>NW_017732338.1:192221-202050 GCF_001890085.2 Hipposideros armiger | reverse complement strand
CACTAGACTCTCGCTGTCTGACAGCCACTGATTTGCAGGGACAGGAAAGTGTGTCTGGTGGGTGGGGGGGGGTGCCTCTTGTTCCAGGCAGTGAAAGTATTAAAATCCAACTTACCAGGAAATCCATGGCAGGTAGACGCTGCTAGAGTGACGGCAGTAACAGCTGAGCGCTCCCTGCTGAATGCTTCTATGGACCATTCTCTCCAACCTGCAGGAGCTCCGTCGGCACTTACCATCCTCAAACCCACTGTCCATATGTGGGGACGCCAGGCTTAGACATGAGGAGCTGGCTACAGGTCCCTCAGCCAGGAAACGCTGCCTTGCCCCCAGGTGGGACTCACTCCAGCGCTAACACCTCAGTGATTTGCTAGCCAAGAACCCAGGCCTGGCTCCTGGGAACCCTCACAGGTCAGCGTGGCCCCAAGGTGCGACCTTCTCAGGGGTCTTGGGACCACGAAAAGATTCCACTGACTTGGAGGCTTAAGCAGCAGAAGTTCATTCTCTCACAGTCTGGAGACAGAAGTCCAAAATCCAGACTTATTATGGGTTCTTGTGAGAAAAGGACTGAGTGCTGTGTTCAGGGGACATGCTGGGCCATGGCACTGTGTCCCTGACCTGTTCACAGGGACCTGGTAGCACAATGGTGACCAGCCATATTCCTCACCTGTGGACTGTGTCAGGGAGTCTTTCCTGAATGCCAAGGTGGGCGAGTGTCTGCCACAGGCCTCTTCCTGCCCTGCGGTGCCTGAGGGACGTGTGGCAGGAAGGGACCGAGGAGGAGCTGTGAGGAGCTGGCAGGAGGCTGACAAGAGAAGACCTGTAACTCTCCTGGACGGCCTGAGGCAGGAACAGACTGACCACAGCCCCCATGATGCAGGCCTTGAAGGCCTCTGGCCTTCGAACCCTGACACGGTCAGTATGAGGGACCTAGTCCTGTGAGGGGAGCTGAAGAGACTCAGGACGTGCCCGGTTAAGTCAGTGATTAAATGAATACAGAGATGCCTGAAATACTTGCCATGTGAACATTGTCATGAGCTGCGCTCGGCCCCCAGGGAGAGCCAGGAAGGGCAGGTGAGCAGGACGGAGGCAGGCCTGGTGCCAGGACAACTTCAGGTTTGAAGGGACAGCTGTGTCCCCTGCAGGCAGCAGCCACCCCAGGCGGCCTCTGAAGGCAGGTTGTCCTTCCTTTCAGGATGAAGTCATTCGTGGAACTTCCCCTGGTCCTGTCCTGTCCTCCCCGGGTCCCCAGGAGGGACAGAGGCTATCAGGTGCCTGAAGAGGAAGGGGACAGGCTGGGGAAGTGCTGTCTTGGTGGCAGGGACAGTGGAACTCACCAAACGATCCTTTGCTCCCCCATGTTCTCTAGTCCCTGGCAGTTACCCAGGGCCCTATCACTATGTGGTCACAAAATGTGAGCAGGAATCACACTACTCCTGAAATGACAAGTGGAATCCACACATGGTGCTCCTGGCCCCTGGCCTCTGTGGGGTCAAGAGCCGGTGAGAACATGTGGGTTCCCTGGGGCGCAGCTGCAAGGTGGTGAAGCCTCCACCCCGTTGCCAGGACCCTGCCCTCCCTGTGTCATGGGACACGTGCCATGGGACAGACACACCTTGTTCTAAGACCCCCAGGTGTTGTCATGGTTACCGCAGCACTGCCCAGCCCAGCCTGACCGCTACTCTGCCTAGAAAGGGGGAAGAGACCGGCTTCGTTATTGTCCCGGTGATTCCTGCTGTGAGCCCTGCTACCCCAGACTTAGGGCCTAAAACGCCCCCATGTGCAGTGTCAGGGTTTCTGTGAGGTAGGACCTCCGCTGTTCCGCGGGCTCCTCTGGCTTGGGGTCTCTCAGACAGAAACCAGGACCTTGGCTGGGGCTTGCGGGTCAGGGGAGGGGTCTGCTGCCAGCTCATCACGGTTGCTGGTGGCATGCACTCCCTGTGGCTGCTGGCCCAGGTCCCTGCCCCTTCCCTGTGGTGGCCCAAGTCTGCCCTCCTTGTCACACGGACCTCTGCCCTGAGCAGTTGGCTCATCAGTGTGAACAGGAGCGTGGAGGAGAGGACAGTACAGGACAGACAGACTGATGGACAAACGGGCAGGCGGACGGGCAGCTAATGCTGTGTGCGACCCAGATCTCTAGGGGACAGCCATCACCTTGCTGCACTCTATTCCTTATAAGCCAGTCCCAGGTGCAACCACACTCCAGGGGAGGGGTGACACAGGGTGACCACGAGGGGGGACAGGGCCACTCTAGAAGTTGCTTCCTACAGATGCGCTTGTTACTGACCAGGAGATGTCCTGGGCACCGCAGTCCATGATGTCGTTGCCTCACCTGTCACCGTGAGGCAGGGAGGGGTCTGCAGGTCTGCAGGTGGCCGAGTGGCCTGCCCAGGGCTGCACCCGCTACAGCAGGACGTGATTCCAAATGTTCACATTCGCTTCCCCAGGCTGCCTCCCGAGACCCCAGGGACAGCCCTGGTGACTTCCCCGGAAGACGGGTGGTGTGGTCCTTCCTTCATCCCTCACGTCTCCCTTTTCCGATGCCCTAGGTGTCTGCGGCACTGGGCCCCTGAGTTCTGGAGGTGCGGATTCCAGAGCCCATGTCTCTCTGAAGAGGGTCCGAGGAGGCTCCGTGTTGTTCCACGTGACTCGGGATCTGGAAGGAGACGCAGAAGCTCAGCTGGAGGAGATGGTGTGGGGCTTTGGCCCCGAGACCACCTACAGAGTCCTGCTGCGTGTGGGCAGCGGTGGGGACCGGCCAACCTGGGTCAGTCTCCAGGACAAGTACAGGCACAGGGTCCGTGTGCCCAATATGAGGTCCCTGCTCATTGCGAACCTGACCCGTGAGGACAGTGGGCAGTACCGGGCTCGAGGCAGCTTCTCTGGAGGAAGGGAATTTACCCAGGTGTTCCAGCTCACTGTCAACGGTAGGTGACACCTCTCACCCCCTCCCAGGGCCACTGCCTTTTCTGGTCCGCACTAGTGTCACATAGGCCCTCCTACAGGGACTCCTTCCAGACCCAGCCTTCAGTCTCTCTTAGCTCCCGGGAAGTCAGGTGAGTGGGCTCAACACAAGCGCAGAGCAGACCTGACACTCACACCTGAGCTAGAGTCACTGCAGTGTTTGGGGACAGGAAGACAGAACCTGGGAGGGGATGGGGTTATCGCCACAACACTTCTGTCTCTTTAGAGGAATCAGTTCAGCCATACGTCATCGGTGTGATAGTTTTCTGTGCTGCTGTCACAAAGTACAACAGCTCTGTGCTGAGATCCACACAGACTCATTATCTCACCAGCCATAGGTGAGAGGTCACACACTGAGCAGGGAGCAGGGTGTCGGCAGGGCTGCTGTCCTTCTGCAGGCTCTGGGGACCCAACACTGCCCTTCCCACCTCCCAGTGGCACCCGCGTCCCTGCATGGGGGCCACCCTCCCCGCCTCCCAGTGGCACCCACGTCCCTGCATGGGGGCCGCCCTCCCCGCCTCCCAGGCCAGCAGTGCTGGGTCTCGTCCTTCTCACGCTGCCGCCCTCTGAACCCTCTCCTCCGTTTCCACTTTGAAGGACCTGAGCTCAACTGGTCCCACCCAGACTCTCCCCAAGAACCTCCTTATTGTCCTGCAGTTGATTAGCAATGGTAATTCTGCTCCCTTATTCTCCTTGCAACTCATCCAACGTGCTCACAGGATTTCACAGTTACCACGTGGACATCGTGGGGGCCGCTGCTTGGCCCACCACAGTCTGGAAACCCACGTGTAGGCAGGTGCTCCCCTGCCCCACCTGTGCTCACCTAGCACCTGGCCGAGGCCTCACTCACCGACACCCCACACATCCAGCTCGGAGAGACTACAGACATGCCGGGGACAGGTCACACGGCCACACTTCTTAGGCTCATCAGGCCACTTCTTTCCTTCCTAGAGAACCTCTCTGCATAGGGGACGTCCTGCTGCAGCCAGTGGTTTCTGCAGCTTTAAGTCCCCGTAGGATTCTGTCACTTGGCTTCCTGTGTGAACCTCAAGTTCAGTGGCCTGTGCTAACCCCGCTCACAGCGGCCCTTCCTCGTCACTATCACCGCCTTTCCCACAAATGTCTGTTTGCGGGAGCACAGGTCTTTCTCTGGGCTCCCAGAGCTGGCGGCTTCCTCTCTCCCTGGGCCGAGCCGTCCCACGGGGCCTCAGCAGGAGACGCAGAGCACGGCCCTGGCCTGGGCCATTCCTCCTGTGCCAGACTCTGCACCTCCCAGGAGACACCCCAACTTCTGAGAAATAATGGGCCTTGAGTAGGTGGGGTCCAGGCTTTATTTTCTTGAGGGAGATTTTTAAGACTTGCTCAGCCTGGTGGGATCACATTGGGCTTCACCCCGCGGTTCCCTTCCTTCTGATCACTTGCTATGGATTTTGGCCAATTCTGTTTCACCTGGAAAGTGCTCTCGCCTCCTCAGCGGGAAGACGCCAGCGCTTCGTGAGACTGGGTGAGAACCTGCACTGTGAAGGGCCCCCAACCTGAGCCTTCTGTCTCCCGTCCGCTCCACCACAGAGCCGGTGCCCCTCCCCCAGATCCTGGCCAAGTCACTGTCTGTCACAGCAGACTGGTGCAACATCACTCTGGAGTGCAGAGCCGTGGGGGCCTCGGAGGACCTGAATGTGACCTGGTGGCACAGTGACCTCCCGAGGAAGTGGCAGCAGACAGGAACCCTGGGACAAGGCCTCAGTACCTGGTCCCTGGCTGTGCGCCTGCCCCTGGACCAGGCCAACACCAGCCTCACCTGTAATGCCAGCAACCAGGTGGACCTGAAAACTGCCACCACCACCCTGGGGGACGTCTGTGCCCAAGGTGAGTATAACGTGCCTGGGGAAAGGTAGCACTGCGGTCCTTGCAGGCTTACAGCACACCTTCCCCCTGGTCACACACACAGAGCGGCTGTGAGTCACACCCAACTAGTGTCTGCATTTAAATGTCTCTCACCATCGTGCCGTCCTCTGCACGCTGGCCCCTGCTGACCCAGGAGGAAGCCTTCCTCCCACCCCCACCATCACCCAGAGCCGTCTTCTGGACACAGAACCTGGGTTGTGTCATTTCCTGTGGCGTCTGTGGGATTGGTCTCCAGGGGCTCCCTCCTTCCTGGAGTGCTGTGCCCACCTAGATGTCTGAAACTCCTACGACTCCCTCCAGACTCAGGTTACCCATCACCCCATCCGGTATTTCCTGTCCTCCCTCCTGGGTGACGAGCTCCTCGGGGCAACACCATCCTTGTCATCTCTCTGTACCTGCCATGCTGCTCCGTCCTCGGCACTGAACCAGGACCCTGCGGACTTCCCCACCTGCTCTGTCTCTCTCTCCCCTTGGCAGTGGGTACCTCACGTTCTCTCCTGTCTTACCCTTCCTCACTCTCCATGTGAGGGAAACAGATACACAGGGACAGGCCACTGGTCGCCACCTGCTAGGCCTCGCACCTGCTGTCGTAGCTGTACTGCTGACTGTGGGAGTCGGGCTGTACCTTTGGAAAACATGTGGGATGAAGAAAGAGGAGATGGAGACGGGAACAGGCAGGTTGCGGTTCCCCTTCAGGCCCAGACCCTCCCCCATGCACGGTGCCCCTGGCTCCCTTTGTCCCTTTGTCCCTGCACAGGGTGGTGGTGTGGCCGTGGCCTTGGAGGTCATGGCAGTGGGGGCGTGTACAGGTTTCTGAGGCTCAGAGTCGAGCTTCATTTTGTGTGTGACTCAGGTGCGGGATTGGAGGAGGGCCGGCGGAACCATGAGGATGACATCCACTATGTAGAGCTGAGCCTGTAAGAGTCTCAGGAGGGCGGGGACACGGTGAGAGCTGGGAGCTGTGCCACCTGGGCTCCCCAGGTCCCTCTGTGCCCCCGTCGGGCTTGTCAAACCCGGTCATCTGCCCTTTCTGGCTCCCCTGCCTCCTTACCTCCTTCTGTCTAGTCGACACCACGAAGTGAAAACGTTTACAGGGGACCCGTGTCGTGCGGGCCGTTTGGGAGACGCTTCCACAGTCACGTCAGCAGCACTGCTTCCACGCAGGCCCCTGGGGACCCCTCAGCTGCTCCAGGTGACCCATGTCTTACACTCCTAGGGCGTCCGTTGACAACATCTGGAAGGAAAGAGACCTGTCACTACTGTCTACAGTGAGGTCCACAGGCCAGGCCGGGCCGTGCAGGTCATTTAAGTGGAAGCAGCAGGAGAAGGCAGCACTCCCAGGCTGCCTCCGTTCCCAGCAGGACGCCTGCAGACACATCCTCTCCCAGCTCTGCTCCAGCTCCAGCTGCCTGGTCAGCATTACTGACCCTTGTGCCCTCAGCTCCCTGTCACACAGGACCAATGTCACCTGTGCCACTTTTTCTGCTGGTAAAACAGGATCTCTGGGGATGTGGGCACCCCCACTGCTGGATGGGCCAAGGTCACTGGGCGGCCACCACAGAAACGCCACAGAGGTACAGAGACATGGCTTGCAGGCGCTGCGAGCTTCCTGCAGCCTCTGGCCTCGGTCACCACCCCACTTCCTGGGTCCTCCAGTCATGGGTCATGCCGCCGCTGCTCCAATGTTTCTGCCACGTCCACGAGGTCAAGTCCCATCTTCAGATGTACTGATGGATGGCTCTCGGGGGTCGTCCTGGGCTGTGCACAGGATTCTTTGTTCAGCTATGGATGTCCCAATACTGACTGTGGCTTAACAGGGAGAGGCCAAGGGAAAGACTCAGGCTGTCCCACTGCTGATTCTGCTTCCTGTGAAGGAAGGGCCTCCACCAAAGGATGCTGATTCCGGTGAGTAGGAGCATGACACCAGCGTGGTCCCTGGCTCTGAACAGGCAGAACATGTGCTAGGAGAGCGGCTCTAAACCGAATCGCTGCCAGATTCTATCAGAATGGTACACACTTCCCACCTTGGACCTTAGAACCTCCTGGCTGAGTTGGATAGGCACATTCAGGTTCGATGAGCTGGTCCCCTTGAGGAGAGGGCCAGAGCCAGGAAGGACAATGATGTTACATGACCATCAAAAGTATCCCAGAGAGGGGGCCGGCCGAGTGGCTCAATTGGTTAAGAGCTCGCTCAAGAGTTTGAGCTCTGAGCAACAGCGGTTCGATTCCCGGCCCGAGCTGAGCAGCCACTGAGCTGCCAACAGGTGGCAGGATGGCTCAGCTAAAAAAAAAAAAAAAGATAGGGTGGCTGAATGGATAAGAAAACAAGACCCTTACATATGTTATCTACAAGAGACTCAATTCAGATCGAAAGACACACACAGACTGAAAGTAAAGAGATGAGATAAAGATATTTCATGGAAAAAAAAAAGTATCCCAGAGAGGGCTGGCCAGGTGGCTCAGTTGGTTAGAACACAAGCTGAGCAATAGGTCACCAGTTCGATTCCCACATGGGCCAGTGAGCTGTTCTGAGCTGAGCTGCCTCTGAGCTACCAAAAGGTGGCCAGATGGCTCAGCTGTACAAGGTTTCCAGTTCAACTCCCACATGGGATGGTGGGCTGCACACACCCACAACTATTGGGTCGTTAGAAAAGTCACAGTGTATTTTTCTATGTTTTTCGTTGCAAAAATGCATCATGACTTTTCCAATAACCCAATAGTTTGGAAAGCGGCGACTGGACTTAGAGCTGATGGGTCCTAGAAAAACACAGTGTTCCCTTCCCCAATTCCCCAAAACTGTTTCCTTCGCCAATCCCCAATAAAATCTTTTAAAAAAAAGTGTCCCAGAGAGAAGAGCTCTGCCCCCACATTAGCAAAATGAGGGAGTGAGATGTCACACAGGACAGACGCGCTTAGAGCCACAGTAACTGTTGTGCTGCGTCTTCTTTCCCACCTATGGAGGGAATTTGCAAGGAGCTATGCAAATTTTCTGAGAAGATGTAATGAGACAGACAACATTTTCTTCTCCAAAATCCCAAAGAGGCTGAGAAAGGCAGACTAGCATGAGGAAAACATGAGATGAGCAACCGGAGTAGACAGGCTGGACTCCCCCTCTGAGGGGGCGTCACTTGTCAGAAGTTGGCTTTGAAAGGACAGTGAGGGGACTGCCGACAAGATGGCAGACGCTGTGCCCTGTGATCTTCTTATGCCAACCTGCAGAGGTGCAGTGAGGTTATTTATGTTCAGCTCGCCTTGATCATTTCAAGGGGATGCAAACAGGGCAGATCTGAAAATCATGGAACTTCCCCTGGGGTGGGGAGGCTGTGAAAACAGAGGGCTCAAAAGTTACTGAAGACTGAAAATGGCACGAGATCATCACAGAAGGTAAAAGTCAGGCCAGGTCAAGTTTATCGAAGCTGACATGTGAGTTACCTAAAGATGAACATCTCGAGAAACACAGGACCACGTGGAGTCCCTGTCATGTTACTGACTGTCAGGGCGCCATTAACCAGTGATGCACAGTGAAGCCCAACACTTGTCTGCCTATTTAGGCTGGATGAGTCTGTAACGTCACAGATCACGCAGGACTTCAGCAGGAACCGAGCTGACCTTTTCTTCACAGTCATATCCACTCCTCCCACACAGGACAAACCCCAGACAGAGCCTCTCGTGATGAGTCATATATGGGAACTGAACCAACAGCTTCCCAGAACCATGAACAGCCACTGTCCGGCCTCACTCAGCCCTCATGACTGATGAGCAAGCATCTCCCTTGGCCTCTTCTTCCTCATTTGATTTTTATTGTATCCAAGAGAAAATTCAATTTCTCCCCCAGGCGGTTCACGGAACCTGCCTGTATTGGCTCAATCAGCTTTTACGCATCTGCAGTCCTGAGCACTGCCTGTAACCAAGTCTTGTCTGGGGCACTGTGATGGGGGTGAGGGGGTGAGAAAGGGCACAAAACACAGAAAATTATGTCATGACTGCCGACGACCCAATACTTATCAAGCCAACAAGTTAATTTTCTAAAAGGTGCTCAAATTCACGAATCATCATGGAAAAAGAAACAAAACAAGAAGCCAGTTTTCATATATCAAACTGATAATCAGGATAAGAACGACCAGTATTGGCAAGGCTGTGGGAAAACAGGAAGTCCCATGCACTCTCAGTGGGAATGTAAATATGTACAGCTTTTTGGGGGAGCAGTTTGTCAATAATAAATGTACAATTCACGTTGGTCCTGAAATTCTACTTCTAGGAATTGATCTTAGGAGGAAAGCTGTATATATGCTCAAAGAAACATGTTAAAGTGTGTTATGGCTGAAACTGCTGGTGGCCTACCCATTCTCTATCCTCTGCCTCCCATCTGTGTATTTGGTGTAGTGAGGTGCCTGACTAAACACTGACATTTCCCAGGCTCCCTTGTCAGACAGGGAGGGCCAATGAAATGTAAGCAGAAGTCACTGGGTGGGACTTGAGGGAAAGCTGTCTCGCCCATGTCCTCCTTTCTTCTTTCTGTTGTCTGGAACATGGACGTGATGGCTAGCATTCCAGCAGCCATTTTGTGACCTTGACAATGAGAACCACACACTAAGGATCAGAAAAATACAAGGAGCCTGGGACCCTGACGCTTTAGCATTACCATTTTTTTTCCCTGTAGTTCTCCCCTACAGTTTGTTTCTGGACACAAGAGACAAACAAGCTCATATTATGTCCCCATGATTAGATCTCCCTCGTTAGCAGCAAAGTGTGTTTCTAACAGTCACGGATTCTATTGTAACATTCCTTTAAAGTGAAGGAACGATGTAGAGCGTAAGCGTCTCTGGCTTCCAATTTTCTGAAGTTTTCTACATCCAGTTCCAGTCTCAGTACATGAGAATTCTTTTTTTTTTTTTTAAAGATTTTTATTGGGGAATTGGGGGGATGGGAACAGTGCTGGGGAATTGGGGGAAGGGGAACAGAC
>NW_017732338.1:188214-191131 GCF_001890085.2 Hipposideros armiger | reverse complement strand
ACCTGCCAAGACCTCGGGGCCGTTCTCCTCTTGCAGAGTGAGGCGGTCGCCAGGCTTGGCTGAATAAAGTCTTTGCAACGAGAACTCTATCTCTTGGTTCAATTTTAAAAACTAAGGACCTAACATTTGGAGGCCCCAGCGAGATCAGGGCGGCTGGCTTGACTCCTCCCTCGGTGATTACCGACTCTTTGTCAGAGGTTGGCCACCCTGATAATATTCCAGGGCCCCGGCAACTAGGTCAGCATCCCTGGGGGTGGAGCTTGGGCTCTGCAGCCGCCTGCCTTGTTCCAGAGACTTTATTTGGGAATCCTTCGAAGGTAAGAGGTCTTTATGGTCTCTTTCTGGTCTGGGTCGTGACATCTCGAGGACTCTAAGGGGCCAGACGTGGCACACACCCTTGAGTCTGGGGAGCTCCTGCGACAGCAGCGAGTCTCCTGGTTCGGGTCAGGGAGTCACGCACCCACTAATCATGGGTAATAGACTGTGATTACTGGACCGGGGGGCTCAGGGAGTCATGCACCCACTAACCCTAATACTGGGGAACAGACCGTGACTACTGGCCCGGGGGTTGTTGTTGTTGTTTGGGTCAGGAAATGTCACGCACGGTGACCACTGGCCCTCTCCTCTAGATTCCTGGAGGAGTTTGTGCTGTCTTATCTGTTTTGGAGCCATGTTTGTCTCTATTGTTCTTCTCATTGCCTGGTCTGTCTCTGGAAAGTCAGTTTTATGTGTTTTTTTTTGTCGTCTAATTCTTGTCCCTGAGAGATGGGACACCTCCAGAGGCGTCGGCAGCGGGACCTGGTAAATTCCTCACGTTCCATTAAGGAGACCTGTTTTGTTCCTCATAATCCTATAAGTAAACCTGTTATGTCCCCCGTAAGTAAACCTGATATTTGGATGTCTTCTCTGTTTTTATCAGTCTGTTTAGCAGAACTTGGTTCTGGTCTAGTTAATTGGTACAAGGGGTTGTTACACCTTGGTTCTGGTAAAAGAGTGCACAGGGGGTGTACCTAATATTTAACGAATGTCTGTCACATGGTCCCTGTCTTTTGTTGTCTTTTTAATCTGTTTGGTAAACCTGGTATCTGGATAACTCTCTTGTATGGGCCATGTTTCTTATTGTCCTTTTTGTCTATTTGTTCAGCATCTCCTTAATAGTCTCCCCTGGTTTCTTCCCTGATCCCCGTCTTGTCATATAAATTGGCTTTTAGTTTCAATCCCAACTAGGAGCCCCTTATGATTTGTCTTCAGTAATATTTTTCTAAGCACTAAGTTCTAGAGAATGTTTAATGTTTATTTCCAAACAGCTGTTGTGTTTATTCAAAATTTTGTCTTAAGCTTGTTAAAGTATACTGGAAGAATATGTACAACAAGATACTGTTTCTATAAAGTTTAAAACATACCACAGAAAACATACATACTTATGTGTTAAAGCAGAAAGAAAAATAGTGTAATGATTTTATATTTAAATTTAGAATAATTAATTGGCATAAATGATATATGTGTTTTAGTTTGAGAGACAGTGTGAAACAGTTTGTATTTGAAAACAAAATTTATGTAAATCTTTTTTTTTTCAAAATGTTCTCTGTTGGAAACTATGGCTATCAGCTATTAACCATTCTTCTATTTTCTTCTGATACCACAGTGGATCACTTCACATAACACACTTTGGAGACCACTGCTTTATCTAAAAGATAACTTTTGTTTTCATGTTATTTTGAAATGCACAGAAAAACATACCCAGAGCAAGTATACTAAAATGCTTATGATCGATTGCAAATAAGCCAAGGGCTTTAATAGATACCTTTGTAAAGAAGACATTTAAATGGCCAAGTACATGAAAGATGCTCACCATCACTGATCATCAGGGAAATGGCAATCAAAGCCACCAGAGATGCCACCTCACACCTGTTGGAATGCCTGTTATTCAAAAGACAAGAGACAATAAGTGTTGGTGAGGCTGTGGAGACAGGGGACCCCATGTCTGCAGGTGGAGTGTAAATCGGTGTGGCCACTATGGAAAACAGGGTGGAGGGGCCTCAAAAACTTACAAATAGAATAGCAACCTGACCCAGGCATTCTTCCTCTAGGTGTGTATCCCAAGGAAATGAAATCTCCATCTCAAAGAGACATCATCACCCCCATGTTGCAATGTTCATTGCTAGATTATTTACAATAACAGGATGTGGAGGCAACCTAAGTATCTATTGACAAGTGACTGGATAAAGAAAATGTGCATATATATATATATATATATATATATATATATATACATATATATATAGAATATCTTGTCTTTTGTGACAATGTGATTGTCTTTTGTGACAATGTGGGTGGACCTTGAGGGTCTTACGCTAAGTGAAATAAGTCAGACTGAGAAACACAAATATATGTTGTCACATATGTGGAATTTACAAAAGCTGAAATCATAGAGTAGAGTGGCAGTTGCCAGGGCTGGGGGTGCAGGAAATGGGGAGATGCTGGGCGGAGGGCACAAAGTTCCACGGGGAAGATGAGTGAGCTCTGGGGACCTGTGTATCGCAATGATGATGATTAACATACTCGCTGTATTATGTACTTGAAAGTTGTTAAAAGAGGAGACCTTAAATGTTATCATCACACACAAAACATGGTGATTATGCGAGGGGATGGAGGTGTGAGCCATCTTTACTGTGGTGACCACTTTGCAATACACCCACGGGTCAAGTCACGCGGGACACCTTCAACTTGCACATGTTGTGTGTCAGTAGTTTGTCAGTAAAGCTGTTGTAGTTAGCTCTGCATGTGTGACAGCAAATGATTTTTATCCTGTTATCACACTCAGTTTACTATGTCTTCCAAATTTTATATAATCCACGTGGAGTGTTCTTATTGGCAACAAACCTGTAGTTTGCAAACGTGCAGGTGCTTTAGTTCA
>NW_017732338.1:176614-186444 GCF_001890085.2 Hipposideros armiger | reverse complement strand
CTGTCCTTTTGTTCTTCAGTCTAGTTGTGGAGGACGTTGCTTCACTGGCCCAAGTTGGCACCATCATTGCGCTCTTCCAGGGCGAGGCAGATCAGTCGCCGGCTTCTGGACTGCCGCTCACGGCGGCTGCTGGCCGCTCACGCCGGCTGCTGGCCGCTCACGCCGGCTGCTGGCCATCGCGCCACTCGGCCGGCCCAATAGTTAGATAGATAGATAGATAGATAGTTAGTTAGTTAGTTAGTTAGTTGTTGTTTGTTTGTTTGTTTGTTTGTTTGTTTGTTTGTTTTTTTAATGTGACTACTTGGTATGGCAATGGAATAGTGTGACAGGCACTCTCATGTATTATTGACAGCCTTTTATTTTTAAAAATATTTCTTTATTTTTTTATTGCAGTTGACTTATTATATTAGTTTCAGGTGTACAGCATAGTGATTAGAGTTTTATATAACTTACGAAGTGATCACCCTGATATATCCAGTACCCAACTGACACCATACATAGTTATTGCAATACCACTGACTATATTCCCCATGCTGTACTTTACATCCCGTGACTATTGTGTAATTGCCAGTTTGTGCTTCTTAATCCCCTCCCCCTTCACCCATCCCTCCCAACCTCCCCATCCAGCAACCATCAAAATGTTCTCTGTATCTATGAGTTTGTTTTGTTTGTTTATTTTGGTTTTTAGATTCCACATATAAGTGAATTCATACAGTATTTGGCTTTCTCACTCTGACTTATTTCACTCAGCATAATATCCTCTAGGTCCATCCATGTTGTTGCAAATGGTAAGATTTCATTCTTTTTTATGGCCAGTAATGTTTCATTTTATATATATATATATATGTACCACCTCTTCTTTATCCATTCGTCCATCGATGGACACCCAGGCTGTCTCCACATCTTGTAAATAATGCTGCAATGAACATATAGATACACATGTCCCCTCGAAGCAGCGTTTTGTGTTTCTTCAGATAAAGACCCAGAAGTGGGATTCCTGGGTCTTACTTTGTCTCTTGTTGTTTTAAAGTCTATTTTGTCTGGTGTAAGTATTGCTACTCCAGATTTTTTTTCTCATTTCCATTTTCATGAAATATCTTTTTCCATCCCTTTACTTTCTGTCTGTGTGTGTCTTTCAGTCGGTGTTTAGGTCTCTTTTGGCACCATATGTAAGGGTCTTGTTTCTTATCCAGTCAGCCATCCTGTGTCTTTTGATTGGAGTATTTAAGCCATTTACATTTAAATTAATTGTTAATAGATACATAGTTATTGCCATTTTATCCTTCAAAGTTTACATCTTTATTTTGTCTTCTTTTTCTTACAGAAATCTTTCTAAGATCTGTAATACTGGTTTGGTGCTGATAACTCCTCTGGCTTTTTCTCATCCAGGAAGCTCTTTATCTGTCCTTAGATTCTAAATGATAGCTTCTCTAGGTAGAAGAATCTTGGTTGTAGGTCCTTGCTTTTCATCACTAAATATTTCATCACTTCTGGCCAGCAAAGTTTCCGTTGAGAAATCAGCTGACAGTCATAAGGGAGCTCCCTTGTAGATAACAAACTGCTCTTCTCTTGCTGCTTTTAAGATTCTCTCTTTGTCTTTAACCTTTGGCATTTTAATTATGATGTGTCTTGGTGTGGGCCTGTTTGGGTTCATCTTGTTTGGGACTCTTGGCACTTCCTGGGTGTGTATGTATATTTCCTTGGCCATGTTAGGGGAGTTTTCTGTTGTTATTACTTCAAATAAGTTTTCAATTCCTTGCTCGCTCTCTCCTCCTTCTGGTACCCCTATGGTGTGAATGTTGGTAAGCTTGATGTTGTCCCAGAGGCCCCTTTTAATATCCTCAATCCTTTGGATTTTGTTTTCATTTTTCTCTTGTGATTGGGGGCTTTCTACTACCTTATCTTCCAAATTGCTGATTTGATGTTGACTCCCTGTAATGTATTCTTCATTTCAGTTACTGTATTCTTCATTTCTGATTTGTTTTATGTTTTCTATCTCCATTTTTATGTCTCCTATCTCTTTGTTAAATTTCTCACTGAGATTATTGAGCATTCTAATAACTAGTGTTTTGAACTCTGAATCTAGTACATTGCTTGTCTCCATTTTGTTTAGTTCTTTTTCTGGAGCTTTCTTCTGTTCTTTCATTTGGGGCATGTTTCTTTGTCTCTCCATTTTGCTGCCTCTCTGTGTTTTTGTCTATGTATTAGGTAAAGCTGCTATGTCTCCCAGTCTTAGTAGAGTGGCCTGATGTCGTAGGTGCCCTGTGGGGTCTAGTGGCACAGTCTCCATGGTCACCTGAGCCGGGTGCTCCAGGAGTGTCCCTTGTGTGCGTTGTATGTGCCCCCCTGTTGTAGTTGAGCCTTGTTGCTGTTTGCACATCAATGGGAGGGATTTACCCTCGGTGTGGTTGGTTGTGAAGACTGGCTGTGACTACAGTGGAGCAGCTGTGATGCAGGGCCTGATCCTATAGAGCAGGATTCACTTTGGGGGGCGGGGGTGTGTAGCTCTGGTGCCTGCCCAGTCTGTCCCGTGGGTGTGTCGTCTGTGAAAATGGTTGGGTAATGCTCTGATGTGGTGTGAAGTTGGCCACCTGGTGTGTTGATTCTGGGGCCACTTGCGGGGCAGAGGGGGGTACTCTGGTGCAGGCCAAGGTCAGACATTGCCTGTGCCCTGCCTGTGGCCACCTGGTGTAAGCTATCATCTGTAAATTAGGAACCATAGTAGGACTTGCCTTGTGGGTGGTTTTGATCGTTCAATTCATGTCTGCATACATTGTTTGCAGATTATATCTGACAAATACACACACACTAGACACATAGTCAAAAGCACTATATTATCCTTGTAATATTTATTATTTTTATCATCACACTGTGAAAAAATAGCCTTAGTAGGTTGGTGGGGATAAAAACCAGGTTTTAATGGACAAAAACAAATGAGTGTGAGATAAAGAAGTGGAGACAATGAAAGTAGGCCACTTCTTCCAGAAGCCTGTCCTCAGAAAAGGGGAGAGAGACCCTGGGGACATTCAGTGCAGATAGGGTGCGTTTGTTTTGTCCTGTTGTTTTTCTAACGTGGAGAGGAGTAAACCATCTAAATAGTGTTTGGAAGAAGCCAGTAGAGGCAGCGAATTTACATCCAGAACAGAGACAGGTTGGCTCAGGGTCAGGAAAAGAGGGGACCCTCCTTGGTTGGGTGGAGGGTCAGCTCTTCCAGGGTCACAGGCACAGGGGAGGGGAAGGGCGCCATCTGGTGGCATCAAACTGAAAGGCTTCTCCACTGAGAGCAGCCTCACTGCCTCTGGCACACGGGGGTGAGGGGCCTCCAAGGAAGACAGAGGAGGAGGACGGACTGGGGGGTGGGGGTCGGATGGGGAAGGAAAGACTGAAATGGGCAGCGTGGGGGACAGAAGCCAGCTGGTGAGAACAGCCTGGAAGGCTGTGGCCGCCTGAGGGCCAGTGGAGATGAGACTGGGCATTTCACTGACCACGTACAGGAAGTGGCAGAAGCAACTGTTGACTGTTTTTTTTTCTCTCCCTCAGTTCCTGTATCCCGTCCTGTCCTGACCCTCATGCCTCCTGGGGCCCGGGCTCTTTAGGGAGCTGAGATGACACTTCGCTGTGAAGCCCAGAGAGATCCCCAGATCCTGTATGAGTTTTTTCATGAAGATGCATTGCTAAAGAAGGTAGAAACCACTTTCTGGAGAGCAGGGTCCTTCCGCCTTTCTCTGACCACAGAACGTTTTGGGAACTACCACTGCACAGCCACCAATGACTTTGGCCCCCAGCGCAGTGAGGCCGTGACCCTTTCTGTCATCGGTAAGCCCTGGATTCCTGCCAGTCACCCCCGCGTGACCCAGACTCCACTCACACCAACCCCTTCAGTAGTCTGTACGGACCTTCCTGGTTTCCACCTGCATCAGCCCAGTGCCCCCCTTGGCTCCCTGCTTACAGAACCTGCTCTTTGTGGGCCTAGTCGTCATCCAGCACTGGCTCGGCCAAACCCCTCAAATGCACTCCGAGCTTTTACCAGATGAATGTATTTTCTCAGATTACCATCTTGTGCTCTGCGTGTTCAGTCCCCAAGCCAGTTTCTCTTAACTGGATGCACAGAGGCATGTCACGTTTCCCCATGGACACACCCGAACTTAGCTGCAAGCATAGGCATAGGGACCAGCAGTGGCCAAAAAACTTACTTCTCCAAGGAGTCACCAAGCAGGGCAAACTCTCCCAGTAGGCTGGAAATGTCGGAAGGAGGGAAGGAAGGAAGGAAGGAAGGAAGGAAGGAAGGAAGGAAGGANGCCTTTGCAGGCTGTGAGCTCCAGACAGTCTGTGCCTCCAGCATCCGCCCTCCCACAGGAATCCTTCATTTCTTGTCATATTTTATTGAAGGGTTTCCCCCATACACGGCTGACTTTGAGATCATGTGACCCATGCTGTCACACAGGTCCCCTCTGTGGGTTTCAAGCTCTGCTTTTAATGAAGTTGAGCAAAGGGCTCCTGGTTCTTTTTTGCATGGTGCTATGTGACTGCTGTCCTTGCCCTGCCCTCAGGTGTGACACCTCCTTCCAGGAGCAGTCCATGACCCCCACACTGGTGGCAGTGCTGTCTCTGTGATGGATGGGTGTCTTTTGTAGCCCGGACACCTTGTCCTCCTCACCTTGTCCTCCTTTGGCTCCATGTGCCAAGCAGGGCTTTTGGAGAAGGTTGCTCACAGCTGGTGTTTCACTGAGTGAGTGACTCACCTGTGCCCCTGTGTGCAGCCTCGGCATTGAACCCATCCCCCACCCGCTGAGGGGTCTGACATGTCAGCATCTCGTAAAACCCATCACCCTCTCCTCCCACCACAATCTGATGTCCCAGGTGAAGTTCAACTCTCAGCATGACCCACAAGACCCCCAGTCGTCCCTGCCTGTCCCTGTCGTGCCGGTCCCAGGGGTGCTGGCAACTCCCAAGGGCTGGCCTTGTCCAGGGCGCCCCCCTCCTGGAGTGCCATGCCACCCAGAGTGTCTGGGAAACTGCCATGATTCCCTCTAGACTCAGGTTACCCATCACCNCTTGTCTGTCCCACTTCCCCCAATTCCCCAGCGCTGTTCCCATCCCCCAATTCCCCAATAAAAATCTTAAAAAAAAAAAAAAGAATCGGCTGAATGAAAGTTGACTAAGCACCTGGGACCAGGCCTGGGGACAGAACCCAACAGTGCGGGTCCACTTTCAAGGCCCGGCAGTGGGACCCAGGTCCATCAGGAGCCAGGTGGTCCTGTGCCCGCAGAGACAGGTGCACACGCAGGTCCTGCTGGGCCTCGTGGACACGCCTCCACATCTCTCAGAAGGCACAGGGCTGGGAGGGGCAGCACTTTAAAATAATGAACTTGATGTTTTCTGACAGATTCGGATTTAAAACTAACTGGAAGGAGGCACAGTGTTCCCATCGTCCACATGTAGCTTCCACTGTTGTCAACATCTCACACCTTTAACATTTACTGCAGTTAATGAGCTGACGTCCTTATGTTGTCAGGACGTCCACGCTGTGTTCAGATGGCTTCACGTTTACCACACGGCCTTTCTGGTCCAGAGTCTCACCCAGGAAGCCACCTGACATTTGGTCGTCATGTCCCCTTGGCCTGTGACCATTTCCCAGACTTTCCTGTTGGTCACAACAGTTTTGAGGAGCCCTGGTCTGATGTTTTGTACAACACCCTCGATTGGGATCTGTCTGATGTAGTAGTAGATGGGCGTTGGGGGTTTGGGGAGGAAAACCACAGAAGAACATGTGCTTCTTATTATACCAAAGGGACAGACAGCCGACAGTACGTCACTGGTGGTGTTGACCTCCGGCACCGGCTGGAGGACTGTTGGTCAGGCTTGTCCGCTGTGCCGGTCTTCACTCCCCTTTCCTCACTGTCCTCAGTGGAGGCCCTGGGTCACAGCCATCTGCCACCTCAGATGCGCTTCCAGTTGGGTCAGGAAGTCCCCAAGTGTGGGAGAAACAGCACCCCTCTCTGGCCATTGGGGGGTCTGTGCCCAGCAAGGCCCCTTTGTTTGGGATTCCCTCTTTTTAACAAGAAGGGGGTTGTATGAGAATTTAAAGGAAAAAGGCCTGCCTGGGGTCATATGATTGGATTCATGGCTTAGGTATGTACTTACTCTCTGGAGGATTGGCTAGCCTCCAGGGATGTAAGGAACAGCTGTGGAGCTCACCCACCAGTGTGGAGCTCACCCAAGGTCTTCGAGACTGGGCTGAGCTCCAAGGACTAGTCCTAATCAGTGCCAGGGGCTAGGCCCGGCTCCTGGCCAGGTCCGGGGCTGGTCCCGTGTGCTGCTTACGCATACGCCATTTGGCTCTAAGCCGCCTTTGTTAGAAAACCCCTAAGAATCCCAGGAGGCAGGGATGAGCAGCAGCTCTTCCTCAACACATTCCACTGTGTCATTGCTCTGAGAAATGCCCGTGATGCTCAGATTCCGGTGCTGAATTCGATAAAGGGGCCCTGGTGGTATGATGTAACTATTTGCTTTCTATTTCCCTTGAGACTACTTTCTATTTCCCTTAGCTCTTTCCCTGTTAACAATAAACCTCTTATCTACTCTCAAGCGGCTTGCGGTGGTGTGTCTTGNGAAGGAGCTCCTGTGAACCAGATCCTCAGTTTTCTGGGGTTTCTGTGACCCCTCGTCTTAATCCATTAAAACCAGCGTCATTTTATTGTGTTATAGTTTTAAGTTTTTGTTGAAGTATGACATCCGTTCAGAAAAGTGTACTAATCGTAGGTGTAAGCTCGTGGTTACCCAAGTGTGGTTCTGGAGTGAAATTGCTTCTATTTACACTTGGATTGTGTTTAGTAGAGAGTGAAAGTCTGGTTTTCTTTTCAGGAAAGCAGGAAGATCTGGTGCATCAGCCCATTTGACATGACAAGAAAACAGAGACTCCTGGTGTTCCCTGGGGGGTGATGTTTTGTGGGATATCCAGAGAGAGAGAGAAACAGGCCGACATACCCAGATTCATAGAACTAGAGAACCCTTCAGAATATAATTTACTCCCGAAAGACGGGTTGTACTGATACCTGATGAACTAGAAGCTTCCATTACTCTTCAGTCCCAGGCCCACCAGCTGTTTCTTTCTGTGCCCTTCTGCCCCCCGGCCCTGGCCGCTCCCGTGTGCTCTCTATCGTGTCCCCTCAATCTCATGACTTCTAGTTATGTAAAGACTTCCGTGGGTTTCTGGGTGTGACTTCTTGCTCTGTGTTTCAGCTTCTGCTCCAGCTGCTGAAGCCGTGGTTCTAGCTCGTCTGACTAGCCAGGCGGCCTGGCCTCAAGGCCATCTCCTAGGTCACTGGAAAGTCTGTAATGGGTTCTTAAAGCAACTGCTCGCCATGACCCAACAAGCCGTGGCCAAGACAGTAGGATGACTTGGGGCCACACAGCACACAACAACTGTGCTTCAGAAAATACTTCTTTAGGGAACTGTGTGTGCGGCAGAGACTCAGGTTCCTAGAAAGAGCCAGTGTACACGGAAAACACCTTGCCGTGGGTATCTGACATGAGTACGGGTCAGAAAACTTGCATTCTGGCTCTGGCTATGAAAATGGCTAGTCCAGAATTTGGGTAGACTTTCTTTGTCTTACTGTTTCCACCTTATATTGAAAATGAGATAAGACAGTAATTATGATCCCTTCTGGCCCGGAATTCTGTACTTGAGTTGGAACAGGAACAGGAACAGGAACCCGGGGGCAAGCGTTCAGCAAACTCTGGAAGAAATGAAGTGATGGGGCGGCTGAGCAGCACTTGCCAAGGCCCCATGGAAGGCGACCAGGGAGCCTGTGGGTGCCGCAGAGCTGGGCTCCTTTACCTGGCAAAGCAAGGGGGGCGCCACCGTGGCAGTCTCGTCACCCTCCCAGGGGACAGTTAGGGAGCAGGAATTAGAGGGTGACTGTGACTGGGAGTGTGGTCTGGTCAGAAATTGTCAACTAGGTGAGTTGCTGGAAGCGTCTGTGGCCTTAGAAACACGAGTCTGCGGAGCTCCTGTTACTACGTCTTGTTTGGGGACATATGGATCTGAAGGCTGTCTTGCTCTTTCATAGCTCTTGTGTTAGGTTCTGGAATCAAGAATAATCAAAGGAAGACATTCCCCCAATATACATTGTTGAGTAAAGACGTTATTTAAGAAATTGAGGTGTTCTGAGCCCCAGGCTCCAAAGCCAGAACCCAGTCTATCTAGGAAAGCCCCAAGCCCTATGACATCCTCCATCCCAGTATCATGTTTTGTTCTGTTCTCAAATTTAGCAATATCCAAAACCTCTTTATTTCCTGTTTCTCATCTCTCTCCCTCAATATCAGACTGTAAGTTTCATAAGAATGGAAGCTCATCAGCTTTGGTCTCCACAACAATCCTGTCCCACTGGGTGTCTGGCACAGAGTAGGTCCTCAGTCAGCCTTTGTAATTCAACGAACAAAAGTCTGTGCCGTGTGATGAGGGAGAGAAGACCAGGGAGAAAACACTGGCTTTTGGGTCTGTGGATGTCACTGGACCAGAATGAGGAGCCCCAAGATGGCCAACCATTTGTCCGAGAGCCAAAAAGCTTCTCTGTGAGCCATGCAGACTTCCTGGCAGAATAATCTACCTGTGGACAGATGTGCCCCCAGCAGGAGACACAGGCAGATTTGGCGGGAATGTGTTCTGATCAGATAGTCCCATTTAGAATCCATCAACAACCCTGTGTCACTGAGACACACACACACACACACACACACACACACACACACACACACAGCATTCTCAAGCAACTACGAGACTCTGAATTTAACTTTATTTATTGAAGGATATAAGCAAAAAAAAGTCCAATATGGTAAACTTTGCATTGATGCATTTAAGATTATAAAAGGGAAATACAGAATACAAGATACTTTTAAGACAAAGAATTACTTTAGGGAAGAGAAAAATTTACCAAGTTTTTATGGACATACTTAATAAAATTAAAGAAAATATGAACTCTTGGGGGTGGGGAGTACAAAAGGAATTTAAAGAAGTCAAAGAAGACATAAGATAACAGAAGAGATAACAAAAAAAAGTTGTCTAGCAGAGCTCAGGAGAAAAACCAAAGAAAATCAAAAGGTTATTTTAGAGATGAAATCCAAATTTAAACCAGTAAGAATAGAATGTGTACTTCTGAAAACTGTTAATTGAATGGGGAACTTGTTTGAGAAAGAAAACAGAGTGAAAACTGGAAAGACACAGATATAAAAACAAGAAGAAAACATTTCGAATACAGAGCTCAGACAATGAGAACCACATGTGGATAATTTAGTGTCTCTAAGTTCAAAAACCAAACTGAAGAGAAAAACAAGGCTCAAAGATGTAATAAAAGTTTTCCTGAAGCAAAGAAAGGTTGGATATATGGATCAAAAGGTGTACCCTGATGAGGTTATCGAATTTGAGAGTTAAAAATACATACGTGTATATGATCATGGCAAAAAAAAAAAGTGATCATCTCAGAAGGAAAAAATATTAAGTTGGTCTGAGTTAGAAGGAACTAGTGTGCTGTCCAGACTCGCACTCCCAGGGGACGAATGAGACCTGACAATTGTATATCAAACCGAAACGGTATTCTCAAACATACAGAAAGACGTGGGACTTGAACACCCATTCACCTGCCTGGGAAAGTTACTTGATGACGATACCCGGCCGCCAAAACATGAATCAATATAAAGGGCTCACAGTGAGGAAACTGTGGTATAGAAAGCGAGGACTGGACCTATTAGAGCAGTGGTTCTCAGCCTGGGCTGCATATCAGATAAGTGGGATTCTCTCTCTCTCTCTCTCTCTCTCTCTCTCTCTCTCT
>NW_017732338.1:164341-169733 GCF_001890085.2 Hipposideros armiger | reverse complement strand
CCTCTGCTCCTGAGAGGGGCCTTAGCACGGGGTCCGCAGGCCACCTGCTGGCCGACATCCTGTCCGCCCCACAAGGTGGCGGTGTGGTCTGCACAGCACCCTCAGGGAAGTGGCTGCAGCTGTGTGAGTCAGAAGCCGCCAGGGCCTTGGCCACAGTTTCCAGTTCCTGTCTGATTAGCAGGAAATGCCAGGTCTTCCTTCTTGTCCTCCAGGTACAGACCCTCTTAGCAGCGCGTGGGGCAAATAAGACAAACATGTTTGGGGCAGATTTACTGGTGAAAGTCTCTTAGGAAGGTGCCACATAGAGACTGGAAGTCACATTTCTCCTTCGTAACAAAACCTGGCTGACGTCGTTTGTTTCACCAAAATTGCTTTTTCAATATTAGCTTCACATGGACTGTGTGGATTGTGATAGTGACATGAAGTCTTCCAAACTGCTTTCATTTTGACTGTTAATGAGGGAACCAGCAGGATGTCACATTGCATAGTAAGTCAGAGCCACACTGGATGGCCTGGGTTTACCGGGGTTTCCAGTGTTTGTGACTACAGAGCTAACGTCTGGAAAGTGCACACGTCACAGTGCTTACCTGAGGAGGAGACACACTCGGGACTCTTGCATAAATGCCATAACCACCGTAATAGTTTTAGATGAACACACAATATTTTTATGATTACCAAGCAACCCCCTGAAGAAAAGGGGAAGATGCCACACCAAACAGAGTCGATAAAATCAATCTTTTCAGCCTGAGCTTGGCGCCTGCACCTGTCCTTCCCTCCATCTTTCCAGTTCTCCCTGGCAGCACACACGTGCCAGGTACTTCATGGGTCCATGATGTCGTTTACCTCACCTGTCACCGTGAGGCAGGGAGGGGTCTGCAGGTCTGCAGGTGGCCGAGTGGCCTGCCCAGGGCCGCATCCACTACAGCAGGACTTGATTCCGAATGTTCACATTCGCTGCCCCAGGCTGCCTCCCGAGACCCCAGGGAGAGCCCTGGTGACTTCCCCGGAAGACAGGTGGTATGGTCCTTCCTTCATCCCTCACATCTCCCTTTTCCAATGCCCTAGGCGTCTGTGGCGCTGGGCCCCTGAGTTCTGGAGGTGCGGATTCCAGAGCCCACGTCTCTCTGAAGAGGGTCCAAGGAGACTCCGTGTTGTTCCACGTGACTCGGGAGCTGGAAGGAGACGCAGAAGCTCAGCTGGAGGAAATGGTGTGGAGCTTTGGCCCCGAGACCACCTACAGAGTCCTGCTGCGAGTGGTCAGCGGTGGGGGCCTGCCAACCTGGGTCAACCTCCAGGACAAGTACAGGCACAGGGCCCATGCGCACAATATGACGTCCCTGCTCATTGCGAACCTGACCCGTGAGGACAGTGGGCAGTACCGGGCTCGAGCCAGCTTCACTGGAGGAGGGGGATTTACCCGGGTGTTCCAGCTCACTGTCTACGGTAGGTGACAGCTCTCACCCCCTCCCAGGGCCACCTCCTTTTCTGGTCCCCACTAGTGTCACATAGGCCCTCCTACAGGGACTCCTTCCAGACCCAGCCTTCAGTCTCTCTTAGCTCCCGGGAAGTCAGGTGAGTGGGCTCAGCACAAGTTCAGAGCAGACCTGATACTCACACCTGAGCTAGAGTCACTGCACTGTTTGGGGACAGGAAGACAGAACCTGGGAGGGGATTATCACCACAACACTTCTGCCTCTTTAGAGGAATCAGTGCAGCCATACGTCATCGGTGTGATAGTTTCCTGTGCTGCTGTCACAAAGTAGACCGGCTCTGTGCTGAGATCCACACAGACTCATCATCTCACAGCGGTAGGTGAGAGGTCACAAACTGAGCGGGGAGCAGGGTGTCGGCAGGGCTGGTGCCCTTCTGCAGGCTCTGGGGACCCAACACTGCCCTTCCCACCTCCCAGTGGCACCCGCGTCCCTGCATGGGGACCACCCACCCCACCTCCCAGTGGCACCCGTGTCCCTGCATGGGGACCACCCTCCCCACCACCCAGTGGCACCCGCGTCCCTGCATGGGGGCCACCCTCCCCGCCTCCCAGGCCAGCAGTGCTGGGTCTCGTCCTACTCACGCTGCCGCCCTCTGAACCCTCTCCTTCCGTTTCCACTTTGAAGGACCTGAGCTCACACGGGTCCCACCCAGACTCTTCCCAAGAACCTCCTTATTGTCCTGCAGTTGATTAGCGATGATAATTCTGCTCCCTTATTCTCCTTGCGAGTCATCCAACGTGCTCACAGGATTTCACAGTTACCACGTGNCTCTGTGCTCTGGAGATGGCGGTCATGCCCTGAGGGTCTGGAAAAGGAGACGACTCTGACATGCAAAGGCCTGTCGTCCTAGATGCAAAAGGCCATAGACTGACTCACTTAGGTGAAGACGGACCTTTGTCAGGAAGCTACAGGCCTAGGACCGACCACCTTTGAGTCAGACCCTCCTGTGTGGTTACTCTGGTCTCTGGGTTTTAGGGCCCACAGAGCCCCACCCCCACCCCCGAGCGTGTCGAGTTCATTCTGTGCCCCCTTTTCCGTCCACAAGTGGGTGAACTGCCGATCTTGACTCAGTGTCAGGCGCTTCTAACTGTGGCCTCTTGGAGTGCCTTCTGGGGTAATTTTCCCATTTCAGGGATGGGGTGGGGTTGGGGGGGGGCACCCTGTGTTGATTATTCTTTTGTCCGGGGAGCTGCAAAGCAGTTTAGGGGGCACACAAGTTGGCTCGGGGTACTTACTGGAGGCCACCAGCAGGAGGGAAGAGCAGCTGTGATGTTGGGGTCCAGACCCTGATCATGGCTGCCATGTGACCATCTGCACGTCCTACCGTCCCTTAGGGCTCGGGCTCCACATCCATAAAATGGGCTTCACGTGCAGGGAGCTGAACGCCTTGTGTGTGTGGCTGTGGGTCCAGTGCTGCCGGCCCAGCCTTGGGGAGCCTCCGTGGGGGGGTGTGGGTGGCACTGCCTGCTTAGGAAGACGGCTCCCCAGGGATTGGGCGGCAAGCCATCGGATGATGAGGGGCTCCCAGTGTGGGGAGGGGAGGCCAGGGCCATACCCTCATTCGGAGGACGTGGCCAGGCATGGGTACCTCTCCGTCCCTGCCCCTGTGACAGCAGGAACGGGCTGACACAGGCTCCAGGGGAAATGGCTGTGAGGCAGCTCCTGGGGGCTGGCTTTGCCCATGTTGTGGGGAGGGGCACGAGAAAATCACGTTTGTCAACAACAGGTCAGCGCCAGAGTTGTCACGGGGTAGGAATGGCGGTGTGAGGTCACTGAGTCCCTGTGACTACAGGGACGAGGGGCCTGTCCCACACAACACCTAGCATATCAGTGGGGGGTTTGTTATACCTTTGTCCTAATATGGTTTACTGAGGCACCCTGTGTCTGAGTGACTCACTCTGAACTGCCATCCCGGAAGTAAACACCAGCCCCACCCTGCTGTGGGGTTTTCCTCCCCTCTCTGTTGTTTTCTCATGTTTCCTCTGCAGCTGGACAGGCTGGCGGGTGGCCCGTGATGGGGCCCTGCTCTGAAGACCCCCACCTCCGCTGGGCCTCCTGGCTCCTGGGACTGGCAGAACTGGCAGGCGTCCTCCTGGGTGAGTGGTGGGTCCCTGGGAGGGTGCCCTGGGGCGGAGCAGGCACACAGGGTCTCCTTTTCTTGTCTGATGTCAAAAAAATGGTAAACAAGGGCCGGCCGAGTGGCTCAGATGGTTAAGAGCTCGCTCAAGAGTTTGAGCTCTGAGCAACAGTGGTTCGAGTCCAGCCCGAGCTGAGCAGCCGCTGAGCTGCCAACACGTAGCAGGATGGCTCAGCCAAAAAAATAAATAAATAAAATAATGGTAAACAAAATGAGGAAACAACGCTTCAATTTAGCAAGTGAGCCCAGGGTGAACAGAGGAACAAAATGGCCTCCGGTGGTGACGAGACTCTGGGATCCTGAGCTCGGGTGGCCTGAGAAGGCAGCGGGTTAACACCTCCAAAACCTGCCTTCACATTCTCAGACCAGCTGGGGGTATTTAAGGAAAATAGGTCGTTCCTGTAAAGCAGCGGTTCTCAACCTGTGGGTCGCGACCACTTTGGGGGTTGAACTACCCTTTCACAGGGGTCGCCTAAGACCATCGGAAAACAAAAAGATATTTACATTACGATTCATAACCGTAGCAAAATCACAGTTATAGAGTAGCAACGAAAATAATTTTATGGTTGGGGGTCACCACAACATGAGGAACTGTATTAAGGGGTCGCAGCATTAGGANCCAATCAAAGGTTCTCTGATGTTAAAGTTCTCCTTAAAATCGCGCCCGGACAATTCAGGATACTCTCGCCGCTTCAGGGTCCCGAATCTGAGTCACACGGGCCAAGTCCCTTCTTCCCCCAAAGGCCATAGAGTCACAGGTTGAGGGACTGCACGCGGGCCCTTGGGGCCTGACTCTGCCTGCACTGTGTCCTAGGCTGTCGTGAGGATAGATGAGAGAGGTGTGGACGTGCTGTGAGAGCAGAGCGGCAGGCGCTGCATCTGGCTGTGTCCGTCCTCAGTCACAGCAGCTGTCCGCCCAGAAGGAGCCCAGCCCGGCTTTCTCAGGAGCCGCAGGGGCAAACACACCTTTGGGGCAGACCGCTTTCTGACTCTGCTCGGTAGAAAGTGCTGTGTGATTTTAGCCACCCTGCTTCCCTCTCTGGTTTTCTGATCCCTCTTGTATAAAGTCACATGAACTGAGTTTGTGCCCCGTTTTTGGTCCAGTGGCTCACCTCTAATGCATATCACTCATTCACACCTACACCCACCCCCTGAGGGGAGTAAAACATTGGGACAGTCAGGACAAACAGTCCATTGTACATAAAAGGTCACCAGCCTACTGTAAATAGGGTCAGCAGCCCATATAGACATAAGGATGGGACAGTCAGGGTCAAGGGACCATCAGTTTTATCTGCAATGGTTTAGATCTATGCTGCGGGCTCGTGGCATCCCTGTTAAAGCTCAACAATTAGAAGATTTTCTTGCTTATGTCAAGGACGCCTGTCCTTGGTTTCTGGAGGAGGGAACTCCTGATCCTGAAATCTGGGAAAAGGTTGGCGCACAGCTCCGAGAGCGTCAGGTGCTTGATGGGCCTGGGAAGTCTCCCTGCGACGCGCTTTTGCTTTGGGAGTTGGTGTGGGACAGTCTCGATCCCTGTCCAGAGGCTTCCTGTCCCCTGGAAACAGTCTCAGCCTATAGTGGAAAGACTTAGTAGTGCTGTTCGGGAGTTTGAAGAGGCCAGATCGCAAGAGAAACTGATGCTAGTTAGAGAGCAGTGGTGGCATAATGCTGAGTCAGAGGAATCTTTTGAGGAGGAGGAGGATGCGGTCCCTGAGAAGGAGGGGTCGGCTCATGCTGCCTGGACTGCATATTGTTCTCGGCG
>NW_017732338.1:163288-164221 GCF_001890085.2 Hipposideros armiger | reverse complement strand
CCTCCCAGGAGACACCCCAACTTCTGAGAAATGATGGGCCTTGAGTAGGTGGGGTCCAGGCTATATTTTCTTGAGGGAGATTTTTAAGACTTGCTCAGTGTGCTGGAATCATTTCAGGCTTCACCCCACGGTTCCCTTCCTTATGATCGCTTGCTGTGGATTTTGGCCAATTCTGTTTCACCTGGAAAATGCTCTTACCTCCTAGCGGGAGGACGCCAGCGCTTGGTGAGACTGGGTGACAATCTGCACTGTGAAGGCCCCCACCTGAGCCTTCTGTCTCCCCCTCCCCTCTACCACAGAGCCAGTGCCCCTCCCCCAGATCGTGGCTAAGTCACTGTCTGTCACAGCTGACTGGTGCAACATCACTCTGGAGTGCAGAGCCGTGGGGGCCTCAGAGGACCTGAATTTGACCTGGTGGCACAGTGACCTCCCCAGGAAGTGGCAGCAGACAAGGACCCTGGGACCAGGCCCCAGCGTCTGGCCCCTGGCTGTGCGGCTGCCCCTGGACCAGGCCAACACCAGCCTCACCTGTAACGCCAGCAACCAGGTGGACATGAAAATTGCCACCACCACCCTGGGAGACGTCTGTGCCCAAGGTGAGCATAATGTGCCTGGGGAAAGGTAGCACTAGGGTCCCTGCAGACTTACAGCACACCTCCCACCTGGTCACATACACAGAGCGGCTGTGAGTCATACCCAACTTGTGTCTGCATTTAAATGTCTCTCACCGTCTACCCTCCTCTGCACCCTGGCCCCTGCTGACCCAGGAGGAAACCTTCCTCCCACCCCCACCATCACCCAGAGCCGTCTTCTGGACACAGAACCTGGATTGTGTCATTTCCTGTGACGTCTGTGGGATTGGTCTCCAGGGGCTCCCTGAGGAATTCCTTGGGGGATGTCCCCCACCCGCGTATCTGACCTCACTCACACCCC
>NW_017732338.1:158077-159173 GCF_001890085.2 Hipposideros armiger | reverse complement strand
GATAGCCTATCAACAGATTAATTTCTGTGCTACTAGGGCCTGGAGGGCACTTCCTACCACAGGGGCAAAGACAGAGGATCTGTCTAAAGTAAGACAGAGTCCAGACGAGCCATATCAGGACTTCATCTCTCGGCTCCTGCAAGCCATAGGGCGGCTCATTGATGACCCAGGAGCCGCACAGCTTCTTGCCAAACAGTTAGCATTTGAGAATGCCAATTCTACCTGTAAATCTCTAATACAGCCTTATAGAAAGAAAGCTAATGTTTCAGATTTTATCCGCCTCTGTCCTGTCACGTCCTGCGTGGCAAGGGCAAATGGGTCTCGAGAGGAGCGACGCAGATTGAATAAGAACAAGAGACAAAAGTAAGATAAGAGCGAGACCAAGGGACTCAGCCAGAGAAGACTGAGCCCCGAATCGGGTCAGCGCCTGGCTTTTATTGAAAATTTTCAAGGAAATAAAAGCTGCTGTGAATTAGTAACCGTGTGTTGTTGTGTGCCTTAAGGCTGTTTTCCATTAACCTATCCCCATTGTATTCCAACAAATGCTATGCCTTCATACATCACTACACAGCCCGAGGACACTGACGTTACTGTGTCCTCCCGTAATGGGGAGATAACTGATATTATTCCATCAGGTCCCAGTCATACTGAGACACCCCCCGGGAGAGCTTTACCGATACCATTCCACCAGGCCTCAGTCATACTGAGACACTCTCTCATGACTAATAGGGTCAGGAGCTAATGCAGCGGGGGGTGGTCTTGGAATCGGCTGTAAGGCAACACTGTACAGATGTAGGGCCGTCTTATATCCAGGGCAATGCTCTTGCCATGGAACTACAGAAGGTTTTCAACCTAAAGCTGCAACAAAAGAGGGAGAGGAATCGTAAGGAGGAGTATGCTATTCTTGTGGGCAGGCAGGCCATTTCACTAGGGTGTGTCCTAGTAAAAATCCCCAAGTAGAGTCTGGACGCTCACCTCAGATTTGCCCTAGATGCAGGCGTGGAAAACACTGGGCAAAAGACTGTAGGTCTCAATTTGACATCAATGGGCAACCGCTTTCGGGAAACAGGGCACGGGGCCAGCCCCGGCCCCGCCA
>NW_017732338.1:153835-155417 GCF_001890085.2 Hipposideros armiger | reverse complement strand
GCCTTTTTTGCCACACCTACAAGCCCTATGGAAAAGGCCATGCAGTCTCATGCTCTTCACCTCCAAAATGCTCAGTCACTAAGGCATCAATTTAAGATCACCCAAGAACAGGCTAGACAGATAGTTAAACAGTGTGCCGGCTGTACAACTTTGCTTCCTGAACCATATCTAGGAGTTAACCCTCGAGGGTTACCTCCAAATCACATTTGGCAGATGGATGTTATTCATATCCCTAGTTTTAAAAGTACTCCTTATGTTCATACCACTATTGACACTAAGTCTGGGTTCTTCTTTGCCACAGCACGTTCTGGTGATAACAAAACATGTTATCAGTCACTGTTTCCAGGCATTTGCCACTATAGGCATTCCAAAAGACATAAAGACTGATAATGGACCTGGCTATACTAGTAAGGCTTTTAAAAATTTTTGCTTAACTTTTCAGATCCAACACCTCACAGGTATCCCATATAACCCACAGGGTCAGGGAATTATTGAGCGTGCTCATCGTTCACTCAAAAATCAGTTCTTAAAACAAAAAGGGGGAGACTATGGGAATGCAGTCTATAACCAACTAAACCATGCACTTTTCACTTTAAATTTTTTACAAACGGATGCTCAAGGTCACTCTGCAGCAGACCGTTTCTGGAATCCCAGTCCTGCTGCGGAGGCTTCATCCGCTGGAAAGACCCCCTCACAGGTAGTTGGCATGGACCGGATCCGGTCCTGGTGTGGGGGAGAGGACATGTTTGTGGTTTTCCTAGGACAGCAGATGGTCCTCAGTGGCTTCCAGAACGCCTAGTCAAACAGCACCATGGAGAAACCAGACAGCAAACAGTCCAGGAGGGCGAGGAAGAGATCGGCCCGGACCTGGAAACAGGTTAGTAAGTTCCTAATTGCAATACTGGTTATTCTGACATGGCAGGTAAGTATAACACGGGGGGGACACGTATTGGACGTGCTTCCCAAACCCCCCGACGCTTGCTCCCGTAACGTGGGAGGACAAGCCAGTCCTAGGTTGGGTTAATTCTTCCATCCCACTTGGAGGCAGGACAAAAAACAATGGACCTTTCAATGGACAGCCTTTAACTATGTTGGTCTATCCCGGCTTCCTCCACTTTGTGCCTCCCAAAAGCACAAAGTGGGATGCCCATGACGGGATACCTTCATTTGGAAAACATAACAAAAAAGAGTTCAGGGAAAGATAGACACAATCCATACCTAATATACACATCAGAGTTAACTTTTACAGGACCGTCAGGAGGTCAGCCCCAAGAAGCCGGCGCACAGAGACTGCTACCTCTGTGCACGCAAAGCCCCTATCAATATAATGACAGTCATATCATATGGAGAGATTGTGCCTATCCAATAGCTACAAGCTATCAGCTACCAGACTGCCATTTTAATGTCTTTGATTGGTCCATCCCTTATTATAGTACAGGGACACAGCTCCCCAAACCAGAAGCGTTTGTGGCTCCTGTACTGACCACAAACATACCCATTATCCAGGAAGACATCTGGAAGCTACGGGCAGCCTCAGATTACATAACTCACCTTAACTCTCAAACACCCTGGGGCCAGGATG
>NW_017732338.1:152040-152994 GCF_001890085.2 Hipposideros armiger | reverse complement strand
ATCCCTCTCCATCCTGATGATAAAAAGCATTTTGCATTTAGCGTTCCGTCGCTAAACTTTAGGGGACCCATGCAACGTTTCCAATAGCAAGTTCTTCCCCAAGGCATGGCGATAGTCCTACAATTTGTCAGATGTTTGTTAGTCAAGCCATCGTGCCCATATGGCAATTATATCCAGAGGCTTCTATCATTCGTTCTATGGATGATATCCTTATCTCACATGCTAACAAGGAGATGCTATATCAAATATATGGGAGCCTCAAAGATAATCTTAATAAGGTAGGGCTAGTCATTGCCCCAGAAAAGGTTCAAGAAAACTCTCCATTTTCTTATTTAGGGAATTTAATTACTCAGAGATTAATTAAACCACAAAAGGTACAGATTAGAACTAGCCACCTTAAAACACTTAATGATTTTCAGAAACTTCTTGGAGGTATTAACTGGATTAGGCCTTTTTTAAGATTAACTACTGGAGATTGACAACCACTATTGAACATCCTCCAGGGGGAGCCTAGTCCGACCTCCCTGCGGAGTCTCACTCCAGAGGCACAATTTGCCTTGGCCAGAGTAGAACAGGCCATTCAGCAGGCTCAGGTTGCTCGAGTAGATCCATCCCAACCTGTGTCTCTTATCATTTGTAATACAGACCCTATACCTACAGGGGTCATCTGGCAACCTGCTGGTCCGTTGGAGTGGCTACATTTAAAGAGCACTCCTTCTAAACATCTTCAGCCATATTATGAGTTAGCAGCTTCACTTATTACTGAGGGAAGACAAAGATGTCTCCAGCTCTTTGGGAAAGAGCCTCAGGCCATTGTAGTTCCTTTTAACGGTAGTCAGCAATCTTGGTTATATACAAACTCCACGGAGTGGCAAATAGCTTTGGCAAATTTTCCTGGTCAGCTTGGATGTCATTACCCTGCTAATAAACTTTTACAGTTTGCAAGGTCTGCGT
>NW_017732338.1:142668-149881 GCF_001890085.2 Hipposideros armiger | reverse complement strand
GACTCATGGTAGCAGGCCTTGCAGCAGTTATTTCTATCATAGCCACGGCAATTACAGCCACTATATTCTTTAAGCAATTCTATCAAAACAGCAGATTATGTTGAACAGCTTGCTCAAAATGCTTCTTCAGCGCTTTATATTCAAGAAGATATAGATACAAAAATGGTTTAGGGTTCTCATTTATAGGATTTTCTTATGACAAAATAGTTGATGCTTGGTGCTTGTTTTACGCTACTGATGTTATTTATCTGAGCCTTTCTCTGTTCCCTTTCCCTACCTGTATCATGGAGGTACCCACTGCCTGATATTTTAAAACATGTATTCATAAAGCCATCTCTTAAATAGTGAATAATTTGGTTTTATTTTTGAGCTTTATAAAATGGTACTACATATGAACCTTCTGAGATTTGTGTTTCTGAACCTCAACCAAGCGCTGTGGATTGCAATAATTTTCTCAGCTATATGTTATCCCATTGTGTGACATGGCCACAAACATGTTTGTTTCTAGTATTTTGCTATTAAAAATAGGACTGCTCCATTCTTGTAGGTGTCCAGTTTCATGTGTGCAGAATATTTTCATGTAAACACCCAGGAGTGAAATTGTTGAGCCACTGGAGTACTGTAACTAAAGGGTATCATAAAAAACCTTCAGCTAATAACTCAATGCGGAAGGTTTCCATGCTGATTGTGGGCAAAGACCATATTATTTTTAAATATGTATGCCATTCCTTAGGGCTTAAAATGGAAAGATGGATTTTGGCTTCCTGAATTGGGGTAGGGAATGGACCTTGTGTTCTAATTTTCTTTTAAAATTTCTTCCAATTAACAGAGAAACAGTACATACAAGAGACACAGAGAGAAAACAAGGAAAGGATTTGACCTGAAAGGTATGGAATCAAGCTAATCCCTCCCCAAAAGAACTCCTATCAGAAATATGCGAAAGTGGATAAAATGGCAGTTCCTCCCACAAATCCCAGAATTCTCAAATGAGGACAGAATCCCAGAGAAACGTGGTTCACTTCAAACTAGCCGCCCAGCGTCGGGATTGGCTGTCGCTGCCACCAGCACCTGACTGACTCAGAGAGGACTGGGGTTCCCAGGTTTGTTCTCGTCTTCTGCCTTTCTAACTCAATATTTGAGAAATCCAAACACAGGGCAAGCAAGGGAAGGAGAACCAGGGTCAGCTTTCCCCACCTCAAAGGGAATACGATTTCTACATTCTTAATGTTCCAAGTGCTTTATTAATTAGTAAGATACATGTTTAAAATTAAAAAGAGCTCCGAGCAGTATTAAGGAAAACTTTTGCCAGGTTGACATTTTAAGATAGAATTGTTTTTGGTGGAAAGGTACTTAAAGGGTATACTTCATTTGTCGGTACTACGTTTGTCTGATATTGAACCTGATACTTCACAAGTATCAGCTGTGTTCTAGTGGAAGTAGTTTCTGACAAGACGAATACCAGGAAACTAAGTTCTTTCTATGCAGCAAATAAAAAACACCCAATGTAAAAAGTGAGTAACAGCTCTCTTTCGAAGTCTGAATGGCTCTGAAAAGAGCCTTTGGGTTCCAGGGTGCTGCACAGGCGCTCACTTGGAGCTGGTGTACTTGGTGACGGCCTTGGTGCCCTCGGACACGGCGTGCTTGGCCAGCTCCCCGGGCAGCAGCAGGCGCACGGCCGTCTGGATCTCCCGGGACGTGATGGTCGAGCGCTTGTTGTAATGCGCCAGGCGCGACGCCTCGCCCGCAATGCGCTCGAAGATGTCGTTGACGAATGAGTTCATGATGCCCATGGCCTTGGACGAGATGCCCGTGTCCGGGTGCACCTGCTTCAGCACCTTGTACACGTACACCGCGTAGCTCTCCTTGCGGCTGCGCTTGCGCTTCTTGCCGTCCTTTTTTTGCGCCTTGGCCACCGCCTTCTTGGAGCCCTTCTTCGGGGCGGGCGCCGACTTGGCCGGCTCGGGCATGGTCGTGGGGAGCAGCGGGACCAAACGGAAAAACGCAGGAGAGACGGAACGTGAAGCTGCGAGCGGCCGCGCGCGCCCCAGCCTCTTAAAGGAGGCGATGAACAAAGTCGCGGCTGATTGGCGGCGAGGCTGGAAACGTCACACGCGAACGTCGGCCAGTCAGAATCGGCGTATTTCAAACCCCGGGCTCCATTGGTTTAAGCGAAAGGGCTGCAAGTCCGCTCGGCACGACTATAAGAAGGGGCGCCCTGGGCGGCTCGCCTCAGACTCGGGTCGGCGCTGCGGCTTCTTCGTTATCATGTCCGGACGCGGAAAACAGGGCGGCAAGGCGCGCGCTAAGGCCAAGACGCGCTCGTCGCGGGCCGGCCTGCAGTTCCCCGTGGGTCGCGTGCATCGGCTGCTCCGCAAGGGCAACTACGCCGAGCGGGTCGGGGCCGGCGCGCCCGTGTACCTGGCGGCCGTGCTGGAGTACCTGACGGCCGAGATCCTGGAGCTGGCGGGCAACGCGGCCCGCGACAACAAGAAGACGCGCATCATCCCGCGCCACCTGCAGCTGGCCATCCGCAACGACGAGGAGCTCAACAAGCTGCTGGGCAAGGTCACCATCGCGCAGGGTGGCGTCCTGCCCAACATCCAGGCCGTGCTGCTGCCCAAGAAGACCGAGAGCCACAAGGCTAAGTAAGAATCAAGATGGAAACAAACAAAAGGCTCTTTTTAGAGCCACTTTTACAGTCACAGAAAAGGTAGCACGACCTGTTACACTTGCAACTACTTTACGTCTTATTCAACGTAGTTTGGCTCCAGTCTTGACTCCCTGACCTCCATTGTCCTCATTTCACAATTGGTATGTAGGAACCTGTGGAAATGAGTTGACGTTTTGTTTGTTTTAAACTAGACCAGTTTCAAAGTTATATTGGGTCTAAAACACCAATTACGTTTACTTGAGATGGTCATCCAGGCCCATACTGGAAATGAGCTTAAATGACAGGTTTCATCATAACCTTTAACATTTGATGTGATTATTTTGAATGTAGTAATTACTAAAAGTACTTGGAGATACTACCTGATGACATAGGTACCACACTGCCAGAATAGATGTCCAGTTTTAGTCAATCTTGGTCATTTTAACATTCTTATTACATACTTAGATACCATGCATTAAGGATAGTTTTGTAAAATACGGTTCAGAGAAACTAATGAGTAACACACAAAGCACATATCAAGAAAAATAGATACAGGATGTTAGGGGAGGGAATAGGAGTAGGAAGGTCTGTGAGGTAACCTATGGTCTGAGGATTAAAGAAGGTGTGAATTAGTGGAAAGTAGGAATTCAACACAAAGCATCAGCAGACTCAGGGCTTTGATATGTGCAAGCAAATGACAAGAGATTAGAAGAGATGGGAGGAACCAGAAGAGATCTGCAGGCCACTCTGTCAATTCTTTTCTATACTAATGATTCCCAAGTCTATGTCCATCCCAGACTTATCTCCTGAGTTCACACATGCACATTCATCCAATGCTTTCTGAAATTCTTGATCGTCATTACTACCCAGGTGATCTCATTTTACTTGGATCACCACCTAGCCATTAACATGAGGCAGGTTTGGTGGCACCGAATATTCATTTTTGTGTGCCATTCCTATAGCAAAATCCAGTTCCTTGTATGGAGTGATGAAAGCTTTCTGAAAGGCCAGAAAGAGCTTAAGTGGGAGGCTGCCAGACCATGGCTGCTCAGCACATGGGGTGTTTTGAGAGATATGGCATATCTGTGTCCACGTAATTAGAATTACTGCCCCCGAATAAAATCTTCATATAATCACAAATGAAAGACTTATTTGGAGAAGTATACTGACTGCATATTTCCAGGACAGGGTGCCCTTCCCAGCCAGCAAGAGGATTGATCACTGTAGATAGGTCCACCTCTGTTGTGGGCCCTTCCTGACCGATTAATAGTTTAGTTCCCCAACCCAGAAGGAGAAAAGGGAGCTACACACGTAAGAATACCAGTCTGTGTAGACATTACCTTCCATTGGATCAGCGGGGGTGGGGAGCATGCAAGGGCACTTCTCTCCAAATATTTCTCTTGCTTTCCAGAGGAAGGCTGATTGCTGAGAGGGGATACTCAGCACTTTCTTTTGCTTAAGGTGCTAATTCAAATAAAAAGCACTTTAATTTGGTGCAATATTAGCATCAACCTAAATTTTGTATATTTACAAAATATTACAAAAAATTAGTGCTAGGTCCTCCTCCCCGTGAACCCCACTCACAGGCACGTATAGCACATGAGCACAAGCAGATGGGGTAATGTCTGCAGTAGTGATCTAGTTTCCAGAAAAAAAATTTATTAAAATTTAAGGAAAGCCTTTTCACTCATTTCACAAACTTGAAGGGCAGAAATGACAATGTACACATGCCAGTTTGTCAGGTAGTCTTCTTGAATGCTTAGATGAGCAAAGTATTGTTTTCCATTTTCTGTATTAGGGAGGATAATGTACACCAGCTGTACACAAATTGGCAGTATGTATAAATTGAGGCACTAGCCTGTCAAGAGAACCGAAGAAAAGCACTTGAAAGGAACTTAACTGTTAGACTCAAGTAATTGAGCATAATCTTAAATACCAGTCAAGATTACAGGGCAACAGTCCTTTTTGGTGTGCCCGTGGGTGGCTCTTAGAAGAGAGTTGAGTTGAATCCGTGGTGGGAAAGCCTTATGCCTGTGGAATGCTCCTCAGGCACTTTGCACTGCCAGGCTCCTGGAAGCTGGGGAATAAAAGCTAAGGCTTATTTGGTGATTTTACAGTATCAGACCTTGGGGTGGGTACAGAGGGTAACATTTCAGATTTTATCCTGCAGGGTTACCAGGTGCTACTAAACAATGAGAAACACAATTCTTATAAGGAAATGCTCAAAATCCTAGCCTTCCTGAGATGTGGATAAATCAGTTAACCAGGATTCTGCTGCCAGTTTACTGTCCGATGTGGAGGTACACTGAGTGCCATTTACATGGTTTGTAGCTGCTTTCCTTGGGATTTTCTTTCCACCTGGATTCCTCAAGGGTGCAAGTGGTAACTTGATCGCTGCGGTGACACTATTGCTTCAATTGCTGTTACCTCAAGTTTCCTTAAGTAGACAGTATGAGCACACACGATATGGGAGGCTTTGCGATTACATTTACACCTACTTTGCGTGAGAAAAATGAGGTGGCCGTAGTTTGAGCGATAAACCCATTATCCCTTCGCCCCTTTCCTCTGGTCTGCCCCAAGGGTACGTTCTTTAGGGGCAAAGCCATTAGTGAAACAGACACTCTCGGTGAGAACGGAAGTGGCTCTGAAAAGAGCCTTTGGGGGTAGCGCACATGCCAGTGGAGGAACGAGATTTATGCCCGCTCCCCGCGGATGCGGCGCGCCAGCTGGATGTCCTTGGGCATGATGGTCACGCGCTTGGCGTGGATGGCGCACAGGTTGGTGTCCTCGAACAGCCCCACCAGGTACGCCTCGCACGCCTCCTGCAGCGCCATCACGGCCGAGCTCTGGAAGCGCAGGTCCGTCTTGAAGTCCTGCGCGATCTCGCGCACCAGCCGCTGGAACGGCAGCTTGCGGATCAGCAACTCCGTGGACTTCTGGTAGCGCCGAATCTCGCGCAGGGCCACGGTGCCGGGCCGGTAGCGGTGCGGCTTCTTCACGCCGCCGGTGGCCGGCGCGCTCTTCCGGGCCGCCTTGGTGGCCAGCTGCTTGCGCGGGGCCTTCCCGCCGGTGGACTTGCGCGCCGTCTGCTTTGTACGAGCCATACCGACTTATAGAAACCAGATAGCTGGTATAGTGTGCGGGACCTCTGCACCAGTATATATAATGAGAATCCCGCTCTGATTGGCCTGGGCATCTGTCCATCACGTCTCGCGGGGACTGTATTGGAAGCGGCGCTCACTTCCTGATCACATGAGCCACCTATGCTTCAGACAGAAAATTAACACCTTCCATTCTCGCAACCTTTCAACTTCTGATGTTTTCAATCCTTTCTCTCCACTAGTCTTCGTGCCGTTTCTTTACAATTTTCTTTGACCTTTCTCGGCAGAATTTAGTATAACTATTACAACGATGTCTCTTGTATGCTGACTAAAAATGTTAAATTCTGGCACCTGAAACTGGCTTTCCTTTCATCTTTTTGAAAAGACGCGCGCTAGATGTGATTGGCCAACTGATTTTTTTAGCCTCATTCAAGTTCAAAAGGTTAATTTCGCATCAATTTCTTGATTTCTCTGTTTAAATTTAGAGATCTTTTAGTTATCCTCTAAGGTTTTTGCAGATTTTCTAAATGCACCAAGACGATTAGTAATTGACTAATATGAGGAGTTATTCTGAAGTAATTTCACACTTGATAACTACATGAACACATATTTACTTTCCAGTAATTATACCATCCTCATCTAAAAACACTCCACTACGTTTTACAATTTCCAGAGGCGTGTGTGACACGAGGTTAAGAAAAATATCCTGATTTGTACATGGTACAAGATTACAGTGTGTGGCTTTTTCGAGTCCCTCTGAAGCCAGTATTAAGCTCGGCCTCAAGGACAGGACTCCGGGGCATGTAGTTTTGCATTCCTGTTTCCTAGTGATTAGGGCCCAGCAACGGGGGAGGGGCTAACTGCAGATGGTTTGTGCCATTAAGATGCAAAACAAGTCCTTTGAAGATTGAAGGCGGCTTTATTACTCCTTAGTTTGTAGACTTTTGCAACTATTCACCTTTGGACAAGCATTGTCCTCCCCCCGATTGTTTTCTCACGGTTTTAGCCGGCTGCACTGCAGGCCTCAATTACTTGTGAGAAAGTATCTCTGTATCCGTTTTGATGGGCTGAAGGTAACTTTTGTTTGAATTGTAACTTTCAAGTGGATGTTATTTTCCTCTCTCTAGGGTGCGTAACTACTGACATCTACCGACCAACTGCGTTAAATGTCACTTTCAGTTATCCTAAATTAAGGAACACGCGAGCCCTTTTAGTGAAAAGGTGGGTGGCTCTGAAAAGAGCCTTTGGTTTCGAGTGGACCTGCTGGAGTTGCCGCCGAGAAAGCGGGCCTCTACTTGCCCTTGGCCTTGTGGTGGCTCTCGGTCTTCTTGGGCAGCAGCACGGCCTGGATGTTGGGCAGGACGCCGCCCTGCGCGATGGTGACCTTGCCCAGCAGCTTGTTGAGCTCCTCGTCGTTGCGGATGGCCAGCTGCAGGTGGCGCGGGATGATGCGCGTCTTCTT
>NW_017732338.1:117926-142663 GCF_001890085.2 Hipposideros armiger | reverse complement strand
AGGATCTCGGCCGTCAGGTACTCCAGCACGGCCGCCAGGTACACGGGCGCGCCGGCCCCGACCCGCTCGGCGTAGTTGCCCTTGCGGAGCAGCCGATGCACGCGACCCACGGGGAACTGCAGGCCGGCCCGCGACGAGCGCGTCTTGGCCTTAGCGCGCGCCTTGCCGCCCTGTTTTCCGCGTCCGGACATGATAACGAAGAAGCCGCAGCGCCGACCCGAGTCTGAGGCGAGCCGCCCAGGGCGCCCCTTCTTATAGTCGTGCCGAGCGGACTTGCAGCCCTTTCGCTTAAACCAATGGAGCCCGGGGTTTGAAATACGCCGATTCTGACTGGCCGACGTTCGCGTGTGACATTTCCAGCCTCGCCGCCAATCAGCCGCGACTTTGTTCATCGCCTCCTTTAAGAGGCTGGGGCGCGCGCGGCCGCTCGCAGCTTCACGTTCCGTCTCTCCTGCGTTTTTCCGTTTGGTCCCGCTGCTCCCCACGACCATGCCCGAGCCGGCCAAGTCGGCGCCCGCCCCGAAGAAGGGCTCCAAGAAGGCGGTGGCCAAGGCGCAGAAGAAAGACGGCAAGAAGCGCAAGCGCAGCCGCAAGGAGAGCTACGCGGTGTACGTGTACAAGGTGCTGAAGCAGGTGCACCCGGACACGGGCATCTCGTCCAAGGCCATGGGCATCATGAACTCGTTCGTCAACGACATCTTCGAGCGCATCGCGGGCGAGGCGTCGCGCCTGGCGCATTGCAACAAGCGCTCGACCATCACGTCCCGGGAGATCCAGACGGCCGTGCGCCTGCTGCTGCCCGGGGAGCTGGCCAAGCACGCCGTGTCCGAGGGCACCAAGGCCGTCACCAAGTACACCAGCTCTAAGTGAGCGCACCTCAGCGGCTTAGCTCCCGCCCCAAAGGCTCTCTTCAGAGCTACTCACTTCACAGAAATAGCTGTTGCATTACCTCTGTAATCTATGTAGTTTCTCAGAAGCGTTACGGGCTGGTTTGGGAGCGGGAGGTACGTGGAGACCAGAGCAAAATGTTAAGCTTTCCGTACGGATTCCTGAGTAAGCACTCGGCGTAGTATACGCCAACTTAGTGTTGGTTCTTTGAAAGACGTCCTGTGAAAGACTTGGCTTTGCCCTCTGGCACAGTAGCCAAATTCCGCTCTTGGTGACGCTCAGTGCAAGTAATGCTGTCATTCTGATCGGAAGGGCCAGTATTTGAAAAGCCCGCTCTGCGCTGTAAATTTGCTATATAATCTATCTGGTACGCGTTTCCAGGAAATTCTCTGGAGGGTAAAATTGTGACCCCTGCATTCCTTGAGGGAAGTCACCCGGCCCTGCAGTCCGAGTCTTAAGCTCAACATCAACGGTTCTACCTTGTGCATCGTATCCTGGGCTAGTCCATGATCAGAAATCCTGAGGCTTGGGGACCACATGGATGGACCTAGAGGGTATCATTCTAGGTGAAATAAGTCAGAAAGGCAAGTACAGTACCATATTATATGTGGAATCTAAAGAGCAGAATAAACGAATAAAACACTCAGATACAGAGAACAAACTGATGGTTGCTAGATGGGAGAAGGCTTGGGGGGCTGGGATAAAAGGTGAAGAGATTAAGAAGTACAAGTTGGCAGTGAGTACAAAACAGTCCCTGGCATGTCAAGTACAGAATAGGGAATATGGTCAATAATTTTGTAACAACTATGTATGGTGCCAGGTGGGTACTAGACTTATCTGAGAGATCATTGTAAGTTATATAAACTTCTAACCACTGTGCTGTCACCTGAAACTAATATAAAGTAATATTGAATGTCAACTATAATTAAAATAATTTTAAAAAGCCATCCTGAGACATGAGTCAGAACTCCATGTTTAAAAGAGAAGTGGGCCCCAGAGGAGACACCAGAGCTAGCAAGTGGGCTGAATGGTGAGCTAGCCAGCAAAACGGAGTGGGGACTCAAGGTGGGAGGCAAAATCAACCTCCCCCCCAGCACCTTCCGAGGGTGCCTAAATACTCTTCAAAGCTTTTAACATCCACTGCTACCTTTTCATCTCTGTGTAGATGCAGATGTGAACATAACCAAGTCCATATGTGTTCTGGATTTCATTTTATGTCTAAGTTGCGTGCTGTGACCTTTGACCAATTTCACTGTCTTTAGCAAGCGTATCAAAGCTTTCTAGTTTATGATCTGTGTTCCTTAATGTAGACATAAATATTTTTGTTAGCAACATCCAGAAATGGCATGACAACAGAGATAAATACAAGTATCAAACTGGTAAGTGTCAATGACAAGCAATCATCTAATCACAAGACCACCTGGCGGTGTGTGTGGCCCCTTGTGCTACTGCATTCTTCGTCTCGTCAGTCATCAGTACCCCAGTTAAACTGTTTTAAAAAGGTACTGTAACAGGGTACAGGTAGCAGAGAATAATTCATGCAAAACTGCTGGTTCTGTTCCCCTCTGACGCAATCTTCCTGTTAAGTAAGTTACACTATAATAAATTCTGTTATAGTCCATGGAGTTGCCTGCTTCCTCTTGGTCTGAAGAGACCTTGTTACAGTGGCCACTACACCTTTACCCCATCATCGGACATGGATATTAATAAAACACAAATGGTTCCAGCTGACGAGTGTGGAGAGCAAGATGGGGGACAGAGGTAAACAGGTCTCAGTCTCATTTTCCTCTTCCAAACCTCATCAGATGGGCAGACAGCGCTGTCAGAGAATTACTGCCCCCCCCCCCCGCCGTCCTTCCCCCGACACACACACATACACACTCCATCCCCAAAGGGCTTCTAGGCCTTGGGGAAAGTGAGATTTGGAAATCTCTGCACTTGGCATCCAAAACTATAAAGTGAAGACTAATTGAAGGCTGATACTTTGAGGAATTATTATTAGTCTTGTTTGCATTCAGCCTGCCGCCACCCAGGCTGCCAACGGCTACCACACTCTGTAATTCACTGCATTGTCTCATCTTCCCAGTCAACTAAAAGTGACCTGCAGAGTGCCTTCCAGCAGAAATAATCTGTGTGTCTACAAATCTTAATGCAGATCACTTGAAGCTTTTGCTAACAGTGTGACCTATGACAAGCTTTGTTTCAATCTTGGAAAAAGCAGTACAGCAAGTCCCCCTTATCTGTGGGGTGTATGTTCCAAGACCCACGGTGGATGCCTGAAACCACAGAGAGCACCAAACCCTATACGTAGTTTTTCCTATACTTACATACCTATGATCAAGTTTAATTTATAAATTAGGCATAGTAAGAAATTTAAAGTAACAATAATGAAATAGAACAATCATAACACTATATTATACTAAAAGTTATGTGAATGTGTTCTCTCATTTCAGGGGGTCCCTTGCTGAAGTCTTCACAGAGGCTCAGTGCTTTCTGGCACAACACATTACTGTCAACCGGAACACGTTTTCTGTTCTTGTCTTCTGCCCCCAAATTAATTCCTTTCCCATCTTAACTAAGCACCTATCACACACTGTGGACGTAACTTTTGCTGTTTGAGTTGTGACAGCAAAACTAACACAAACTTCTGTTTTCTTCCTTACAATGTCACAGAAGAGTCATTCTTATAGTAAATCTTAGCAACCTCAGCATATGATTTTCTTTCCCTGTTAAATCAAGAACTTTTACCTTTTCACTTAAAGAAAGCACTTTACGGCTTCTCTTTGGTCTATCTGAATTGCCAGCATCACTACTCTTATGCTTTGGAACTGTTATTAAATAAAATAAAACCATTTGAACACAAGCACTGTGATGCCATGAAGCCAGATAGCTACAACCAGTGAAGAGTGTCTACAGGGTGAATACACTGGACAAAAGAATGATTCACACCCCTGGCAGGGTGGAACAGGATAGCAGGAGATTTCATCATGATACTCAGAACAGCTCGAAATTTAAAACATATGAATTGTTTATTTATGGAATTTTCCATTTGGTTTCCTTGGTTGACCACAGATAACTGAAATCTTGGAAAGTGAAACTGCGGATAAGGGGGGAACCACTGCACTATACAAAGAGAATGCTTTGAGGCCCCAGAGCCTCTGGTTATTTTCAAAATGACCATCTCAATATAACTGCTCTCTTTTCATTTTTATGCTTGTTAATAAGAAACTTCATATAGAGAGCAGAATAAGTGCCTCGTAGAGGAGTAGGAGGTAAACTGAATTTGCCACTTGGAGGAGATGCTCCATCTATGGTGACAATTATCCAAGAACAAACTGAAATTTTATTTGTAAAATAGGACCCAGGAAAAAATAGCAAGGAATGTATTATCTTTCTTGGCTTTTTTTTTTTTTTTAGATTAATCACAAGTGCCTGTGGTTATTTGAGATTAAAAAGCTTGTTACTGAGAGCAGTGTTTTAAAATTCATCTCAGATGGAAATTGTATTTGCCGGGGGCATATATGTAGGCAATAGTGAAAGTGGAACAGGACCTCACCTGGCATCTTAACTGCATACTGTGGTTCTTTACTTGTGATGGGAATTTCACGTGGAAATAAAATTAAATACAGTCACAAAAGAACTTTAATGATAAGATTTCTAAAACCTCCAATTTGGACCCAACTGAAAGTCAAATAAATATAGCCCATTCCAGACATCATGTAAACATTAGCTATGCTTGTATGTTTGGTCATAGAATAGCACACAGAGATAGATGTCATATTCACAGTATTGTAAAGGAAAGCCTTTTGTGTGGCTGCTCATAAAGTGAATGCTTTTTTAAATAAGCATTGTTATTTAAATGAAAGCCTAATGTGAGCTGTTCCCAGGCTCTTTGCAAAGAAAAAAAATACTCATTTAAAAAAAAGGAATAGGAGAGATTCACATCAAATTCACTACAGAGGTACCCCCTGAGAAAGTGGATATTAGGGTTGGGGGTGCAGTTGAAGAGTACTTTGATTTTATGTGGGGGGGGTTTTCTTTAAGTGTAAAAGAGGTTTGTAGTTAATGTTAAATAGTAGATCACTTCTGTGTAGTCATTTTGGTACCCTTCTGTAATTTTTTTGAAAGGTAAAAGGAAAAGGTGAAGACGAATGACAAATACTGCTCTTTGGTGTATTAGAGATTGTGGCTTTTAACAGTCTTTACCAAATTACAAGTGATTCAGATGTGCCCAGGCTGTGTGCTAGCTACAACAGCAACCACAGTAGGAAAACAGACAAAAATCTTTGTTCTTGTAAATTTACATCCCACTGGGAAGAAAATACTAAATGAATAAATAAAACATACCACACAGTAATAAGTGCTAAGGAGGAAAACAACAAAGGTTTGAGATTGTTGGGAGAATTAGAATTTTAAATACTCCCAACTCCCTTTAACTGAATCTCTAAAACTGAAAATAGCTGCATATGATCCTTTCAAACTCGAAATTTACATTCTTGTTTAAAATATGGTAGTAGGTAGAGATGGAGACCTTTCAGCTTTCAGCAGATGGGTAACATTAATTCTGTTCTCTGCGATGGTACATGTGACATTTCTTAATTAGAACCTTTCTGATTTTATGTTGTTTTTGTCTCAAAATTTTCCTGCCTGGACTGAGAACACTTCCCCTCTAGAACTGTGGGAGGCACAAGAATTGGTAAAATTACGTTTTTTGCTACAAACGGCTCATATGGAAAACTACTAGCAGAGGATGGTTTCGATCCATCGACCTCTGGGTTATGGGCCCAGCACGCTTCCGCTGCGCCACTCTGCTTACCGCTACAATGGCCTCAATATAAAATAATTTCATTACTACACTTCCTTTTAAAAACTGTTTTTATGTGTTAAAAAGAAATTTTTTCTCCCTCAAAGGTCATTTGTTGCTTTACTTATGTTTCAAACAGGACAATTACTCCATAATACAGAGTCCAAATATTCTGAACGCAAAATATTCAATCTTTCTGTTAGAAAACAGCCCCGTCGCCCGCCAGCCCTCCAGTTTCATAGTCAGACAATGGAACAAGGGTAAAGTGGGCGTGTCTAAAGTACCACCCGACCTCGGAACTGGAATGTCTTCAACAAGATTAGAAGATCTTGTAAGTAAGAATTTTTTAAAAAAACGAAGATACCTGCATTGGCCGGGAATCGAACCCGGGCCTCCCGCGTGGCAGGCGAGAATTCTACCACTGAACCACCAATGCCTGGATGGAGGAGTAGGCACCTATATTTACCTCACATAAATGAAGAGTCTAAGGTAGGAAGTTTATAATCGGTATGGTGGCTTCACGGTCATAAAGGACCCATTCCTCTTCTATGTTTCTATTCTACCATCTGTAGCATACAACTTCCACCCTCAAGGTAACCACATGGTCATGTTGGCTAATTGGAGCTCCAGCCATCAGAGAGAAGGAAGAAGCAAAATGATGGCGTCTTTCATCTAAGTCAGCACACTTATAGAGCTTTCCAGGAAATCCAACACATTATTATGCAAAAACCAATATTCATACATTTAATTGAACGCTCCTAACAGCAAGAGAGACTAGGAAATTGACTCTTTAGTTGATTGCATGGGTACTCCTCTCCTGTGATAAGAATCAATCTTCTCTGGTTGATGAACCCCCAGGGAGAGGATTAATGACAATTGAACTCCTTTTGGAGACTCTGTCTGTAGGCAGAATGGGGGGGGGGCGGTGTGTGTCAGAAGAAGCCTCTCTATTTGCTGGCTTTCAAGTGCCTACAGCTCAAGATAATCTATGAAGCAGCATGTTCGGGGGAGGCATATTCTGATACCCTTCAGTAGCATGACAGAATTTAGGCTTCAACGGCACCCTCTGGCTGCTCTACTGAGAATAGACTGTGGAGGACACTGGTAGAAGCAGAGGGACCATTTAAGAGATTACTTGCAGTAATCCAGAAGCTAGATAATAGCGTATCGGCCCATCTTTAGGAGAACGGATGAATGCAATGCTATATTCACAACTGGATTATACAGTAATGAAAATTAATTTTAACTCAAAATGTGGACAAATCTGACTAACATTCTCGAGTGAAAAGGCAGTATCAGAGTACCTATGACGTGATGCCTTCTAGATCGAAGAAAACAGCTAAAACTGAAACACATATTGTTTGGCCATGCATATGTACCTGATAGAATTATCTTTTATAAAAGTAAAGGGATGATAAACAAAGTTTGTAATAGTGGTTCTGTCAGATGAGAGGAGGTATTATGGAGAGGGACATAAAAGAAACTGGCAGTAAATTATTGTTCTTACAGACTGGGAAATGGACCCAGGAATGTTCACGTTTTAGAGCCAGGGATAATAATCGCATTTGGTATGTCTGAGTCCCACCGGGGTTGGGGGATGAATCAAATTCCAGGAAAGCTTTGCACGGGTGAAGTCGGCGGTCATTCCTGCCGACTTCAGGGCTCCAGGCTGCAGTGGACGCCCACGCCGCCAGGGCGCAGCGAAGCCGAATCTGGCGCCACAAAGCGGGGACGAAACTCCTCCTCCTTGAAGGTCTGTCAACGTCCGGACGCTGGCGAGGCTCCTGGAAAACGGAGTCCGAGCGCCGAGGGGACCGGAGGCTTCTGGGAAGCGCAGTCCAAGCGGGCGTGTCGTCTTCTGCGCAGACTCAGAAGTCTGTGACGACAGAAAGTTGGAGCTAGGACGCGGTGCGGTCCTTCCACCGGAAGTGACCGATCAGAACCAACCCGTGGGAGAGGTGAGTCCGGCTTGTGGATCCAGATGTCCGGCCCTTTGTCCTCTCCAAACACGCAGTCCCTACCATGTTCCCTTCGGGACTGCAGCCGTCTTGCGGCGCCCTGACCCGGGACCTCAGCGGAATCCCGAGAAAAGGTGGAGCCCGGTTCGGCGTCGGGAGGATATTCGCACACGCCCACTTTCAGGGGAGTGTGTGGTTTCCATAGTTACCCGGCCGCGCGATGCGTCGTCGTGAGAGCTGAGGGGGTGTGGCTGGGGCGGCTGGAAGTCCGGCTGCTGAGGGTCGGGGGTCGCTGGGGAGAGGAGAGCCCTGGCCGGACCGGGCGCGACCCCGAAGGGCGGCGTCTGTGTCGGATCCGCTGCTTCTTGTCGGGAGAAGCTACCCCGGAGTCCGCCCCCAACGCCTGCTTCTCAGGCGAGGAGCTACCGGCTTTTCGTAGGAAAAGTGGGGCCCCCGCGGCCTCTTCATGGAAGCTGTTCACACAGTAGCTGCTCAGTGAGTATTTCCCGTGTGCCGGGGATGCAGGGAAGCCAGCGCTGAGCCCCTGCCCGCGGCCTAGGAGGGACAGCAGAATGCCTCCGTGGGCGGAGGTGCTGTGGGCGCCTCCCCGACACGCTCTGCCCAGCGGCGCCGCCGGTGACACACGTGTCCCCTCACTCCCCTCCCCCGCCAGCGGAACTGTTCCCGGTCCTTCTGCGCGAACTGGCGCACCAGGGACCCAGTGATCCACCAGGAGCCCTGCTCTTTCCGAACCGCCACCTTCCTGTGTTCGTTTACGTGTCCGCTTAGCTATTTTTGTAACTCTTCCCCCAACACGGTGATGCTCAATGAATGTTTATGAGCTTGAAGTTAGTAAAACACTTAAGAACCAGCTTTAGGGGCGTATATCAAATCCTTGAGGACTAGATAATTCTAGAGTCGTGGGCTGTTAGAAATGGATGGGAAGTTATGAAACACCTGGAGTCCTTAAGCTGTCTAAGGAGATACCATATGTTGTGGAACCGGCACTTGGCGTGATCACTGAAGTGTAAGCAACCCGTGGATCATGTAGGCCGACTTTACTGTCCATCTTCCTGTGCTAAATGAGATATGCCCATAAAGCATTAGGACACTACCTGGTAAGCACCCAACGCATTTAGGAAACATAACAAGAAGTGAGATTAGACCTGTGTCAAATGATTGTCCCAGCAAACTGTGAAGGATCGAGACTGCCTCATGGATATACCGTAGCACTAACCCCTTCGCCTGCCTGTCATTGCTAAACTTTGTTCTTTCTTATTCCCACTCAAGCTCTTTCCAAGGCTCAGTCTGAGCCTCCGATCTTCATTTCATACTCTCGGAGTGTTATTCTTGATATTTATCTTCAACTGCCCTTTCCATGGATCGTGTCTAAATCTGTAATTCCATTCCTTGTTCCTTACCTTATAAATCTCCTAATATCATTTGGAAACGTTTTTCCACGTGGATGTCTCCTGATCATCTTAACTGTAGAATATCCAAATCACGAGACACCTCCAGCTTTCCTAATTTCCACTTTTATTCAATAAGTCGACAAATGTGAGAGCTTAAGAATAAATATTAATAATATATGGTCCTTTACCTCGTGGAGCTCCAGTCAATTGATGAAGAAAAACAGCCCAACTAAAAATAATACAAGGTGGTATGTGTTGTAGTCACAGATGTTATGTGTTAAGAGCTGTAGGAACTCAGAGTAGAGGTGATGAATTCCTGTCAGAGGTAGTGGAATTCTTAGTCACTCCAGCTTTTGCACCTGCACGCTGGTCTTGCCATCAGCCCACTTCCTCAACTCTTCCCCTGTCCCTCCCTTTTTGCCTTTCTGAATCTTTCTCCTCTTTTTTCATCCAGCTTAAGCCGCACCACCTCTAGAAATATTTACTACCATTTGTACACATACACAGACATTCTCTCCCTACCTGAGAACCATTAGGATATTCAGTGTCTCCACCATACAACCTGTTTAGTACTTCAGCTTTCAACATATATCAAGCATTTTTAGTGGGTGTGTCATGTGGAACATGTCTTGTTAGTTAAATGTTTTATATCTGTGTGTGCTTTATGTCATTTTTTCCAGCTGTTTTGCAAACTCAAACTATGTTTTTTTCTAATTTCTTACAGCTGTACATCAAAATACAGATTTGCCAGGCGTCCCCCATACTAACCAAGTCAGCATATCTGGAGCAGGGCCCAGGAAGCTGTTTCTAACAAAGTTCCCACATGGTGATTAGGCAGTGAGCCTAGCTCTAAGCTCAGCCTTTCTTGGAAACCACTGCCCAGAGCTTTGCTTGTGGTAAGGTGGTTAATAAAGCATGTTGCACATGTCAGTGCAACAGTCAGTAGCCAACTTGATGAAATGTTTTGTGGACGTGAGAGATTGACATTTACCTTTCACAGTTGTACTCCAGTTCACCTCTAAATTCCTGGTATTCAGTTTTTTAGTTCAGAAAGCAGACTGACCATTCCCATACGCTGATAAGACTTGGAGAACTGATATTCAGTAACAAGACTCAGACCTCAGATGAGAAAGCCGTGTTGCTGGTTTATTATATTTTATTTTATTGTGAGACGATAGACCTCAATGTCCAAGACCTGGACTGAGCCGTGAAAGTAGGAAGGCAAAGAAGGAACTGTTGAGACGGAAGGAAAGCCGTCCTTTATGTTTCTATCTTTCCATATTACAGTCCATCCTGGAAATTAGTAATACATTAATCTCCACAAATGGTATTTGTCAGGTCACTCTGCTCAAAAGCTCCCCAGGGCCTAAACGGTAAACTCTGGATTGTGAACTTGACTTTTGAGGCTTTCTAGAGTAGGGCCTTTGCCTCTGTCATTTCCTTGGACAAACCTACTGAATTTCTGCTTTCCCACTTCTGTGCTCCTACTATTCAGTTCTTCTGGCTGTTTAGTTGTTTGTAATTTATTACTTCTCTCTCTCCCATATCCTAGTCAAATCCTATCCATTCTTCAGAAATTAGTTTGTAAGTTGAGCTTTCCCTGACCATTGCAGCCTACTGTGCTTGCTCCCGTCTCCAATTCCATGAAGCACTTTTATCGGTTTTCTCTTGGGGTTCTTATTGTCTTTATAACTTACACGTAATTGAATTGCATGTAGCATGTTAACATATAGTACTGCCTTATATTTATATTATATGTAATGTTTTTAATTTAAATGATCTTGTTTTTAGATTTAAATTGTAAGCTGCTTTGAGGTAGAAATTTTATAACAGTTGTGTTCACAAAGCAGATATGTCTGTGCTTTTGCACACAGTAAATGCCCAGTACATTTGTGTGTAATAGAAAATGACTCTTTCTGTGATGTGATCTTTCATTTTCCTACACAGTAATAATAATATGTTTACCCCTCAGGAGAGCTCTTGAAACTAAATAAGACCCTTCAAAAAGCAGAAGTGGGTTTTCTGATAATTCATTCAACCCCAAGATGACCACAGAATCCAAGAGAGCCGCAGCTGAGACCCTTTTGGAGGATGAAAGACTTCTCATAGTGAAGATAGAAGAGGAAGATTTTGTCTGGGGACAGGACACTTGCTCACCGAGCAGGGACTCTGTCAAGCAGGAGCTCTGCCGACAGCTTTTCCGGCAGCTCTGCTACCAGGATGCCGCTGGGCCCCGCGAGGCGCTGGGCCGGCTCCGGGAGCTCTGCCATCAGTGGCTGAAGCCAGAAACTCACAGCAAGGAGCAGATCCTGGAGCTGCTGGTGCTGGAGCAGTTCCTGAGCATCCTGCCTGGGGACCTGCAGGTGTGGGTGCGTGAACGTCACCCAGAGAGTGGCGAGGAGGCAGTGACCATAGTGGAAGATGTGGGGAGAGACACTGATGAAGCCGTGCTCCAGGTACAGAGGGCGTGGCAGAGCTGAGACCTCCTGAATGGATGCGGTTTCACCATGGGAAGAAAAGGCCTGAGGTTGACTATCTTGGACGAGCTCAGTTCAGGGTGCATTTGTGTCCCCTTTGCTCTCTGTTCGGTACTCTACCCCATCTTACAGTTGAGTCAGACTTAACTCTTCATTCCCCTGTTTTGTATTCACACAGGAGGTTCTGTTTCTTTGAGGAAGATGCTTAATTCCAACAGGGATCTCTCCTAAGGCCAAATGTACTTTATTTTTCTCAGGTTCCAGTCCCTGGACATGGACAAGAAATATTCAGGAGAAAGGTAGCACCTCTTGGACCAGTGCTTAGTGACCAGCTCCAGTCAGTGGACACCAAGGCCAGTCATGGTTTCTCTGAAACCCGTCTCCTACCTGCCTATGGTAAGGGGCAGTGTTCTTTGCAGTGTATGTCACTGAGGAGTGTGACAGTGAAGGGCCCTTCTTAGACTAGCCCTAGTGCTGTAGGTGGTTCTTTAGTACCTGAAGAGAAGTAGAGAACTTTTTCTTGTGTGTCACTGACCAATTAGAGAATTTTCATCCTTATCCAGAATATTTGCATTTTTTTAATACATTCTTTGTCCAGAATACGCGTATGTCCAAAATATGGGAAATTTTTACCTTAGGGGCAAATTTAAGGAAAGAAAGGTGAATGAGTTGAGAAAATGTCAGAAAATGAGAAAAGAAGCACGTGGATAGAAACAAACACACTAATAGAGAAGGGCATATAATGAAAAAAAGGCTGATACGTGATTTTACACTCAGAACGTAATTCACAGATACGTAGAACAAGAGCCATAGTGTTGCCCTTTTTTGTACTTTTGACCTTACAAAGCTCTCTTACATTTTTATACAAAGTTAACCATACTTTTGGTGACTATCTCCGTAGAATACTCATCTCTGTTCTAAAACTCATCTGTTTAAAAGTTCATATACTCAGTATCACTTTAGGTGTGAATGACCCCCAAATATATCCAAGAATAAATTACAATCATTTTTTAAAATACCCAGATTCTGTTTACAAGTTTTTTCTGGAAACATTTCCATCCACACCATCTAAAAATTGTACCTCCTTCCCCCAAGACCAGCAGTGCCTGACCCCCTTCCCTGCCCTAGCATATTCTAAGAAAGGAAACCCTATAACAAAGGGGGGGCTGCTTGATTCCAGCATGATGTGGAGCATGAGCACAGTACACAGTCACAAGCTGCACGGTAGGAATTGTGAGCACTAGACCGTAAATGGTTTCTGCAAACCAGGTTGAGGCGTTCAGATACATTGTGGAAGAAAGGTTTCATGGTGGGATATAAGAGGATGACAAGGTTTAATGACAGTCTGGTAAGGGTATTTAGTTTGACTAGGAAGAAGAACAGTTCAGAGTCAAAACAGCAAGGAGACTGTTACAGTCACCTAGCTAGGAAGTGCTGAGGTTTTTGACTTAGGGCGATGGTAGCAGAAAGGTAGAGAAAGGGATGTAAATAGGGGACAGTTAACACAAAGCAGTGACAGAACCTGATTGCCACGGATGATGATGAAGAAGAAATGGATGGATGGATGATGGATGTTTTCCTCCACACATACCCCACCATCATTTATAGCGTTACTTTTCTCCCTGCGTCTGTGTCCTTGTCTGCTTGCTTTGTGATGGTGCCTCCCTTTCCCCCTCTAAGCCTAACCCTGGAATATATCATAGGCCCACAGTTCCCCAAATCCCTCAGTCACATTGCATAGTCCTTTCTCCTTACTTTGTCTCTACCCTGCCCTTGCTGGTGATGACCTTCTTCCCAATCTGCTCTGTTTTAACCGCTCATCCTTGGATGACTCTTTCTTCTCTCTGCCAACCACTGCATATGTTACTTGCTTTTACCAACTCTTTCTTTGGGGTCCTTCATGCCTCTCATGTGAAAGGCCACATTTTAGAGTGGTCAAGTGAAGTACCGATGTCTAACAACCACCTTGGGTGTATCTCCACATGTTTTTTTCTTCCAGCTCAGGAAACAGGTATTCACTTCTTTTTTAATTATTATTATTATTATTATTATTGTTATTATTTTAGATAACAGGAGTGCAAACAAGGAGTCTATGCCAAATCTGGACCTTCATGAAAAAATGAAATCACAGAGAATAATGTCAGGAAGGATTTCAGGATTTGTATCAGAAGGATCTGCTGAGCCTCAGGACATCTGGAAGTCGGCAGGCAGAATAAAGAGGCAACGGGAAAATGAACCTGGGGAGTGGCAGAGATCATCATCTGCTCAGGATGGAGGTCCTACCAAAATCCTCACCCACAAAAATACTCTCACAGATGAACTAATAAGCCCTGATGGATGTGAGAGAAGCTTAAACCTGAATTCAAATGAAGTTACACACCCAAAACCTTGTAAACACACTACCTCTGACCAAAGTCTCAAATGGAATTCAGGTTTTATTATGCATCAAAGAATTTATGCTGGAGAAAAAATTCATCCATATGTAAAATCTCTCAAGAGCCGAAATCTTATTAAACAGGCAGCAATCTTCAGTGGAGAGAAAACCCATCATTGCAATGAATGTGGGAAAGCGTTCAGACACAACTCCAAGCTTCTTAGACATCAGAGAATCCACACTGGAGAGAGGCCGTATGAGTGTAATGAGTGTGGGAAAGGCTTTGGTGGGAGCTCCGATCTTATCAGACACCAGAGAATCCACACTGGCGAAAGACCCTTTGAATGCACAGAATGTGGACGTGCATTCAGCCTGAACTCACATCTTATCCTGCATCAGAGAATTCACACCAGAGAGAAACCCTATGAATGTAGCGAATGTGGAAAAACCTTCAGAGTGAGCTCACACCTTATTCGGCACCTGAGAATCCATACTGGAGAGAAACCCTATGAATGTAACAAGTGTGGGAGAGCATTCAGTCAGAGCTCACACCTTACTCAACATCAGAGAATTCACAAGAGGGAAAACCTATTAATGTAAGGGACTTAAATTCGTATGAAATGCTGAGAAAATAGCAAAACGTGAAAAACATTGAATACACAATAAACATTGGGTAAGATGAATGACTGAACAAGCAATGTCTCTTTTCTTTCTCTCTGGCTCTCTGGCCCTGTGTTCTGCATAGGTCTCACCTCTCTGGGTGCTTACTGTGACACTGGGGATGTGTCTCTTCTTCCATTGACTGCCAAAGTCAAACCAGATGAGTGGATTTGAGGGAGGCTAATAAGTCAGTTAGCCTATGGCAATAGAGAGAGGGGAAAAAAGGACCCTCCTGGGAAATCACCATGATCACATGGGGGTAGGGGGAGAGAAAGATTCAGGTAGAGACTGATCATCAACCCTAGTTAATGATTCTGCACAAGAGGAGATGGGCCAAGCCAGGAGAGGAGTGGCTCGAGCAATGCACAGCAGAAGAGTGCTTTCAGAACACTGCTGTGAAAAACGAAGACTCAACAAAGGTAAATGAACAAGAGGACGTGCGACGGTGACATTCCAATACGTAGGCCGATATCTATGTCCAGAGGTCATGCCAGGAAGTAGGAACCAGAAGAGCATCCAAGGCAAGAGGCCTGAATCTAGACATTCAAATAAGACCAGGGGAGTGGAAGGAAATCCAGCAGGAGTTGGGGTTACAGGTGAGGAATGGCATTCAAATGGAACTGAACCTAAGAATATGGAGGAGGCTGACACGGTACTCGAATCAGGATGTTACTGCCACATGTGCTGTGTAGTTTCTGGGGTGAGTGGATGGAGACTGCAGTGAGTGGGGAGTGCTCTTGACAGCAACAAGGTCCTTCGGCTACTGACAGTTATGGGAGAGGTCTGAGGGAATTCGTACTGAAAAGAAAGGCCCTGCAATGTATACCAGCACACGAATGTATACTCAAAATGCCTTGCACATGTTACCTTTTTTTATCCTGTAAGATCCTTGGTAAATAGTAATTATCATTTTATTGAAGAAAATTCTGGGTATAAAGGAGTTCGACAACTTGTCAGTAGTTACAAGGTTATGCGGGAGAAAGCAAAGGGGATCTCTGGAATTGGAACAAAAGTAAAAGCGAGAGACACAGTTCTTTTACACTGTGGGTGCAGGATAGTTAACATTTACAGCACAGATTTGAGGGACAAGATACCAATGAGGGGTTATGGTCTCATGCTCTGGTGCATGGGCTGTGCCTCTGCAAAAGATTACACTGACATTTCAAAGGTCTGTTATCTTAGATGCAGAAAGACAAGAGACAGGCTCACTTAAGGTAAAGACAGACCTTTGTCAAAGAAGCAACAGGCCTAGGATGTGACTACTCCTGTGACCCACTTTTAGTTAGGAATTTTTATGTTGAGACCATCCTGGGTGGTTACTCTTGGTCTCTGAGTTTGTAGGGCCTGCCATGCAGGCCTCCCCTGAGCTTGTCGGGTTTAGTATGTGGCCCCCTTTTCATCCACATGACCATCCGTGGGTTAATTATTAATAAACTATGGCACATATAAAGAATACTATGCAGTTGTTTTTTGAAAAAGTGCAAGATCGAGGAAGTCCTTATGTACAATCCCCAAAATCAATTGCTGGGAGGAAAAAGCAAGGTGCAGAAATGCTGTCATTTATGTAGGGCAAGATAAGTCACGAAAAACGTAGGTGTTCAAAACTAGATGCTGGGGTACATTTATTTTTAAATATTGAACCATGTGAATGCATTATTTATTCATATTGCCTTTTAAATAATTAAACCTGGAAAATCTTGAGACGGGAAAGTTTTTTTAAAAACAGCAACGATACCGAGCTTGCTGTCCCGCAGGCCCATCAGTGGCTGGACAGCAGCGGGGCTGCCACCGAGACCGGCTTCCTAGAGTGGCCGGAAGTGCCGGCCGGCGGCGCCGGCGCCAATTCGGTGTGAGTGACGCCTTTGTTGCGGGTCGCACAAGGACGCCGCTGTCGCCGCGGTCCCCTCCATGCGTGAGGTGAGTCTCTCCCGGCTTCTGGGTGGAGAAGGGGCAGGTGCGGCTGCGGCCAGCCCCGAGAGAGGACGGGCAGAGGGGAGGCCGCCCCCGGGCCGGCGCGCGCACCCGGACCGCTGCGCCCTGGCGAGCTGCGCGTCTCGGGCTGAACGGGGCTGGAGATGCTGGGCGTGCGCCGAGCCGAGCCGAGCCGGCTGCCGGGTCCGGGCTTTGCGCGCGAGCATTTTAGATGGAGCGGCGGCTCCAGGCCAGGCGAGGCTTGTCCGCGGCTCACGGCCCAGAATCAAGTCCGCGCCCCCCTGCGGCGCCCCTTTTCACAGCCTCCTCTCTGCTCAGCCCTGGTCGCTTGCCCTCACTGGTGTTCGTGGTCACAGCCGCTTTTGCTGTTTCTCCACGGTGACAGCTTTTTCTCTGCTTCTCCTTGAATCATTGCCAGGTAGAGGATTAATCTGAAAACCAGCCCAGATGGCCGCAGCCCTGGAACCCGAGGGACAAAAAGGCCTTAGAAGAGTTAAGGCAGAAGACCGCTGCCGGGCACAGGACTCCACCCCACAGAAGCGCAGTCCACGCAGGAGCGAGGTCTTCAGGCAGCACTTTCGGAGGCTGTGCTACCAGGACGCACCCGGGCCCCGGGAGGCCCTCACCCAGCTCTGGGAGCTCTGCCGCCAGTGGCTGAGGCCAGAGTGCCACACCAAGGAGCAGATTTTAGACCTGCTTGTGCTGGAGCAGTTCCTGAGCATTCTTCCCCGGGACCTGCGCGCGTGGGTGCAGGCGCACCATCCCGAGACCGGAGAGGAGGCGGTGACTGTGCTGGAGGGTCTGGAGCGAGAGCTGGATGGACGCCCAGAGCAGGTGGGAGCGGTCCCCTGACCGACAGAGCAGGGTGTATGGAGTTATTTAACTTGTTACCGGAGAGAAGACAGGTCTCGGGGGCTGAGTGAGGAGACACTAGACTGATTATCAGTATGGAAGGCTAGGATCAGTGAGAAGGTACAGGAAGGCACATAGGTATCAGAAAAACAAAGAATTTTCTGACCTATAAACTGGGCTACCCTGCAGTAAAAACATCCCTTTCCACAGGAGTGCTGAAGGTGGGGTCCCAGTAGATGCCAAGGACGTTGCAGAGCAGCACTGTCCAACAGAAACATAATGTGAGCCATACATGTGTTTAAAACTTCTTAGTAGCCTCATTTAAATAAACAAGTGAAATTAAATCACATATTTTATTTGACAAAATATGCAACCAATATAAAAAATGAGATGTACATCTTTTTTTGTTTTTTTGTAGTCTGTTTTCAAAATTAGGTATGTATTTTATACTTTGCACATCTCAGTTCTTACTAGCTCTATTTCAAGTGCTCAGTAACCACATTTGGCTGGTGGCTGTCATGCTGGACAACACAGTTATAGAAGAAATGCCTCCATTGGCTGGAAGTTGGGCCAGATGGCTTTTAAGGTACCTTCCAAGTCTCAAGACTATGATCCTGGACCTCCGCCGATCACTGAGAAGTGACACCGAGTTTCACCCTCCAGTGTGCACAACTGCAGCCATTAGCCTCTGTCTTCTCCCTTTTAGTCATTATTGCCATTTGCAATTGAATGAGAATTTGTCCCTTTTTCTGTGTCCCTGGCAGATGCTGCTTTTAATCATCTTTGAACTTCTCTGAAGTTCTTTCACAAAACCTACCTCACAAACCCAATCGTGCTTCATTGTTCCCAGGTCCCCACCACTTCAGAAAGACAGGACACACTTTTGGACAAGTTGGCCCCCTTGGGAAAGCCACATGAGTCACTGACTGCCCAGCTCCATCCCAAGAAGACCCAGCAGGAATATGGGGAGCCCCAGACGAGTGGTAAGGAGCAAGTGTGTGTGAGGGAGGACGTGGTTCCTTCGGTTGGAGAGGAGCTCTCTCACTGTCATCCTCCAGTTTCCATTTCCTGCTTGTCCACCTCACTGTGGAAGATCCTGCTCCCCTTCCTACCCTTGCTGCATAATGGAAAGAATTACACTAGTTTTTCTTTAGACTTAAAAGCTGTTATTTGATCTAACAGGTGGGTGATGAGACTTAAATACTCATTCAAGTTAATAATATATGTCTACCTGTTTTTATCTGACAATGCCAGCTCCAAATTACCTTAAATTTCCATTTTTAGCAAGAGAATTTGTATGACACCCTGTACTTGTCTGTTAGGCCTGCCAGAACAGAATACCACGGACTCGGGGACTTAAACAACAGAAATGTATTTTCTCACCGTTCTGAAGGCTGGAAGTCCAAGATCTAGGTGCTCGCAGGGTTGTTTTCAAGGCCTCTCCTTGGCTTGCGGACTTGCTGTGTCTTCACATGGCCTTCTCTGCACACGCTCCTGGTATCTCTTCCTCTTCTTATACCTGTTGGGTTAGGACCCCATTCTTGTGGCCTTATTTATCCTTAATTACCTGTTTAAAAGCCGCTTTTCCAAGTACAGTCACAGTTCGGATTAGAGCTACAACATATGAATGGGGAGGGGGGCAGTTCAGTCCATACTTCACCCCCATGCTAAAAGAAGCAGAGATGAGAGCAAGAGTCAGTGGGCATGGCGGCTTTTGTCTCCGCTGCGCAGGCCGACTGCGTTTTGGCTGGGTTTATCCCCCGACCCCTGATCCCGTTCATCAGCTCACTAGTAGAAACCAGGGTGTCTAGTGTATCCTCAGGCTAGACTCAGAAGCAAACTTTAAATCCCAGTTACCCAGCTCTGCTGTCTTCACTGCTGCCAACCCTTTGTCCAGAGGCGCTCATGTCCGTGATGCCTCCCCTGGGTTCCACGCTTACCAGTATGGGTCTCGTTTTCTAGGATCCCTGACAGGAGGTGTGTCGACTCTGAAAACTTACTTGAAGCTAAGATATTTCTGGGTGGTATCTGGGAAGCATGACATTCACTTAGGTAAAATTTAAAGGCATCTTTTAGCACTTTAAGGTGGAGTGCTGGTTATTGGTTAGCTTCAGAGGTGAGGTTGAGACCTCTGCTCTGTTCATTCATTCCTCTCTCATCAAATATTTTTTTTTTTAAGATTTTTATTGGGGTATTGGGGGGAAGGGAACAGTGCTGGGGAATTGGGGGAAGGGAAACAGACAAGTTGCTGTCCTTTGGTTCTTCAGTCTAGTTGTGGAGGACATTGCTTCACTGGCCTAAGTTGGCACCATCATTGCGCTTTTCCCGGGTGAGGCAGATCAGTCGCCGGCTTCTGGACGGCCGCTCACTGCAGCTGCTGGCTGCTCACGCTGGCTTCTGGCTACACACAATAGCCCATGGCAACCCACTGCCACAGGGGCTGCAGCCTACGCCGTCGCCGGCGACTCATGGCAGCCCAGCTTCCAGGTTGAGCTGTTGTTCAGCATCTTAGCTGTGGAAGGCAGTGTCACTGGCCCTCATATGTGGGATCCGAACCGGGGCCCTCTGGCGTCCCAAGCCAGTTCTTAACCATGGCGCCACTCGGCCGGCCCTCTCATCAAATATTTGAGCAGCAGCTATATGCCAGGCACCATGTTAGAGGCAAGGAATACCAAAGTAAGACACCTCACTTCTCAAGAAGCAGGGCAGTGGGCACATCCACTGTGCTATCCTATCCCTATGGCAGCCTGCAGGGGTCACAGGGTGTTTGCTGAAGCTGAGGTGGTCGGGTGGTTGGGAACTGGGGAGGGGGGCATTTTAGGCAGAGACAACAGTGTGGGGCGGGGGTGAGGGGAGTAGGACAGCATTACACATCCTAAGAACAGCCACTGCTCTGGGTTTGGTTTAGATGTGGAGAATTTAGTGGGAGTGAACATTGAAGGCCAGTGGTGAAGATTCCTGAACACCATGCTGAGGGAACATCATCCTATCAGATGAAGGTCTGTTATATTATTTTAAGTAGAGAAGTGGGTGACACAGAAATCACTATCCATGATTCCATTTTTTAATAAGTTACATAGAAAAAGATCGGAAGGATCACCTCCAAATGTAGACAAAGCTTATTCAAGGTAATGAAATCACAGGTGACTTATTTTCTTCTTTTCTGTTTTCCAAAGTTTGTAAATGAATGAGCACACGACTATCGTCGGGAGAAGAGATATAAACACCATGGGGTCAGGGAGAGACCACTCTCAGATATAGAGTAGGCTGGCCAGAGCAGAAGTGAGGCTGGAGAGAGAAGGAGGGGAAAACTAAAATTCATGAGATATTTAGTAAGTAGAATGAACAGATCTGATTGGATATTGGGGGGTGGTATTTTAATACAGTCCCAGTCTACAGCTTGGGCAACGTGACAGACAATGGTGTCAGTAATTGAGAGGAAAATCAGAAGAGGGGTGTACAGGCATACCTCTTGTATTGCCTTTCACTTTATGGCGTTTCACAGATGGTGTGTTTTTTACACATTGGAGGTAGAGCATCCACCAGCAGAAAGGTTATGACTCGCTTTATTGCAACACTCTTTACTGGGGTGGTCTGGAATGGAACCCGCTGTGTCTCCAAGGTGTGCCGTATCTGCGTGGAGTGAATGCAGTTTTTACACGTGAGTTTGCAGTGGCTGTGAAACATGGAGCAGACGAAGTCCAGGAGGCCACGTGGTTTGAAATACAGCTCTGGATGTAGGGGAAGGTATGGGCTGAGATGGAGACAGGAGTCATCCTTGGGTAGGTGACAGAAGACGGGTGTAGATAAGGTTGACCAGGAAGAATGAATAAAGAACACCATTTCAATTTTACATAGAGGAAGATGGTTCTGGAAAGGGCTGTAGGAGAGGTAACAGAAGCAGAGGGGGTGGTGTCGCTGAAGCCATGGGAAGAGTGTCAGCCAGGTGTAGTCAGCGCTTCTGACAGGACACAATATCAGGACTGGTAAGTTTCAGAAAAAAGGCTTCAATGTGGCACATACAGCAGACGGTCCACCGTCACGCCCTGCTACCTCCCTTCCTCCCTCCCTCCTTTGGTGGTCCCCACTCACTGCACTGCTCTCTGATCCCTGATGCGTTGTCCTCTCCACTCACTGTCACTTGGCTGGACTCCTACACATGACCTACATCTCAGGCCCCTGCACGCTGCCCCCCGACTCACCTCCCTCACCATCTGGTCTTCAGCCTCCCTGTTTTTCCCCCTGAAGTGTCCTTGGCGTGTGGGCCGTGCGCGGTACCGCCTACCACTGTGCCTGTGCACAGGGTCACCAGGTAGCACCTTTCCCTCCCCTCTCTTCGTCATCTGTCCCCAGATCACACCCTGCTGTGGCTGTCTTTCTTACTGGCCTCTTGATGTCATCCCTTTGTCATCAATACGATGGTGCTGATGGTGCCAGATCTCTAATTTGTACATTGCATGTGACTTTTCTTTATAACATCTATAACATTTGCTGTTCTGTCTTGCAGAGGCTTTTTGCTTCTCAAATCTAAACGAGAACCTGTTAACATACTAATGTTTGTTACAGGTGAGAAAACCAGGACTACGAATGAAGAGTTGTCGCAGAAGGAAGATATGCCCACAAACATGGAATTCCTTGGGAAGGTAAATGACAGACTTAAAGACATTCTTCAGCATCCAGAATCCAAAGATGCTGCTGAAAATGAGGGCAGATTAGCGTGGCAACAGAGGGAAAGAAGACTCTACAAATGTGATGACTGTGGGAAAAGTTTCAGTCAGAGCTCAGCCCTTAGTAAACACAGGAGAACTCACACTGGAGAGAAACCCTATACATGTGATCAGTGTGGAAAAGCCTTCAGTCAGCGTTCACATCTCATTGGACATCACAGAGTACACACTGGAGTGAAACCCTATAAATGTAAAGAATGTGGGAGAGATTTTAGTGGGCGCTCAGGTCTTACTCAGCATCAGAGAATCCACACAGGGGAGAAGCCCTATGAATGTGATGAGTGTGGCAGGCCCTTCCGTGTAAGCTCTGCCCTTATTAGACACCAGAGAATTCATACAGCACAGAAGCTCTACTAACATGGTGGAAATACCAGCGTGCCTTAGGAGCTCAGGCCTGGTTGTCAGAATCCACCCTGGAGACCTTACGGTGCCCGAATGTAGGCAGAGCTTCTGCTGACATTAAAAATGTCTCTGGCACCACAGAATCTACCTGAGTAAAATTTCCTTTTATTTCTAAATTAGTTCAGTTTCTTGGAGGAATTGAGTTATTTCAGAAAGCCTTGTCCATTGACAACACAGCTCACTTGCAGCCCAAGATAACCATGTTTCCTGGGTGAATTCCAACTCCTGGTTCCTCTTCACCTGACTATTCAGTGTCTGACTTTAGACTAGACAATTCCGATTTCTCTCTGCCTTCTTTTCCCCTTCTGTAAAGCTCAGGTGTTATAATTGAGGCCCACCAGATATATTAAGTTAAAATACATGAAAACTGCTTTTGAAATTAAGAACTAAAACAATAGTACTTGTTTTTCATCATTATTGATAGAATGTCCTAAATATTCCCTTTTTATCTTAAAGTAGGGGGTATAATCATTTTGTGTAATTTTTGTTTGCCAATGATAAAAAAGAGGAAACCCTTAGAAAAGCAGGCAAAAGAAGACATTAAAATGGGAAGGAAAGCAGTAAGTAGTCAGTAGGAGCTGCTGAGGATTAACAGTGGGTTAGGGATCCATAACTTTAGATAAATCACTTCTCTTCTGAGTCTCAGGTCATCGCAGCCTGAGGGAGACGGGAGCAGCTGATCTAGAACCCCACTGTCCAGGTGGCAGCCAGTGCCCACATGTGGCTATATAAATCCAAACGTAACACAGATAAAATGGGATGTTCAGTCCCTTAGTGACATTAGCCACATCTCAGTAGTCACATGTGGCTAGCAGCTACTGTACTGGACAGCACAAGTGATAGACCATTTTTATCTGCAGAAAGTTGTGAAAGGTGTTGCTGTCCCAATTAATCACTGGTAAGGTACCTTCCGGCGTTGATAACTGTGCCTCAGTTCAGGAAGGAAGTGAAAGAGACACCTGAGGAGGCTGCAATAGCAACAGGAGATAAAAGTACAAACACCTGGAAAGAAAATAGTAATAACGGCACTTTGTCAGCCTTTAAACAGGAGTGTATTATAATTGGAGGAAGATGATTATTAAAGTAAATATTGTACAATAACCTAATAATTTAAATTGAAAGCTGAAATTACTACCTCATCTCTATAAGAATAGTATAATTACCTTTACAGGGTAGCACCCCGTCCCGTCAGATAAACTACATGAGTGAGAAACTGGGACACCCAGGACACCAGTACTTTGACAGTAAGCAATCCAATTTTTTTCTTTTTGGCTTCGAAATGTTCAAGCATTTCATGTATTTGAACAGTTTTACATCCCTAGTTTGAAAATTTGTTAACATGACAGGAATTGTGGCCACAGGCACAGCACATTCCAGTTTATAGCAGTCAAACTGCCAGGAACCACCAGTTCTAGGAATAGCCAGAACAATCAGGAAGTGATCTAATCTCTCGCTAAAGATGATTATACATACTAGCTTTTGTGTGTGTTTGAAAGGGAAAACGACTAGATAATTTTTGTGTCTACTACTGGAATGTGGTGCTTGGAACACCATAAAGATAAGCTCAGCATTTATGTCTTGAACAAAATGCTCCTTTAAAAGATAATGTAAGTTTACTTTGAATGATTACATAAACTGACACAAATATTTTAAATATCAAGTTTCACACTCATACTTGTTTTTATGACTTATCTGAGCAATGTTTCAAAGCATTTGAAACACAGGATTTCTTAATGGTCAAGAAGAGAAAAGGTATTAAGGTTAGGTGCTTATCAAGGTGTATACCCTCAAAGGCTGAGTGAGGAGGAGTCCCACACAAACCTTCTTAGGTTTGGCGTTGATCCCAAATTGTCACCATCGTGTCCGTCATCTGACACTGAACAGTGAGGCCAAGATAAGAGTCAGGGAGGGACAGAACAGTGGGGGGCCAGAGACAGCCTGTGTGGGCAAGGGGGAGGCATGAGGTTACAGGAGCTCTAAGTCCGGAAGAAGCAGGCGATGTCCTCGTAAGCGTAGAAACCCACAGAAAACGGTGAGGGTGCAGCCAGTTAGAAAGCAGAGCTTTGAGGTCAGCACAGCACAGTGAGGATCGAGTAAATGAGGCACTGGTCACAGCCGCTGGGCTCTAGCAGAGCACCATCCTGGATGGGCAGCACCTGCTCAGGAAGAACCCCGAACATGGAAGGCAGTTTCTCATAGTTGTGTCAAAAGCACGTGCTGTTCCTCCCATCTTTCGGGAGGGATTTTTTTT
>NW_017732338.1:107088-113281 GCF_001890085.2 Hipposideros armiger | reverse complement strand
TTGGATGGTGCTAAAGGAATAAAAATGTGGGACCAAAACAACAAAAGTAAAAGACATTTTCCACAACCTCCACCCCCGAAATCCTATTTAGTCTGAAAAGTTAAAAACTTTTATACAACGGGTATATGAAGAATTAACATTGATTTGTTTCCCGAACTTTGTGGTATTTAAAACTAGGGTCGGCCTCTGAAGCTTGTGTTATAAATTTAGCATGTAAAAAGCTAAGCGGCAATCGTAGGTTTTGTAAACTCAGGTCGCAATTCATTAAGAAAGGAAAGGGTGGAAAATAGGTAAAGATTAGAAAAGAATTTATATTCAGTTACAGTCTTTTTTTTTGAAGACTTAATAACATAAAGTGAGCTATTACTAGGAGCCATAGGGATTAAAAAAAAAATCTATAAATGATGGAATTCCTCAAAACGTGCGGTCTGTGGGAGGACTGAATTGATGAAAAGAACAGCGAAGTGTAGGAGTATCGAACCGGGCCAGACGCGAGCCCAGCTAACCAGCATCCTGGGGACCCTCAAAGTGCACTCCTGGACGTTCTCAGGCCCTGCGACCCCGCGACGCGCAGGCGCAAGAGGTGCCGACCATAGAGCTTCCAGACCGCCAAGATTCCTAGAGAGCTGCCGGAAGTGCCTCTGGGGCAAGATGCGTGTTGGCGGGTGTTGTCCCCCCGCTGGTTTGGAAGTGGGGGGCCTGAGGGGCCTGGTGGGATTAGAGCTTTGGCCCCCTTGTGTCCCCGCCCTCCCTCCCGGTCCGTCCACCCTCCGCGGCCTCTCCGCCTCACCCTGGGCCGCGCCTGGAACGCGCCGTGAGTACTGCTCGGGCCCGGAGCCCGAGGAAAGGGGGGCGCTTTGTGGGCAGCGCAGGCCGCCGCCGGGACCCGCCTGACAGTCCGAGCGGTGGCCCGACCAAGGTGGGCGCCCAGGCTGCTCGGGTGCCGCAGTGGCCGGCGCGGCCGCGTTCGCGTCCACAAACTTTTTGCGAGGGACCCTTTTATAGGGGTTCGTTTTCTTCATCGCTAATGGTTTTGTGGTGTTATCTGCAGTCGACCTTTTTTGTCTTGAATTAGGAAACTGCCCCCACGTTATTCTTTATACATCTGTTTCCACGATCCGAGTTGTTTTTACGTATCAGTTTTGCATTTCCGTCACAATATTCGGTGTTTTTTGTTGTTTTTTTTTCCCTTAAAGATAAATTTTGCTTTTGGAAGCACCAGTCCATGGAAACCTGTTTTTGCTGTTAGGGTAATCTGCTCTTGGTAATGTATTCAGAAAATGGTGGTGTGTTGACTGGAAAACTGTACAAAAGAAACATTTTTAACAACTTCGGGGTAATATAGACTTCAGCCTTCTTCAGAATACTTTTACTTCGTTTATTAAAACTAACTGAAGTAGATGCCCGGGTACTGCAGGACATCCCTATTTCCAAACTCGGGTCACACATGAGTAATGTTTGTCAGGCAACAGTGACTCCCACCGCCACCTCTAAAAACAATCCCTATTTCCAGTTGATTAATTAACTATTTTATGCAGTAATTGTTTTAGCAAATGCAAACATTTTGAATTTCTGTCGTAGTTAAGTGTGAAATGTGGTAGATGTTAAAACGTTCAACTTGTGCGGTTTGAGGTAACTATAAAGCACAGTATTGGCTTCACCTACTTTTTTTTATCTTCAAAGCCTGGAAAATACCTTGTTTTATTTTCTGTTCCCAAATATCCCAAATTATACCTAATTAGTATGCAAGAAGAAAACATTTCTTCACCTGTTAAAGAAATAATGCTGTTGAAAGTTGAATTGTGCCTTCAATAGTTCACAGGATTATAGCATTTGAGGTCAGAAGAAGCCTTAAAGTTTGACTGTTTTAACTTCCTAAATCAATAAACTCAACTAGGTATTCTTAAAAGAAGATGAAAGAAACAGTCTTTGTCCACAAGGTGCTTATCCATCTAACACAGATGTGTATGCACAAAACTGTTTGAGAAGAAGGTACATAGTGGGTTAATTTTGTACTTGGTTAGTTATAGGTTGTAATTGTCAAAAACTGGAAAGGGAGGAGACTAAAAAGTGGAAAATTAGTTGCTAAAAAGAATAATCGGGCCGGCCGAGTGGCGCNGGTGATTCTGAATGAGGAGTCAGCAGCTGTGAAGGGAGGAGATGTGAGTGGTCGGGGAGGAGGGACATAGGATGTGTGTGGGCCTTGGTAAAGAGGGAGACAACAAGACAGGAGGAAGGGATGGAAGGAATAGAATAATAAGGAACAAGGGGATAGGGAAAGGAACAAAAATAAAAGATGGTAATAGGGAAAAAAAGAGCGACAAGTAATTCTGATATTGGCGTCAATCATATTTGAGACAAAGGGTCATATGATGGAAGCCATGCAGAGATGACAGATGAGCTCCTTATCCCAAGGTGCATTGAGTCTTATGTGCACAGCACATAATATTTACGTTACCTTTATTGAGCGGGACGACGCTTTCATCCTGAGCATGAAATCATTTCTTCATAGTCTTATCAGAGTCCATCAATAGTGAAAACACAACTAGAAACTTGGAAATGCTTCCAATCTGTCCTTCCTTTAGTAATATCAGGCGGTAGTTACGCTGAGGTCCGGAAAGAACAGCTCTGGGTCTTTCTTACTCAAACCCTTGAGAGCAAGCTTTCTCCATCTTGGTTCTGTTGATGTTTGGGCCAGACAATTCCTTGTGGGGCTGTCCTCTGCATTGTAGGATGCTTAGCAGTATTCCCTGGCCTCCACCCACGAGATAACTCTAGCACCCCCACTTGTGACAAGTAAAAATTTCTTGAGGTGAAGGTGTTCCCTGAGGGGCAAAATTGCCCCCATTTGAGAACCACTGATCTATGAGAAAATAATCGGATTTCCATGACTGTTCCATGTCATATACGATAAGATTCTACTTAGAAATGGTACATATGGCCAGCGCTGCTAGGCCCACTTCCTACCCCACAAAAGGATTCCTAGGGAACCTAAAGGCTATGCAGCAATCATGCTAAAGATGTCTATTTTAGGAAGCCATACCTCACGTTTGAGAACTAGAGGAATCTGTCCACAAATGAGACTTGCATAAAGAGCTTACATGGCAGTTTCTGAGACATTGTTCCCTCCATGCCAAGTGCCTGGTGCTACCCTCCTTTGCCCCTTGACCCGGCCCCTCCTTGACCTAGATCTGCATTATCCGTTACAGTAGCCGCTAGGTACATGTGGCTGTGCAACTAAAACTAAATTTTAATTAATTTAAAACTGGTACTCAATTCAGTTATTGGAATGGCTTTAAGTATGTTTGGAGTAATTTGGGTATATGAATCTACTTTTTCCATTTCAAGTTTTATGTAATCTTGATTATTTTCAATGAAAATTTAATATTTGAATTGAGATGTGCAATAAGTATAAACACCAGCTTGCAAAGACTGAAAAAAAGAATGTAAGGTATTTGTAATTTTTATATTGATTAGATGTTTAATATTTTGGATATACTGGTCTAAACAAAATATATTAAAATTGATCTCACCTGTCTTTCTATGTTTTTAATGTGTCTATTGGAAGACGTAAATTGCATAGGCGTTCCCTTCATCATGCCCTATTTATTAGCACTGACCACGATCCTCTCTCACCCTGGATGGGGCCAGGTCTCTGTGTTCCAAACCCCCTCTGGGAGGCGGAGTTCATGACACCAGCGACCGCACCTGTTTATTATCCATTCAACAAGTATTGCGTGGTGCCCCTGTTCTGGGTACTGGGGATATAGCGAGGAACAAGGGAAAAAATTCCCCTGCTCTGGCACGCCAGCGTTAAAGGGAGACAAATGTCAAGTAGGAATAAGTGGTCTGTAGAGTATAAACAATGAATGAAAAAGAAACTGGGCCTGAACACTGCTGCCCGCCGTCAGAAAAGGCTTTGCTGGGCGCTGCCAGTCCGAGTGCCCGGCCCGGGGACGTCCTGCAGGCGACCACGCCGTCCCCGCGGTGGGCACGAATCCGCTGGGTTAGGCGCTGAAAGGCCTTTGTCTGGAGCTCTGGATTAAGGGCCCTGATGGGAGACGCGGTCGGGGGGCTCCGGGCACCGGAAGTGCTGCGTGCGTGGCGGCCGCTGCCGTCACTGTCTTCCGCTCAAAGCCGCTGAAATCGGTTAACGGACATCTATCCGCTCTTGCGTTGTAGGTTTTAAGAGAATTCCCGTAATGTTAGTAATTGCCGCCATTCCGAAATGCTCCCTAACTACCTACCCCAAGCCTCACGCCGAAACACCCGCCAGCCCTTCTGTCACCAAGTGCCCCGGAACCGTTAGCGACCGGAAGTGGCTCGGGGCCGGTAGAGCGCGGCGAGAGGGGGCCGACCTTGCCCGGGTCCGGAAACACCCGGGTTCCCGCCTGAAAGGGGCCCAGGGCCCCGACGTGGAGGAAGAGCAGGTCTGTTGGGGATCGTGCAGCGGCTTTGGCGACCAGCCGCGGACGTGCGGTAACCTCCAGGATCCCCCAAGAGGCCGACAGGGACTGGGGCCAGGCCTTCGGCGCCTCCGGAGGGACAGCACCCCGATCGACCGCGGACGGGGAGGCGCGGCTGGACGGTCGCGGCCTTGGCCCGATCCGGGCGGGCGCGAGGAGCGTCCTCCCGTCGAGGGGTCGCCGGCTGTCCCTGCTCCCTGGGACCTGGTAGGACCCGGTAGACTAAGGGAGACGAAAATTGGCTTGTCTGACCCTTAGGGGAAATAAGGGCCCGCAGTGAGCTGAAGGGCACCGGCGCTAGGTTCCTTTAGACCTGGGTTCAAATTCTGACACACACCCCCCCCACACACACACCCTACCCCCCACCACTCTCACACACACACACGCGCGCACACACACACACACACACTTAAGACTGAGGGCATTTTTAACCTCTGTAAGCCTCGGTTTGCTCGTTTGCGTTATGTCTGGATAATATATAGTGCCTGTTTCATAGGGTGGTTGTGACGAGTGTGAGAATGCAAGTAAGAACCTTAACTCTTTAGACGTTTCGGTTCCCTCCCCGTTTCTGCTGTTACCCTTATCCATGTTAGACAAATGACACTAATTAACCAACTGTCGCTTTTCTGGAGCCCATGGGAAGAAAAGTAAAGTGCAGGATGTGAGGGAGAAACCATGAAGAATACAAAAGACTGATGTCATCATGGACTTCACATAGCTGCTCATCCCTCACTTCATATCGGTACCTGGCAGGAGGTGGGCTCTTGAAAAGTACTTACTCCAATGCACCAGGACAGCAAGGGGGAAGGAATTAAAAATAGCAGGGGGAACGTGAATCACATTGACTACATTTAGCTAATTGACAAAACAAATCAATCCACTTTTCCTGTCAGAAAAGCGTGGCATACTTGCTGATTAAAAGGGCTCCAAGTACTGGAGCTGGGAGGGAGATCTCAGAATAAAAACTAGACGCATAAACTTCTGAAGCTTATAGTCTGTTTGAAGAGCAAGTGAAACAATAGCAAGTAATGTAGCACAGAATGTGGTGAGTGCTAAACAGAATGATAAAATCCTGAGAAGAGAAAGAAGTGTGTTGTTAGGTAATAGACCAGTGTTTCTATTGAGTAGGGAGCAATGAGACAAGTGTTTTGACTTGAGAGTACTGGGGAAACGTGATAGTCATTAGGGGGTAGGGAGAGGGACATTCTGGAAGGCTGTAAAAGCCAGGCAGGATAGCTAGTGCTAGAAAGAAAGGAAAAATCTAAATGTTTATGAACAGGAGAATACTTGCATATGCCACATCCTATTATGGAATACTATCCAGCCATTAAAATAATAAATTACCAATGAAAAAGGCCGTATCAGAACAAAGTATGCTCCATTTTTCTTGGAAGAAAACTGAATAAAGACATGAGTGATCGTGTGGTGCTTGTGCCCATAAAGGAGAAGAACATGCTCCAAACTTAAATGATGACCCCATGTTAAGACTTATGAAGGTGTTAGGTATTTGCAAGCTAACAATTAAGTTGCCACAGTTTCATGGATAATGGCAGAAGTCACTAGACTCCTGTGTCAGAAACAAGGGTCTTTATTTAAGGACAAGAGCACCAAGCTTCAAGTGTTTTAAGAGTCTAGAAGCACGGAAACTTCTCCATGTTTATTATTTATTTCGTTGTGACGATTAGAAAACAAAACCCTTAATCCCTGGCGGTCTGATTATGTCAGTA
>NW_017732338.1:88061-103144 GCF_001890085.2 Hipposideros armiger | reverse complement strand
TCCCAAGCGAGTTCTTAACCATTGCGCCACTCGGCCGGCCCCCAATCACCATATTTTAACCTTACCTCTTGCTCCTTGGTTCTTCCTGTCTGTGGCTTATTCCCCAAACTATTGTTTCCAGCCTTGTCTAATTTTAAAGATAATATTCAAATTATCTTCCTTTTTTTCTCCACATTCTTTAAGTAGGGGTTCTTAACCTTTTTGGGGTTCTTGGATGTGTGTCAGGCCTGGGAACTCCGCTGAAATTGAATGTAAACTTTTGTGCCTATGGACTTTTTGCTGTATTTTTATTAGATTGTAGACACTATGAACCAACCTCTCCCTACCTTCCCTCCAAATACCCTGAAAGACATGCTTTGAAGACGCATGTCAGGCACCATATGTAATCTGATTTTCCTTCTAAGTGCCTAGCTCTTCTTTCCCCTTGTGGATTATAGGTCTCTGCTTTTGGCTCGATGTTGGCGTCTCTTGCTAACTGTTTTTGAGTGTGCTGCCTTTGGTTATGTTCTTCTTGGTTTTCTATAGTGCTGCCTTCGGTTATGTTTTTCTCCAACCCATTGTCCACGGTGCTGTTGCTGTGATCTTTGTGGCATACAAACATGTAATATAACTTCCCTGCTTAACTAAAGAAAAAGGTCATTGCCACAAACAAGCATGTGCAAGAAAACCATGGCCATGGTCAGACATGTGCTGTGCTATATGCAGTGTGATAAACCCAGGATTTGGACAGTGTAAAAAATAATTCGGCAAGAACAAGCACTATAATCTCCTGGGGACGCGCGGGGCGGGGGTGGGGGCGGTACAGGGTAGGGGGAACAGAGAAGACCTCGTGGAAAAGGGTGACAGGGAAGCTGAGAATTTTAAGTTAGAGTTGAATGGTTTCAGCTAGACCAGGATTTATCAGCCTTGGTGTTGACACTTTGGGCCAGATCGTAAGGGGCTAAGCTTTGCGTTGTAGGATGTTTAATACCATCTCTGGTCTCTACTCACTAGATACTAGTAGTACCCCTTCCCCTCAGTTGTGACAACCAAAAATGTTTCCAGGCATTGTCAAATGTCCCTGGGCGAGAAGGGGCCAAATTGCCCCAGGGTGAGAACCACTGGGCTAGAATAGAGCTCCGCAGCAGAATGCAGGTGTGACCAAGCTGCATACAGAAAAGGCTGTATGAAGGTGAGTTTATAGCAGATCAAGCTAGGTAGGTTCACATCTCAGAAAGGGCCTTGCATACCATGCTGAACAGTTGGGTGCCCTGTTGAAAGATTTTAAGGAGGTGAGTTGTATTACATATTTGTTAAAACATTCTCTCTAGGAGTGTATTAGTTTCATAGGGCCCCTGTAACAAAGCATCACTGGGTAGCTTAACAACAGAAATTTATGTCACAGTTACAGAGACCAGAAATCCAAAATCAGGATGTGGGCCGGGCCATAGTCTCCTTGCTTCTGGTCTTTAACTGACAGTCCTAGGCATTCCTTGGCTTGCAGCTGTATGACTTCGTCTCTACCTCTGTAGTCACTTAGCTGTCTTCTGTGTCTTCATATGGCCTTCTCTTTGTGTGTGTCGATCTTTGTATCTCTCTTCCTCTTAAAAGTGTACGAGCCATATTTGATAAGCTGCCTGGCACCTGATTGCAGTATAACCTCATCTTAACTTGAGCACATCTGCAAAGACCCTATTTCCAAATAAGGCCACATTCACAGGTAACAAAGGTTAAGACCGCAACATCTTTATTTGTTTGTTTTCTTAAGGAGGGCACACCTCAAAGTAGCCCATGTGGGGATCGAACTGGCAACCTTGCTGCTCAGAGGGTACACTCTAACTAACTGAGCCACCAGTCCACCCTGCAACATATGTTTTTAGAGGACACAATTCAAACCACAACAGGCAGCTTTGTGGAACACAGATAGGATAAAAGCATAGCCAGGGGCAGAAAGACCACTTACCACTGTGACTATGGGCAAGAGATGTGTCTAATACCAAAGATGAAAGCCAGAGGCACATACCCCACAAAGAAATGGACCCTGAAATTGAAGTTCTTGGACATCAGGTCTTGTTTCCGTACCTCACTCTTCAACAAATATAGATGCATTCTGTGTTAGGTATTGTAAATAATGGTCCTCTAATGTTCTTTGAGTCTATATCAGTAAGATACAGGTGTTGGTGGGGCATCCAGGTTCCTTGGAGGTGCGGGACCCGTGCTCCAGAGAAGATCTTAGAGCTCAAGATGAGGTCCATAATAGAGAAAGTTGGCCATGTGACAGCATGGGCGATGGGGAGCACAGGCAGGGTAATGAATGTTAGGCGGAGAAGAGGAAAGTCCTCACACACTCCGAACAGTACCTTGAGCTAGAGGGTATGGAAATTAGTCTAACCTTTGAGAGCGAGGGACAGGTTTGACAGCTGAAGTGTGTAGAAACAGTACAGAAAAGCGGCAGCTCTGAAGGCCATCCAAGGTGAAAGGCAGAATTTCAGTTAGATGCATTCCTGACTTTGTTTACCTACGTTCCCCTTCCCGAGGAGAGAAAACAGGCAGGGGCTTATTCCCCAGATGGGTTTGGCACGAGGAGGTAAGGAGTTACTTCTGAAAGAGTGGAGAGGATCTCTTAACTGACTGAGCCATGAAGTCCGTGTCATGGTAGGGAGCCTGTTGAGACATCTTAGTAAATGATGTGATCTCTGACGTCCCTAACACTGTCATTTTCTCTTCTTCAATAAGTACCCTTAAAGAAGAGGCCCTCAGAAGGTTCTTCTCTTAAGGAGAGAAAGGTGACAGAACGAGGCTCCTGAGTTTTTCCGGCCCTCCATGGCTGCAGAATCAAGAAAGTCTTTAGCCCCATCCCCAGCAGACCGGGCTCCTGAAGAGGACCTTGTGATCGTCAAGGTAGAGGAAGATCACGGCTGGACCCCGGAGCCTAGTCGGCATGAGAAGCATCCCGCTGACCAAGAGCTGTCCCGCCTGCGTTTCCGGCAGCTCTGCTACCAGGAGGCACCGGGGCCCCGAGAAGCATTGGCCCAGCTCCGGGCACTGTGTCATCAGTGGCTACGGCCTGATTTGCACAGCAAGGAGCAGATGCTGGAGCTGCTGGTGCTGGAGCAGTTCCTGAGCATCCTGCCCGGGGAGCTCCAGGCCCTGGTTAAGGAGCATCAGCTGGACAGTGGGGAGGAGGTGGTGACCCTCCTGGAGGACCTGGACAGGCAGATCGATATACTAGGACGGCCAGTAAGTAGGAAGGGTGTGCGTTCTGCGACGTGGGGGTCCTGGGGGCTGGGTGGAAGGATGTGGTGGAAGAGTAACTGCAGAGCATGAGTTGCTGTTGGAGAAGGATGAAAGGAGCTGCAGTGTTGTAGAGCTTGTATTCGCCGAGTTCTTTTTTGTAAGGATATAAATCCATTTCTTATCCTCACAGCATTCCTGCACTGTATTATTGTCCCTGTTTGCCAGATGCAAAGCTGATGTGTAGAGCTTCAGTTACCCTTTCAGAGGCGCCCAGAAGTTATGGGCAGGTCTGAGACCAGAGCTCAGGTTTCCTGTCGCTTGTCAGTGTCCCTTAGAACAGCACCACTTTGCTTCCGCCTCCACCTCAGGCCCCTGGCCGCGGTGCACAGCCCCGTGTTGCACCGGGAAGTGAAGGAGGTCTGCTGCTTGCTTTCCTTAGCACATGTCCCTGTAGATGTGCTCTTGGTCCTCCTGCATCGGTCACCTCATTTCTCAGAGGGACCCTTTGTGATGCAGCTGTCCCATTGCTTCCAGGTCCCGGCTCGTGCACATGGACACAGGGTCCTCTGGGAGGAGGTGACACGCTCAGGGTCTGCACCAGATGCTCAGCTGCAGCCTATGGCGGCCCAGCATGCACCTCCAGGGCTCCAAGGGCCACATGACAGAGGTGAGCAGCCAGATGTCACTGGCGAGGAGGGTGTAGGAAGGGAAGGAGGACATCTGGGACACCCCGTCTGGTCCTGGAGAGCCACTCTGTACAGACCCGTCATGAGGTCTGCTTTCAGTGTTTATCCAGGCTTCAGATACAGACTGTCGGTCCCAGTGGTAAGTCATGAGCAAATTATAGAATTTGGGGGTTTGTATGTATTCACACATGCTTGTCACTCTGATGTATTTCCAACAAGGTGTTTTTGGGGTTTTGCTGGTACTGGCACATCACTGTATTTGTAAATACTTCAGTATGTGTTTCCTCAAACAAGGGCGTTTTCGTCCCTGTCAGGAGGCATCTCAATGATGCACACTGACCTAGTCCATGGTTCTGTTCCTATTTGCCCTTTGTCCCAGCAGTGTCGTCCAGGGTCCCGGCCACGACAGCACTCTGCAGTTAGCTGTCATGTCTCTGTAGTCTCCTTTAATTTGGAATAGTCCTCAGCTTTTCTTTGCCTTCATGATCTTGACATGTTTGAAGAGTACAGGTCAGTTATTTTGTAAAGTGGCTGCAATTTGGGTTTATGTGACGTTTCCTCATGTTTACATTCAAGTGTTGGTGATGGTATCTTTGATGACTTGGTTAAGGTTATACTTGCTGGGTTAATTGTTGTAAAGTTACTGTTTTTCTCTTTGTAATTAATAAATAGTTTGTGGGGAGATACTCTTGAGTCTGTGTAAATATCCTGGTCCTCATCAAAGTTTTGTTGCTAAAACAGTACATAGTTTCGTATTCATTGATGCTGCTTGACTGAATCAGTGATTACTAAGACAGTTACAAACTGATAATTCTTCTAACTCTCATTCCTCCTACATTTATTTGTTTATTATACTTGAGATGTTCCCTTCTCCCCATTTTTTTTTTAAATATTTTTATTGGGGAATTAGGGGGATGGGAACAGTGCTGGGGAATTGGGGGAAGGGGAACAGACAAGTTGCTGTCCTTTTGTTCTTCAGCGTCACTGGCCCTCATATGTGGGATCCGAACCGGGGCCCTCTGGCATCCCAAGCCAGTTCTTAACCATCGCGCCACTCGGCCGGCCCCTGTCCAGTTTTTTATTATTCTTTTTACTAATCAGTATGGACTCATAAATAATTATTTTATTCCATAAATATTCTATTACTGTCTTTATTTTAATGCTTAAATTGCCTCAGCTTTGCCAGAGAAGGCCCCTTCCGTTTGGCTCCTATATCCTTTTGATATTTCCCATCATCGAGAACTTACTTTCTTAGAGAACAAGATGTTCTAGTCTCATCTCATACTTGCCCTATATTTCTGATTTTTTCGTTTATGTGGTTTACAGTAGTTTGTTCTAGATGAGTGGGTTTTTAATATTTCTAAAGAGGAAACTTAGAAACATTTTCTAATTAAACATAGTATAATTTTTGTCTAAAATTCAAAGGCTTGTTGCCCAATTTTGGTATTGTGCTACCTGGTATCTGGAGGAAGCAGGTCCTGGCAGTCCTGACAGACATTTCCAAAAGGCAGTATTGTTCATAGAGGTAGAATGGGACCTAGAGAAATACTGTAACGAGCACAAGGACAGAATATACGTTTGCTGGTAGAGAAGAAACTAAAACACAATTCCTGTCAGGAAACCAGTACACTTTATATTTTGGACGTGTAATTCAGGCTGGTGGACATTGGCATGTGGATGTTTTGTGGACAGCCACAGTTAGGGACGCAGAGCCAAGACCCCAGCAGTTCACCTCCAACCCCTGGCACACATATCTGCTGGCCCCCACAACCACAGAGCAAGGCTGGCCTCATTCCTAGCTCCTTTCTTCTCTCGCAGCTCTAGCCACTTCTCCGAGTCCCACCCCTTCCCAGAAAGGAAGTCCTGGAGACCAGATGACAGCTACACTTCTAACAGCAGGGTTCCAGGTGAGTTGCCCTTCTCAGAAACCACATGGCTGCCCTTGGTAGTGTTTGCAGCATCCACCCCCTGTCTGCATTGTAGCAGTACTCACCCAAGAGCCTGCCCCAGGTTCCTTTGACTGGAGACAGCTCAGCCCTTGATTTCCCCCAGTAATCCTGGTCATGTTCTTCATCCCAGCTCTTCTCATCCCTTTACCCAGTACGTCCCACCTTTGGATCCGCTCCAACCCTGCGGGATCTCAGACAATCTGGATTTGAGCTGTGGAACAGCCATAGTCCCCCAGTGAGGACCTTGTTCTATTTCAGACTCTGGAGAAGATTGAAGACATGGCTGTGTCCCTAATTCGAGAGGAGTGGCTTCTTGATGCAACACAGAAGGATCTGAGTAGAGATAATAGGCCAGAGAATTACAGAAACATGTTCTCCCTGGGTAAGGAGAGCTCCAGTTATTATCATTTAAGGTGTGTGTTTGTTTGTTATGTGCACTTAGCTGTGGGTTTTTCTGAAAGACAGTTGAGTTTTAACTCGGGACCCAACCGAGAAACAGTGTTGAGACATCTCAAGGTCTAAAATGAAACTTCCAATCTCCAGTCCAGGACTGACTGAGCTTACATTTGTGTCTGGGCATTGATCTGTTTGCCAGTTGGACATTGGAATCTTTCAGTGCTCTCTGAGTTCATGCGTTTCTTCTGCTCCCAGGTCCCATAAGATCTTTACAGCAATTTCAGAACGGTTGTGCTCCTCCCTTTTAATGGCTGTTGGGGCTTTTTCCCATGTTTGTCCCACTCATTGGATCTTTTAGCAGTTCCATACTCCTTCCCACTCCTCAACTGCCACTTTTCCTCGGCTGATCCCTTCCCCACGTTAGTCCCCATCCCAATAACCCTCTCTTTTGAGGCACTCCTTCCCCAGTTTAGGAAGGCATCCTGGAGACAGATGGAAGCTTTGCAGGTACTTGCAGCTGTTTTCCTTTTCTCCAGTATTTGATTCCTTCCTCCTAACATAAAGAACAGGAGGTGACACTGGCTTAAGGTTTATTTATTACGCTTTTATTTCAGGTGGTGAGACCAGGAGTGAGAACCGGGAATTAGCTTCGAAACAGGTAGCATCTGCCGGAGTCCAGCCACGTGGAGAGACAGCTGCCAGATGCAATGGGGATGTTACCGGGGGTCTGGAGCATGGAGAAGCCCGAGACCTTCTGGGCAGCAGAGTAGAGAGGCAGCGGGCAAATGCCACCCAAGAGAGACGACATAAATGTGACGAATGTGGGAAGAGCTTTGCTCAGAGCTCAGGCCTTGTCCGCCACTGGAGAATCCACACCGGGGAGAAGCCCTATCAGTGTACTGTGTGCGGGAAAGCCTTCAGTTACAGGTCAGCCCTTCTCTCCCACCAGGATATCCACAACAAAGTCAAGCGCTATCACTGTAAGGAGTGTGGGAAGGCCTTCAGCCAGAACACAGGCCTGATCCTGCACCAGCGCATCCACACGGGGGAGAAGCCCTACCAGTGTAGTCAGTGTGGGAAGGCCTTCAGCCAGAGTGCGGGCCTGATCCTGCACCAGCGCATCCACAGTGGGGAGAGGCCCTACGAGTGCAACGAGTGTGGGAAGGCCTTCAGTCACAGCTCCCACCTCATTGGCCATCAGAGGATCCACACTGGCGAGAAGCCCTATGAGTGTGACGAGTGTGGGAAGACCTTCAGGCGGAGCTCACATCTCATTGGCCATCAGAGGAGCCACACTGGGGAGAAGCCGTACAAGTGCAGTGAGTGTGGGAGGGCCTTCAGCCAGAAGTCAGGCCTGATTGAACACCAGAGAATCCACACCGGAGAGAGACCCTACAAATGTAAAGAATGTGGGAAGGCTTTCAATGGGAACACTGGCCTCATTCAGCACCTGAGAATTCACACAGGGGAGAAGCCCTATCAGTGTAACGAGTGTGGGAAAGCCTTCATTCAGAGGTCAAGTCTCATTCGACATCAGAGAGTCCACAGTGGAGAAAAATCTGAATCCGCAGGAGTTTAGGGAAGAACTTGAGTCGTAGTTTAGGTGTTATTCAGTATTTGAGAAACCACATGCTGGTGAGAGGTCTTTCAGTATAGTAAAAAGGCAGAAAGTCTGTCATCGTTGCAACCTTCCGTAGGGTCAGAGCCAGGAGTGGTGGCAGTTAGAGCGGCTCTCAGTAGTTTGGGCCCAGTGCCTTGATGCAGATTCATTGGCGTGACAGCCTCGGGAGGTGTCTGACGGAGCGGTGCTCCTGTGGCCTGGTGTAGCCTTTAGAAGCTGAAACAGCATTAGGGCGAGTTGCTTGTGCGGCCGAAGCACTGAACTTTGCCTTTTGGGTGAGTAGCTGTACGTTTGCGAGAGGCCGCCTCTAGTTCTCTGAGCTCCCCTCTCCTGTGAGCCTGTTCCTCCCCGAAGGTGCACTTGTGCCCCTGATTGATCTAAGAAGCTGCTTTAGAGTTTGAAGCAGCCTCTGTGTGAGAGACTCAGTTTGTACTTAGCTTTCTAAGATCCTAGTTCTAGGGAAGTTTTTACAGGCACTTGATGTGTTTATGTTTAAGTGTGTGTTTTCTTTTATCCTAACATTCTTGATAGTGGAAATACATATTCCCACGCAGACTCAGAATGCTTTATTTTTAACAGCACTCCAGTATTTTTCTTCACATCCCCGCCTCACTGACTCCACTGAGTCACTGAGCATCCACATGTCCCCTTCACCACCCCGGGCCCAGAGCCCGCGTCAGCAGGGAGCGGACACCTTAGTGATGCTTGTGGGAGTGTGCAGAGAAAGGTGAGTGGAGGAAGCCCCCCGCTCTGGAGTCTGGAGGGCTGTACCTTCTGCTGGTGACACTGGCTCTCCTGTCCACCTTCCTACTGTGCTGTGGTCCACAGAGGTGTTCATGCTCACCTACTTGTGGCATCATGTGGGAGACAGTGGAGATGGGGACTTGAAGAAGACATAGACATCCTTATCGAGCGTGTACGCAGTCCTGTTGGCCCATCATAGGATTGCTCAGCTTCTGAGCTCTCTGCACAAATCCCCCGACTGGATGGCCTGTCATTCTTGTCATTACCCTGGCCCCTCTTTAGGGGGCCTCAGCACCTCATGCATCATTACCCCTGTTTCTTGCCGTTGGTTTTTTATATCCACAGTGGTTATCTCTCAAGTACTTCACCTCCCAGGTCCTCGTTTTGAATTCTGGTGAGCTTCGTCAGCAGTCCAGCAGACTATTAAACGTATCAACACCAGGAGTGTATCCCATCTTTGAGGCTTTAGTGAACCACCAAGGGACATGAAACAATGAGGCTGGTCTACAGTCACATGCTAGAGCTCGCACACCCTTTTAGTTGGGCAGTTGTGACTATTCCGGTAGTGCTACCACTGTCCCACATTTTGGGGACACTCAGAACTCCCATTTACTAAACCATGCACGAAAACACTATAGTACTCTTGAGTCACATCTCATTTCTGACTTTGATTACCCACTTGTTCACCAGATTTGAAATTGAGTAACTTGCCTATTTCCAGAGTCACCTTTCATAGTTGGAATTAATTGATTCCGTTAATCCTGTTCAGAAGAATAGAACATACCTTCTGATGAAAACTCCAAGAGAACTTCTGTAACTTCACACTGTGAATATTCTGAACAGGGACAACACTTATTAAGTTATTTTGCAATTGATGTTTTTAAAAATCAGTCGTAAAATCCTACATCATAGAGGTCCACCTTTTGGATCATAAATTCCTTCCCTTTAACACCCTTTCTCTACCCCCTTTGGCACACCTTCACCAATGACACCGTCAAGGTTATCTAGACCTGTTGAGTTATTGGTACCCTCCTGTCATTTGTCATCCTGGTTTCCTTGGTCAACTTCTTCAAAATGGTGCTTATTCTCCCTCCCTCCTCCCCTATAGATCACCATTCCTAATTCTTTTGTACTTGAACTTTCAAGTAACCAGAAACTAATAAATCTGGTTGTCTCTAGATCCTTGCTCTCTGCTTCAGTTGTGCCTTACCCTCTGTAAGATACATATAATGCAGACATTACATAGGATGGGTATGTTGTCGGAGTGTGTGTGTGTGTGCGCGCACATGCACGTACACAAACACACACACACACCCTTCTCCCATGTGGTCCAGAGAAATGCTGGTCTTCTATTCAAGGGAAAGTTCTGAGCAGAACAACATTTGAAATGACTAAATGTACCAGCTAACATCGCTTGACTCAGTCAAGTGTAGCCAGATTACTTAAATCTCAGAATATTACTAAGCATCTGGTAGAAACTCAGAGGAAAGAAGACAGGACCAGAAAGATCAGTGTTTTACTGGACGAATGTGAGACAAGACTGACTGTCATGGCTGACAGCACACCTACAGAAATGGCCACGTAGAGAAGACGATAGGAAAGGCTCCATGGCTCATGGGGGGAAGTCCATACGTGGTCTCCAGTTCTCACCCTTAGGCTGTTGTGGGTCGTTCTGTGGGACCTTGTTTTGAGCTGCTAACTATCATGCACCAAGTTCCTTTATCCTGCAGGTTCTGTTTTTATGCTCTTAATCTGAAATGAACTGTCCACCAGTACTGTCTTCTCCCATCCTCAGCTTCTCCTTTTAGGACCTGGAAAGATAAAAGTGGTTCTTCCATAACTCTGCTGCCATTCAGCATAGTCCTAGCAGACGCATCTGAGGCTTCAAGATTTCCTCCATTGAGCGAGGTGGCAGTGTCAGGATGTGGTGTCTGACTCCCACACGGAGCACTTAGCTTCACTCTCTTGGTTCTGCGGCTCTAGAGAATATTGGCTGGTGTTTATTGAGCACATGCTGTGTACCAAACTCTGTTAAGCTGTGATATTGTTATATCCCCCATTTTATAGACGACGAAACTGTCTATAACTCCCTATAATAGGGAGTTGACCGAGCTGACCAGGATGGTACAGCTGTACGTGAGGGAGCAGAGCTAAGCTGCACAGTCTGAACTGCCGAGCACTGTGCTGCTGTCTCCCTGATGAACTCCCTAACCCTGGCCCGCTGTTTCACAGTTACGCACCCCTAGTTACAGGAGGTGCCAGGGACCGGGATGTGCAGTAGCAAGTCCATTACCATTACTGGGAGATTGGTTGAAAATGCCATTTTGGTTTATAATTACACCTTTAATGTTGATAGTTTGATGCTTTGTAGTAGTAGAAAACTAACTTGTGTAAGTAAAACATGTTTAAAAGAGTAACTGGGATGATAAAGCAATAACTTACAGATTCAAATACATTTCTCTCTAAACTGCCCCTGGGAGGGAAATGAGATCTCCATGCATCAGGCCAGACGGATGGGATATTAGGATGACAACAGTAAGCTCATCTACAGCATCAAATGTGGAAAACGTTTCATTTATTACCCAGTTCCTTCTGCCATTCTATTCTAGCCATTCTATTCTAGCAGTCATGGGTTTTTTTTAACGTGTCATCCATGTTCAATCCACGTCCTCATTAATCTATTTTTTTTTAAAGATTTTATTGGGGAATTGGGGGAGGGGAACAGTGTTGGGGACTCGGGAGAGGGGAACAGACAAGTTGCTGTCCTTTTGTTCTTCAGTCTAGTTGTGGAGGACATTGCTTCACTGGCTCATGTTGGTATGATCATTGCCCTCTTCCCAGGTGAGGCACATCGGTCGCCAGTCACTGGACGGTGGCTCTTGGCAGCTCACACCGGCTCCCAGCTGCCCACGCTGGCTGCCGACCACACACGGTAGCTTATGGCAGCCCACTGCAATAGGGGACTGCAGCCTACGCCGTCGCCAGCGACTCACGACAGCCCAGCCCCAGGTCGAGCTGTTGTTCAGCATCATAGCTGTAGAGGGCACAGCGTCACTGGCCCTCATGTGGGATCCGAACTGGGGCCCTGCTGCTCAGAGCTGGCATCCCAAGCTAGCTCTTAACCGATGCGCCACTCGGCTGGCCCACATTAATCTATTCTTAAAGCTTCTCCTTAACTGGCTGTTGTACTCAGCACTCTGTTGAAATGTCCTCAGAGTCACCAGTGGATAAATATTAACGTCTTTTCTTATTTCTTGTCCTTCTTGATCTGTAGTTCATACTATTGAATTTCCCGTGTCTCAAGACTTGTCTTCTGCTTTGGCTTTGTGGAATCCTTTTTGGTCATTTTCTCCAATTTCTAGGTTTTCTTTATTAGTCATTTTTTCTCCTAGTCTGCACTAAGAATAACCCCCATATCTTCATTTTATTCACCACTTTTTAAACTACTCATTTATCCATTTTGATTGTCAACACTAACCTTCTGTATTTCAGTATCTTAATATTTCCCACCCTGTGTCGTCTTTCGACCTGTGGACTTTTCTACAGCTCCCTATACAACTTGGGATTTGAAAATAGAACTCATCACTCTTGTCCCAACCCCCATTTTCCTTTTAAATAGGCATCATCGCTAATTCCTTGACCCTGAACAAACTCACTGCCCTTTGATTCTTATCCCAGTCGTGGAGTTGGCCTTTTAGTCTTGTTCTGCTCTCCACTCTCCATGCCCAAGATCTTGCTACATTGTTGGAATTCTTAGTTTTCTTTTTGAATCTAGGTCGTTTACATTTCTGCCATGCCTTTGTAGTCTTCCATGCAGACCTGTGTTACCTGGGGCCCAGGTTATTGTACTTCGTCCTTTCCAGTTTCCTTGCTCCCGAGATCCCCACCTTGTTTGCATCCGAGATGACCCTCCTCAAACTCCATTTTCATGATGTCTCACTGTCACTCAAGAAAACCCAGCAGATAATTCTGATCAGCACCGTGACGTTCCAAGTTCTCCGTTACCTTGCCCTCCATGCTTAATCTGCCTCAGCCTCATTGCCCAGCATATCAGTCCTGACGTTCACACTTCCTGTGGCCTTCCACCACTGTCTTAGAAGCCCTAGCCTCTGTGCCTTTCCCATGCTATTCCTTTTGCTTAGGTTGCTTTGGCCCCAGCTCCTGTTCATCCCTCCCTTCAAAGCCTAGTTTCCTTCCTATCTTCTGAATGAGTGCTCCCTGTCTGACCTCACTTCACACTGACACCTCCCTTTGCCTCAGCACTGATCCTTTGAGTTTCTGCTGTGCTCCATGTTGCTTTGTAATTATTTCCTAGCAGTCTGTATTGTAGCTTCACATTTGTATTTATTTCCAAAATTGTAAGCTGCTTGAGAGCAGGAATAATAATTTTACATTGTATCTCTGCACCCCTTAGTGCCTAGTACGGTGCCGAGCACACAGTAGGTGTTTAATAAATGCTCGTCAAATTGTGTGGATTATTTATGGTGTTATCTACATACATTTTTACACTTTTTCAAGGATGTATATCTCTTACCACTTTGTGCACAGACCTATTTCCATAGTACATGAGTTACTGCTTAGACCTAAGGCTAAGGCCCAAAAAATCCAATTTTAGGAGAGTATGTGTGAAAAGGTAAAATATTAAGCTATCCATTTGTTTGGCCAGACTTATTTATTGGTTAAGAAAACAAAAAAGGAAACACTAAAGATTACAGTGTTATCATTGCAGAAGTACTTGAGGATAGGCTTTGTATCTGAGGTTAGACAGTAGTTCTCAACTGGGGAAATTGGGCAGTGTCTGGAGACATTTTTGGTTGTACCATCGGTGGATGGCTGGGATGCTCCTGGCATCTAGTGGATAGAGGCTTTGGGGTGCTGCTAAACACCCTGCATGCACAGGACACAACAAAAAGATTATCCCACCCCATGTGTTTCATAGTTCCACGGCTGAGACTCCCTGGTCTGGATATATTTAAGGTATGTAGAGAAAAAGATAGGAAATACTAGCATTGCAATTAGAAAAATTAGCTATGCCAAGCTTTACAAGAACCCTAAGTGTGTATATATTTTGCAGTTTGTAAGGTTATAAAAACAGAAAGCCTTAATGTTTTGAGTTCATAGTAACATGTCAGAATAATGGTAAACAATAAAATTGGTGGTGGTCTAAGTTTGCTTTCTGCATGGACTGTGCTTCCATCCTTATACCAAGTGGAAGGTGTTGCAGGAGTACAAGTCTGATTTTAGCTTCTACATCTCGGTTCATTACATAGAATGAAAGAAAACAGGGCTCTCTCTTCAGCAGGGGCCCTGTAACATCAAAGATTTAGCTTTGGAGACAACACATGACCCCCAGCAATCCCTTGGGCAGCCACAGACAGGAATAATTACTAACTCCCCAAAGATTTGCTAAAGAAAACACATTCCCTTACCAAGTGTTTCTCATACTCTTAATCCTTAGGAAGGCAAACACAGGGGAAAATGCAATTTCCTAAATTAAATAGTTTAAAAGACCTTTTAAAAACTAGTCTTTTGTAACTCAGTGGTACATCCTTCAACAAGTTTAAAGAGGATCAACCTGAGTTTGAAAATTCGTTTAAATGTGTAATACAGCAAAGAGGTCACCGCATTGTTCTGTTTATTCACGTCTGTAGAGTGATAGGTTTGGACGTGATTTTTGAGATCATTTCCCAACTCATTCTGTAAATGGAGGTCCGGAGAGGTCATGTGGCTCGCACATATATAGCGGTATATGTGAAAATAGGATCCAGGTTTCTGAGGCTTTGCCCATTTCCTTTTTGGCTGGTTATGCCCTCAGGTCTGAGCCTTGATATTTTATGTCCTTCATTCATTCTTAGTGCCTCCCCCTGTAATGTTTCCCTTTTAGGAATTACTCCTTTCTCAGCTTGTATGCCCAAACCAGACTGGTGTCTCAAGTTAGATTTTATAAGTGACTGCAGTATCGCAGCTATTTCCTGAAAGCCATGCTAACTTGGGTCTGGTCCCTCATCTGCAAGAAAGCGGGATTCGCAGCACTGGCTTTCATATCACTGACGAAGACCAGAGCTCTTGCGGTCCGCGTGTCGCTCTTAGAGACCTGGCAGGGCCCTGGCTGGAGGTGGTGCCCTTCCCCAGCCGCGGTGTCTATACATCCAAGATTCTGCGGTGTTCCCACCCTGGGTCAAGTCAGGAAGCAAGACCGGCCTCGTGAAGCGGCGACAGAACACCCGCTGCCCCACAACCGGCGGGTCCCCGCTAGGTCCCGCCCCGAGACTTCCGGACTCCTGGGCCCGCCCCTGGACTTCCGGAATCCTGGGCCCGCCCCCGGACTTCCGGAATCCTGGGCCCGCCCCGGGACTTCCGGACTCCTGGGCCCGCCCCTGGACTTCTGGGCCCGCCTCCGGACTTCCGGACTCCTGGGGCTTCCGGACTCCTGGGCCCGCCCCCGGACTTCCGGACTCCTGGGCCCGCCCC
>NW_017732338.1:67267-87696 GCF_001890085.2 Hipposideros armiger | reverse complement strand
ACTTCCGGACTCCTGGGCCCGCCCCTGGACTTCCGGACTCCTGGGCCTGCCCCGGGACTTCCGGACTTCTGGGCCCGCCTCCGGACTTCCGGACTTCTGGGGCTTCCGGGCTACTGAGCCCGCCGCTGGACTTCCGGACTCCTGGGCCCGCCCCCGAACTTCCGGACTCCTGGGCCCGCCCCGGCACTTCCGGACTCCTGGCCCCGCCCCGCGGAGGCCCGTCGCGGTTTTGGGCGGCAGCAGGGTGAGCGCTCCTCAGCCGGAACCTCTCTCAAGTCCCGCCTCTGGGCAGGAATCTGGAGAGGCGGCCCCTCCCGGGGCGGTGGGGCTTGCGCTCGAGTGCGGCCCCCCGGGAAGGCCTCTCGCGACGCAGTGCTGCCGGGGTCCTCTTGGGACCCCTTAGCTCTCGGGATTGTAACCCTGGGCTCTTCTGCGGCCTAAAGAGCTTTATCGAGCCGCAACAATAAGGGGCACCCCTGCCGCATTCGGTGTTGCTGCCCACTACAGCCTCAGCTCGCCATTCCAAAAAAAGGGGGGGAGAAACTGCAAGTTTTGGGAAATTAGTATTAGGAACTCTAAATTTAGGGGAGGCTTCCTCTCCCACTGCTGCTGCGTGTTCCCACGACGTGTCCGTTTGAATGCAGACTACACCTCTGCATGCCAGCTCGGCAGTACAGGATCGCCCTCCCCTTCGCAGTGACGTTTCCTTCCACGCCTGGGCAGAACCGCCTTCCAGCAACGATGCACTTTTCCCCTGATTCCTCTCTCCAGCCGCCCTCTCCCCGCTCCCGTCCCCTAGTGGTGCCCAGAGGGAAAGGCAGGGAGAGTCCCGTGGCACAGTATGTGATCTGACAGTCCTCTTTATGCACGTTAGCCCCTTACTTGCTGCTTTTTTTGTTTTTGTGTTTTTTGGGGGGGTTTGCGTAACCCTCAGTAATTAGTGTAGCAGCTACGGCAGTCTTTGCCTTTTCTTTGAGTATAATCATGTTTCTTTTACAGAAGAAATGTTCTGGAAGAAGAGGTCCTCAAGAGGAATCTTTCTGACACAGACTCCAATGACAGCAAAACTGCGTGCTGCATTTTTAGAGGAGCTGCTTTTGCTGGTTCCAAAGATTCTGTTACCAGAAAAGTCTCCGCTCTGAGCTGGCTCCAGCGGCTCTGTTGACAACAGGCCGAGGCCAGTTCTGACCATCTTAACCTGAGCGGCACCAGGTCCGGGAGTGGGAGCAGCATGGGGTGTGGCAGAGCCCTTGGGAAGGTGGCTCCACTGAATGCCCTCCACCTCGAGAGGGAGCTGGATGAACCCAGACAGCAGGGCGGGAACGGAGAGGTATTTATCAAGTAATCGGAAAACTTTTACTCTCCTAGGGATTCTTCTCTTTTCCCCCCCTGCTTTTTAGGAATGTAAGTCTAAAGCCAGACTACCTGTGAGCGTGGCCATATAACTTCCTCTTCCTCCATCTCCTCTGTAAATGAGGATGAGAAAAGCACCTGCCTGGTACATAAAAAGTGCCATCTAAATATTTGTCATAATTATTTCTTCCTCTCTTTACTTTCCTGGGACTGGCCTGCTCTGTTTTTTTATTAGCTCATACAGTGATTCCTTCATAATTTCATGAGTTTAATTTTTTCCAGATCTTTGCTCTTGTGTACAGTCAAGAAGTGATCTAGCAAGAAGTGCCAGCTCTGGGAGCAGAGGGAGAATCAATGTCTTTTCAGTTCCTACCAAAGAATACACCATCAAAATATCAACTTTAGGGACCCTTACCCCTCAGGAGAGTTGTAACTGTTAAACTTTGATGTTCAGTGGTCTTCTGAAGGTTCTGGGAGTAAGGGACCTGAGGAGACATTTATTTATTTTAAAGCTTCTACATAACTGGATCAGGATAAGTGTGCTGTGAACACTTAGCAGTCTGGTTAAGTTCAAAATGAGGGTGGAACAAGAGGGAATCCAGCTCAGCTGTGCCATTTCCACAATATTTTATTGTTCAGGAGTTCCATCCTTGCTGTGTGTTGCTGACATATATTATAAATATGTTTTTCATTTTTTACTTGTCTTTGTGTAACGTGGTTTTATTTTTTATTTGCAAGAAATCCAATTCTTTGTATGGAGGTCAAATTTATCAATCTTTTCATTTATGGCCTCCACATTTTGCCTCATAATTAGCAAGGCCTTCCTACTCTGAGGTTCTAAAAGACTTTCCCACATTTTCCTCTGGTGCTTTTTTAGTTTCAGTTATAACATTTACAAGTTTGAGTTATTTGGAATATTTACCTGTGCATACAGTGAGGCAGGAATCCAATTTAACATTTTCCAGATGATTATTCAGTTCTCTTAATACATTTATTAAAGAGTCTACTCATTTTTTTCTTACTGATTTGTTACCTTTATTATGTTTTCGAAAAATATCCAGCCTAAGAGAAAACTTATAAGAGTTTATTTGAGCCAAACTGTCGACAATTGCTGGGAAACAAAATCCCAACGGATTGAGAAAATGCTCCGCAAAATGGCAGTTTGCAGTTAATTTTATACATAAAATCAAAGGAGGAAGGTAACATGAAATCTACTGGTGATAGATGAAGGGGGTGGGAGAAAGCAAAGCGGGGAAATCTCTGGGATTGGCTAAAAGTACATTGGAGAGACAGGTCCTCCTCCCACACAGGTGGGTGCAGGAGCCCTAACACTTAGCTCTTTACAGCACATAGAGATGTTAATCAGGAGATAAGCATAATAATGAATTCTGCAGTTTCCCCCACTCCGGTCTGGAAAAAGGATTAAAGATGTTATTTTAGGTACAGAGAGACAACAGGCCCGGAAAAGGCACAGATTAACTTAATGAGGAAGCTGAAGATGTGACTTCCCACCATGGCCCACTTAGTTAAAAAATTTTATGCTCACACCATCCTCTGTGGTTATTTTCAGTCTCCTGAACTTTTGAGGTTTAACATGTGGCCCCTTTTCCGTCCACAATTATTTGCTAAATTTCTACATGTGATTTCATCTATTTCTATGCTTTCATTCTGTACCATTTGTCCATTGCACTCACTAGTACCACACTGTTCAATTATTGCGGTTGTATAAGATATTTGAAGTCATTTAGGATGATTGCCCCTTCATTGCCCTTCTTTTCCCGAGTTTTCCCAGGAAGTCCTGATTGTTTCTTTTTCTGTGTGAACTTTCAATTTGACTTATTAAAAAGTTGGTATTTTTATTTGAATACTGTTAAACTTACAAATTAATTTAGGGATTACTCTGTTAGTCCTAAACCCTGAGGAGTCACTCACTGGTTGACCTGGGAGGCAAGTGGATGGGGTTGGGACTGTGACAAACCTGGATTCACATTTCACCTCTGCTGCTTTATTAGTTGTCCAACCTCGGAAATTTTATCTGCTTCTCAGTTTTCTTATATGTGAGAGGACAGCTGTAACGTCTGTCCTGCGGGATTAAAGAAAATAAAAATTGTGGAATGCCTTCTTCGGAGTAAACGGAATCCTCTCTTCTCTTGCTCCTTTCAGATAGGCAGCTCACAAACCACTGAGAGGGAACCTCCGGGATCCTAGAGCGGAGCCCCAGGGAGGGATTCCCGGAAGTCGCTGCTCCAGGCCGCCGCGGGCCTCGATGGTCGGCCGGTGCGTCGGCCCCCTGCGTAGCAGGTGAGTCCCCTCCGCTCCTCTCCTCTCGGGGCGTGAGTGGCCCCGGCACGAGCCGTCACGGCGCGGGGGGGCGCTACGTGCTGGGCGGCGTCCCCGCGCCCCCCCTTACCCGTTCCCTTCCCTCCCTCCGCTGTGCCCCCCACGTTGCGACTCCCCCGCCCCCCAGCCGGGCCAGAGCGCCCCCCACGAGACCCCGGCGCCTCGAGGCCGCAGGACTCCCGGTCCGTGGGGGGCCCCGCCTGGCTCTCCTGATGGCGCCCTTGTCGGGAGCGGGAAGCGGGCGGGGATGGGGGCGACCTTGTTTCCTCCCTGGGTCCTGTGCCCTCCGCGCTCTTCGGCAGCTGAAGGACACTTAGCCGTTTTATTTAGAGGTTCTTGAAATATTCTCGTTTTGCCTCAGCGAAAAAAAAGCCAGCTTAGGTGAACGCGCTGCTCATGAAAGCTCCTTTCTTTTGGTGTCTACGTTGGACTTTCCCTCTCCCTCCCAGCTTTTTTCTTCTGCTTCAGAGATGGGCGCATGTCCTCCTTTCTCCTTTCTAGCTTTCCTTTGAAGTTAAAAATGTAACCCGAAGGTATCTGATACAGCCCCGAAAGGCACTTTATATGTATATGTAGCCTTAAGATAATTGACTCATAAAAAATTATATTTATCCTCTATTGTTGCCTGGTCAATATCAACAGCTGCCGGCCGTGAGAGGAATGTAATTGGGAAAAGAAAGCACACTGAGGCAAGGGCGGGAAACGATAAAGCCAGTGAGAGCGAGAGGGGTTTGTAGGGCACTAGGGGTTCCCCGTGACCTGCTGATGAGGGCAGAGCAGCTGACACCACTTGTTTCCATGGTAACCATGTTTCTGGACTCCGGGCGAGAATTCATGTGTCCCCTGCACTGCGAGCCTTTTTCAGTGTTGTCAAGGAGCTGCTCTTCAGAGACACTTGGTAGAACAGCGTCACTTAGCGATGGTGCAGCTCCTAAGCCATGGAGGGCACAGTGTCCATGTCACAACAAACCTGCGACTAGCTTGTGGGGAACCTTCCCCTCCCACCCACCCAACTGGAGCAAGGAAATCAGAGGCATAAAAAAAGATACAAACTAATAAAAACGATTACCTATGGGGGTGGTAAATTGAAGGGGGACCAGAGTGGAAACAAGACTTTTCCATATGTGTCTTTAACTTAGAGTATTTTGACTTTAGAATTGTATACTACCTAATGAAAAACTTAGACAAATTTTTAAGTAAAACTTTCAGAATAATTTCTGGATACTCTGGGCATTTTAGATTTACAGAAAGATTGTGAAGCTAGCACAGAGAATTCCCCTATACCCCACACCCAGTTTCCCTGTTATCGACATCTAACATTAATCTAGTACGTTTACCACAATTGTTGAATCACTGTTGACTGTTGAAGTCCACACTTTATTCATATTTCCTTAGTTTTTACCTCATGTCCTTTTTCTATTCCGATGTCCCCTCCAGGGCATCATGTTACATTTAATTGTCATGTCTCCATAGGCTCCTCTTGGCTGTGATGGTTTCTTAGACTTTTTTCCTTGTTTTTGTTGACCTTGACAATTTTGAGGAGTACTTGTCAGGTTTTTTGTAGCGTGCCACTCAGTTGGGATTTGACTGATGTTTTTGTCATTATTAAACTGAGGTTATAGGTATTTGGCAGGAAGACCACAGAGGTGAAGTGCCATTCTCATCATTTCAGGGGTGCGTACTGTCAATTTGACTTGTCACTGTTGAGACATAAAGCAATTCGTAAAATGGAAAAAGGCAGAGAGAGGATAATTTGTGTCATTTGCATTTGAAGCAAAAGTTCTATTAAGTTTGGAGACAGAATTTGGTTTGTTTCCAGGGGATAAGCGAGAGGCAGCAATCCACCAAGTTCTCCATACGTGGGTCTCAGTTGTGAAGATGGAATGGACTGGAGGAGCCCCTTTCTTTGGAGAGGTGAAGGGTCTGTCTGTCACAGTTCCAGAGGAGACAGAGCCTCCCTGTTGCTAAGATACTATCATCGTAACAACATCAGCTGCACTAGTGACAGTAGTGCAGTTGACAGTACTCCTTTTTTTTTTCTTTTTAAAGATTTTATTGGGGAAGGGGAACAGCCAAGTTGTTGTCCCTTCAATCTTAGTCGTGGAGGGCTCAGCTAGCTCAGCTCCAAGTCCAGGTGCCATCCGGCCACCCATTGGCAGCTCACGGCCGCTCAGCTCAAGGTGCTGTGTTCAATCTTAGCTGCGTTGGGGGGGGGGAGTCGAACTGGAAACCTTGTTGTTAGGAGCACGTGCTCTCACCAGCTGAGCCATCCTGCCACCTGTTGGCAGCTCAGCTCAGGCGCAGCTCACTGGCCCATGTGGGAATCGAACCAGCAATCCCGTTGCTCAGAGCTCGCACTCTTAACCCACTGAGCCATTTGGCTGGCCCCCCAGAACTCCTTTTATCCCCATGTCTCTTCCAACCCTATTGTGGACTCCTGTGAGTGATAAGGTTGATGAGGTTATTGTCATTTTTCCAGTGTACTCATTACCAGTTGGATTTCTGATTCTTTAGCCTTCACTATCCTATACTCCATCTGCTCTCCCATCTACAAATCTCTTCAATTCCTGTGTTGTTCCTCAATTTAATGAAATATGATAGTCTTTTTAAGTATAGGAACTATCTATTTATATTCACTTATATCCCAGGTTCTGTGCTGTAGATACCTTTATAAAGGGTATATTTAAATAGTCATTTGAGTCAGGTGTTCATCGTAATAGTTCTGTGATGTTGTTGTGTTGTCGTACAGACTGAATAAAAACATGTGATCTGGCTGCCATACGATCAGTGTGTCCGGGCTTCTCAAACATGTTTGAGAGTCCTGGTTAAGTCTGTATCACATCATATTGCTTTGGTAGCAGGAAATAAATTACATTTGAAAAGTTTGTTTATTTCAGGAATCAATGCCAGAGAGATGAACAAGGCATCGATTTTGAAGGGAAGATTTTTGTAAGGATGGACCCACATCAGCAAGTCCCCAGCAGGTATAAAAGGGACACTTTACAGATTCCTGAGTATGAAAAGGCCTTTCAGTATGTGGACCAGTTAGAAAGGCATGAGGACAGGCCCACAGAAGGAAGGCGATATACCTGTGGAGAGTGTGGAAAGAAGTTTGCCCAGAGTTCAGGCCTTGTTCGACATCAGAGGACCCACACTGGAGAGAAACCGTATGAGTGTGATCACTGTGGAAAAGCCTTCAGTGAGCGCTCAACCCTGACTGTGCATGAAAGAATCCACACTGGCGAGAAGCCCTATACGTGTAATGAGTGTAGGAAAGCCTTCAGTGTGAGGGCACACCTGATCATACATCAGAGAATCCACAACGGAGAGAAGCCCTATGAGTGTAATGAATGTGGCAAAGCCTTCAGCTTGAGCTCGGACCTCATCAAACATCAGAGAATCCACTCTGGTGAGAAACCTTACGAGTGCAACACGTGCGGGAAAGCCTTCAGCGTGAGCTCAGCCCTCATCAAACATCAGAGAATCCACACAGGAGAGAAGCCGTACGAGTGTAAGGAGTGTGGGAAGGCCTTCTCTGTGAACTCAGCCCTCATTAACCACCAGAGGGTTCACTCGGGAGAAAAGCCCTACGAGTGCGGGGAATGCAGGAAAGCGTTCAGCCAGATCGCAACCCTGATCCATCACCAGAGAATCCACACGGGAGAGAAGCCATACGAGTGTGCCGCGTGTGGGAAAGCCTTCCGTGGGAGCTCTAATCTTACTAAACACCAGAAAATTCATGCCAAGAAGTTTCCTCAGTGAGTTAGGTGGTGAAGATATTCCAAAGGCCTTTTTGGTATCAAACGATACACCGAAAGAAGGGTATGGGAAAAGCTGACGTTTCCATTGACACTTGGCTCTTTAGAATGTTGAACAAGTGAGAAGTCAGTGAAAAGTGACTCTGAGAATGACTAAGCCTCTAAAATCACACCGACTTCTGAGAATGCACTTTTATAGCTTATAAGGTAAAAGCACTTAGAAACCATATGCCATGATTAAGTTTGTTGGGGTTTAAGAAGGGCAAACTTTGACGTTTTAAACCTTGCTTTTACTTTTCCTTAAGTACAAGCCTCTTGTTATTGTTGCTATACCTGTATTGTGGGGGAAACATACTAAACTTTGAAATTAGAAGTAGTAATGTTGGTTGGCAAGACAGGGATCACATACCTTCATTGAATCTGGAAACACTAACCCATTGGTCTTCCTTTCTTTGCCTTTGCTGTCCCACGATGTTCTCAGGGATGATTCGATGGGTTAGTAACCTGACAGAGGGTAGACTATGTTTTTTTAGGTATTAATCCCAAAAGGTATTCTTTGAGCTTATTCTTAGTCAGCAAAGCACTGGGCCTTTTGACTTACTTGATCCAATAAATCCCTTAACTGAGCTTCCTGAACCAAAACAAAACGGAAAATGTCAGCGTCAGGCACTTCTAACCCTTGCATTTAGTGTTTCTTGAAGTCCGGTGTGTCAGAGACTCGGAGGGATGCGAACGGCACAGGCGTGGGCAACTGTGGAGTTGGGGTTGGCGTAGGTTTGAGGAGGATTTCCAAGGAGACCATGTGAAGCTTGATGCCTCATATCAACCAGGAGAGCTCAAATTTGGAAGGTGGTAGGAAGTGAATCAGTTCACCTTGGAAAATGAAAAGTCTGCTATGTCTGGAAATGCCAGGAGAGCCGTTCACCATACTGTACCCTGACTTCCTAACCCTGTGCCCAGGATTAAAACCAAAATCCTGTGTATGCACACATGAAACTCAGGAAAGAGAGCTGGACTTGAACATTACTTTTGCTGTTTTTCTGTATTAATGGTGTTTTCTCACTCAGGTAACAAGCGTGACATGTAGTCATGCGAGGTTCAGGCAGATTGTGTCCATCCACACTGAGCAGGGAGAAGGGGGCACTGCCTGGGAAGGTGAAACGGTGTTCGCTCCTCAGAGTAGGTTAGGACTCTGTTGCCAAGGGAGGCAGTTTGCGCGAGTCTCGGGAAGCACTTCCGGCGGGTCAGCCATGAGACACACGATTCCAAGAAGCTCGGAGCCAGCTTGTGCTGTAGGCAGCGAGGTCACAGGCGCACATGGAAAAGCATGCTGACCCGTCTGCTTCCCACTCTGCCCGAATAACCAGGCCTGCACGCGGGGCTGAAGGCAGAGAAGGTCATGGCTCCGGAGCTCTAGGTGAGGGGCTAAGACCTCATGTGGGGTGCAGGACCTGTCTGGAAAGCAAGGCACATGTAGGCAGGAACGAAGGCCTCAGAATGCAGCGGAAGCTCCCTTTGCTGTGCTGGGTTGAAAGGGAATGCCTTTGTCCTGCTTCCTGCTTTTGGCACCTGGAGGAGACCGGTTCCTCCTTGCTCTGCCTGGCAGATGTCCCTCACCCTTTTCTGTGTGGTTAGCGTCTGTGCTGTCACCGTTTACCCCTTTGGCCCCAGCTGTCTTGGTTTATTCCTAGGATGGAGGTTTGCAGACAGTCTTCTAGGTGGAGAACAACCAGTCCTCGGGTGTCAGCACTGACGTGATGTCATGTCCCTCCCCAACCAGCACAACTCGGTTGGAAGCAGAAACTGGTGAGTATTCTGAAGACTTTGAAGGAGCAGACATTCTGGAAAAGAGCATGTCCTTTGCTGAAGAATTTAGTGTTAGGAACTCGGGACACATGAAACACACTTATTACTTGTGAGCTCCAAGTCAGGTGTTAATGGTCATCTGTCTGAGGTTGGGCCTCGTGCCAGGTACGAGGAATAGAAGATAAATGAGAAAAGCATCCTACTCTCCAGGAGCTTCCAGCCGACTGGGGACAGGGCAAAGGTCGCAGCCACAACAGTAATCATAGTGCTAAAAACACTGGGTTTGTACCAAAGGTGTGACGAGTGTTCATGAGAGGGTTAGGAAGGCTCTGGGAGACGATGGAGTCTTGGAGAAAGAGTGAAAAAGGATTGAAGGAAGACACTGGGAAGAGCATCTTGACAAAGCACAGTCCTCCTGGGAAGAAGAAAGTTCACATTCTGGAAGTAGAGGCAGTGAGCTTGGGGCAGGCGCACAGAGACAGACCCGGAAATGCTTGCTTTTCTGCTCTAGGTGGTGTGCTGGCCCTCGTCTGGCTAGGGTGAGGGGTAGCCGCACGAACGCTGCAGTGAGGCGCAGGTGCATTCTGGCTTGGCACACCCGTGTTGGCACAGTCCTTCCTGGGCCTCGTGCATTCCTGCTTGTCTTGCTGGGTGTGCCCGCACGGCAGGGCCCTGGCCACTGTCACCCAGGCCACTTCCTAGTGCTGTGTATGCCCTTGGTCCCCTTGGGAGACAAGGCCCCATCCCAGGTGGGTAGGTTGGTGCTGTGCTGCTCTCTGGAAAGCTTCTGGTTGCAAGAGTCATTTGCATACTCTTGGCATGAGCCCTTTTCATGGAGAATGAAATATCCTCTCCAGCTCTGCTGCTTGCCTTTGTTCTCTTCATGGTGTCTTTTGAGGAGCATTAGCTTTTCAGTTTAGTATAGTCCAGCTTGTCTCTGTCTCTTCTGTGGGGTTTTTTGTTTGTTTTTTTTTTTTTTTTTTTTTGTCTTTTGAAGAATTCTTTCTCTCCTTGAGATCAGGAAGATAATCTCTTTTTCACTTAAAAAGTTGTATGATTTTGCTTTTCCATTTTTCTCTCTAATCCATTTGAAATTGGATTTTGTTCATGAATGAGGTCAGGTCCAGTTCCTGTCTTCCTGTGTGGACACAAATCTCTCTGAGCATGTCGGGAAGGACCGTCTGCTCCTGCTGTTCTACAGTGCTCACCTGTCATACGCTCCTCGTCCACGGCTGCGTGGGGCTGTTCCTGGTTCCCGTGTGCATCACATTGGCCTGTGTGGCTGTCCTTGCATCAGTACTACGTTTTCCTAGTTACTGTGCTGTCACCTTTTGTTTAGGTTTTCGGTGGAACGAATCACCCCTGAGGAGTCCAGCTTCAGACGTCTGTGACTTTTCAGACCTGACCATAGGCAGTTACAAAGGCTTTACCCTCATGGGGGGAGCCGCCCTCTGTGCTGGACTTGAGGCCCAGTGAGTGCGAGCAGTCTCTGAAGGGCTCACGCTGCCTGGCCAGCCGCTCTCAGGCACGTCTGCTTTCTTAGCCACACTTCCTTTTGGAGGCCTTTTTATTGGGGCCCAGACCCCAATATCGGGGTGGGGAAACCCTGAAGACACTTTTCTTCATTCTGGGTACTTTCCCCCCCCTCGCCTTTCCTCCTCTTTCCCCTCCTGGCCCCAGGTCCATCAAATGAGCTGAGCCTTGTGCTTGGTGCTCCCCTGGCAGTGGGCACCTGATTTGCCTGGCCCTGCCTGGCACCATCCCCGGGGCGAGAACAGAGTGCTGCCCGAGCCAGCTCTCGTCCTGTTGAGCCCCTTGGTGGTGCTGTCGCAGTGAGTGATTACAGACTTGGCTGTGACTTGCACTGCTGCCTGTTAACTGACCACTGTGCCACCTGGCAGCTCAGCTCTTGCTGCCTTGCTGTCCTCCTGCTTCAGAGTCTTGGCTGTTCTTGGCCCTTTGCATGTAAATTTTAGAATCAACTATCATGTTCTGTCCTCTCCCTCCCAAAAACATGTTGGGATTGTATTGAATCTCTAGATCAGCGGTTCTCAACCTTCCTAATGCCACGACCCCTTAATACAGTTCCTCATGTTGTGGTGACCCCCAACCATAAAACTATTTTTGTTGCTACTCTATAACTGTAATTTTGCTACTGTTATGAATCGTAATGTAAATATCTTTTTGTTTTCCAATGGTCTTAGACGACCCCTGTGAAAGGGTCGTTCAACACCCAAAGGGGTCGCGACCCACAGGTTGAGAATTGCTGCTCTAGATGAACCTCAGGAGAATCGACGTCTCTACATGAGTCTTCCAATTCATGGACATGGTATACCTTCCATTTTTTAGGGCCTTTCGTTTTTCCCAGTAATATTTTAAGGTTGTCAGTGCAGAGGCCTTGAACATCTTTGTTAGATTTATTCCTAGACGTTTGATGTTTTTTCCATGCAATTGTTAGTGGCATCATTTTTTTTTCAATTTCACTTTCCGTTAACAGAGACTTAATTGGTTTTTATATATTGACTTTCCAGCATTCTTATAATTTATCTGTGCATTCTTTTTTACATCTAGCATAATTGCAAATGATGACTGTTATTTTTTCCTTTCTGATCCTTGTATTTTTTTTCTTGCTTTACTGCACTAGATGACCTCTAGTACCACGGTAAACAGAAGTGGTGATAAGCGGCATGCTTGTTTGGAAGACGTGCTGTTGCCTTAGCTCCAGGCCCCCTGGCCACTGACCCGTCTTGAGATGAGCCATCTCCCACACCTCCTGCATTTTCGAGGCTTGGAGATTCCAAGTCCGTGCTGGCCACTCACTTCTCATTCTGTGGAGAAGCAGTAGTCTCTGAGGGTTGCCAGTCCTTTTGCTTGAAAGAAATCATTTTCCATTTGTTACATTCGGACACTGTGCCCTTCTTCTGGGTCTCGTTTGTGTAATATACAGTTGATTCTTGTTACAGCAGTTATCTTCTATAAAGTGGACACAAGCACTGAATTAACGAATACTGATCTATTTCTCCTAGAGGAAACAGGGTTAGATTCCTGTGGACCTCTCGTCACAACATTATTTTTCACCAGTTGAAATGTCATTTGCATTATGTCGGTTCATCTGCCAACATCTTCGTAAAATAAGCCAGTCTCAGCATTGGAAACCAGCACTTCCATGTAACTATTCCCTCGTTTAACGTTGAGCAGATATTTTGAAATCCTCCTGCAGCCTGCACGTTGTACATGTCCCACCGTGTTGATGTGTGAGCCACCAGCCAGCACTGGCCAGGGAGCGTTCCATGTCCTCTTGACCCTGGTGAACGATGCTTGCAGCCTCACAACAGTGCTGTCTGCTGTGCTGGGTTGTTTGTTTTGTTTTTTATTGGCTATTATCTCAGGAATGTGCAGATTTAGCCCTTTTCCATCGCTTCATCACACTTATCAGTGCACTTCCTGGAACACCGTCATGTATATACAGGGCAGTGAATTCCTCTTCCTGTTCCTGGAGGTACCGTATTGTTAGTTAATTCATACTGAACTCAGCCAGCAGCACCGCTACCTGTGTGAACGAAGCTTACCGCACAGGTGTTTTCCCTGGGAGGTCCTCCCAGCCTCCTCGTGTTTAGGGACACTAGACAGCACGTCAGCACTACACATGGGGGCATTTCAAACAGCGGTCACCCATGAGAAATGTGGCAGTAATTAGGCCACAAAGAGGACCCTCGTTTACAGCAGGAGAGCTGAAACAAGAGGCAGAGTGTCGTGTTTGAATTCAGCTGGAAGTGTGTGTCCGTTCACATTTTTTTGCCACTCTGCGCATGCCCACCAGTGACTGCAAAAGGGCCCCAAATATTGACCGCGAGGTACAAATAAGTTGTAGCAAGGAGGTGAGTTCACAGATCAGAACCCATGAGTAATGCGGAGTCTTCAGGCCTCCCTCAGGCTGGCTCCTTCGCTTCTGTGTCCAGTATGTGATTGCTCTTTCCGCTGTCTTTGTGGGTGCTGTGCCTTCGGCCAGTGATACCAGATTCTTTCCAGCAGCCGTGGGGTGCTCGTTCCTGTGGCTTTAATTCAGCATGAGCTCACTTGGCATCCAGGGGTGCAGTTGACACTATTCATGTGTTCTTATTAGGTGATCTTCTAGATAGATTATTCATTTTAAATGATCTTTCAAGCATAACATCTTTTATTTAGTTAGGATTTATACTACAGCCACTTCCAAAACAGATTTAGGCAACGCTTGTACCCGCACAGTGAAAATGGAACACTTTGGGATCAACACAGGCCTAGAGTACACCTACTTCCTTCAGATGCTCTGTTAGTTTCCTCGGGCTGCCATAACAAATCCCACAACCTTGGTGGCATGAAAATAGAGATATGTCCTCACACGGTTATGGGCGCCTGAAATTCAAAATAAAGTGCCACAGGGCCGCATTCCCTCATGCTCTAGGGGAGGATCCTTCCTGGCGCCCTCCAGCTTCCAGGAATCCCTGGGCTGGCAGCCATATCACTCCAATCCATCTTCACATTGGTCTTCACCTCCTCTCCCGTCTTTTAAAAGAACACTCGTCACTGGATGTAGAGCCCCCCACACACACACACACCCCAGTAATTCAAGATGATCTCACCTTGAGATCATTAACTTAATGCCATCTGCAAAGACCCTTTTCTCAGATAAGGTCACATCCACATGATCTGAGGAAAGGACATAAACATTCCTTTTTGAGGGGGCACCATTCAACCTACTGCAGATGGTAAATTTTTCTTCTCTCAGATTAATCAATACAGTGGAGCACTGAAGTTGATTTGAAGTTTTCTGGCCACTAAGACAAAGTGGGAAATACATTGTTTTATTTTGGTTTTCATTTGTCTAACAAACGAAAACAATTATATTTGCCGGCAGAGATGACCAGAAAGCAGACCCAAATGCTTATGCTGTATGAATCCATCCCGGAAAAGGCAAGAAAAAATAGTAGGAATGAAAGATCAGTGATTGTCGGGCTGGGAGTGGAAGGAAGACTGACTAAAAAGGGGCAGGGGGCAGATTGTGTGTGGGGGGGGTGCTGGAAAAGGACGTCTTGATTGTAGTGGTCTCTTTGCTGAAGTATTTTAAAGTAAATTGTAGACATCATGACATACCACCCTTGAATACTTCAGTACCCATCTCTAAAATATAAGGACATTTTCCTATGGAACTGCAGTATCATCAAACTCGACAGAAGAGAGAAATCAGAGGGAGATTTTTCAATGTATGCCCGTTTGTATTTCTTGCATTTTGAATATGGCTATATAACTTATTCAATAGATAATAAATTTTTAAATTAAAAATAAACTGAATGGGGCCTTTAATACAGAAAGCTGTGGGACCTGCCTAAGGTATCATTAAAGGAAAGGAGTCACAAGAACCTGGTTGAAGCAGAGATTAGGGGGGAAAAAGTTCAGTGTCCAACTAAATTGGGACTGGTGTGAGTAGGGATTTCATCAAGTCGGTACTGACAAGCATGGCAGGCGTAAAAAGCCACCAAGTCCTGAACAAGTGTCTGTTGCTTTGAAGTAAAGCTTTGATCTCTCCACCATAGAGAGTCCAATGTAAGAAACTTGCTGCTAGATGATTGGTTGTTTCCACTGGGTAGTTCATATCTAGGGTTTAGAATTGGTGTTGGCTCTTGCAAATGGACCCTTAACAGTGGTGGTGTCTGGATTAGTCTCATTAGAAAAAAAGCCCCCCCCTTTTTTTTTTAGCGTATGCATGTCGTCATGGTAGTCATGATCACTGTGTCCAAAAGCTGAGATAGCCGAAAAACAATTGCTGACGATCCGTAGGGCAGATCAGCGTGTCCACTTGCTTATTGAAACCCTCTTAGACAGTGGGTTGGTGAAGATTCATATGGGACACAAATGTTTTTAACTTGGGTCTTCCCACGTATCAGCTAGTGCCCTCAATCTCTTTGCTACCAGTCCTTCAAATTTTTGTCTTCCTCCTCTCCCTTTCCAAGCTTATGACATAACCCACAGGTGAGTCAGTACCCCAGTATGCCTGTTTTCAGATGCAGGTAACCCTTAATCTTTTAGTTACTCTTGTAGTCAGCATTTCTTCTCGTCTGTGCTGAGTGGCATAAATATTTTCAGTGGAGAGTCCCACTTCTAAGTTAAAAATAATCACTTTATCCCAGTACACTCATCAAAGTACTGCTATAGGTGAATCTTCCAAACAGACAAGTGGGAGCCCGTCTTTCTCAGAGCTGTTTAACTACAGGGCTGTCCATTTTACCCAAGGGTGGAGCTTGCTGAGTCCGATAGTTGACCTACTTAATAAGCACACATAAAAACAGTTAGAGAGCCTTATCAACTGTCAGTGTGACATTTGGGGGTTTCATACAAATACGAAAACTTTACTTGTCTCAGATGGGCATCCAAAATGGAAGACGTAACGTTTAAACAGTTTATTCAAGTCCAAGAGGACGTGAGCATTTACCCCCTTATATATTGGGTTGTTGGAAAATTCATGACGTATTTTTTCTATGTTTTTTTCTTGCAAAAATGCTTCATGACTTTCCCGACAACCCAATAGCTTGTTAGAAAAGTTTGTACTAAAGATTTTCCAAGAGAGGTACATTTGAGAAAGTGATCAGGATTTTGAGCAAATTTTCTTCATGTTGCTGCTCTTAATGATTATACACTGGGTATTTGTAAGAAGTCGAAATAAAGGATGAAGCTTCAATTTACTTAATGCTTTCAGATGGCCAGGTTGAGCAAACAAATTTACAGAGCTGTAGTTTTGAAGGTAAAATGCATCACTGAACCTCCGGTCACATGTAAGATACTTTCTTATTGCTGTGATAAATGAGGTTGTGTTAAAACAAAACATAGTTTAATCGATGTGATATCACCATTCTGGCTGGCATTAAACAAAAGAATGGAAAGGAGGGGTGGGGGGCGCAGGAGAAGGAACAAAGAGAAAGAAATAAGCCTACCAATATGTAGGGGCCCGGAGAAACAAATTGTGCTTGATGCCACTAAATGAAATGGACCTACATGACCGATAAAGATGCCTAAGATATGAAGTGAAAATGTTAAAAGGAGTGATGAAAAGGTAAATAAAAAACAGCTTAATGCCTATCCCCCCACCCCCAAACCCCACGTCTCTAGAGAAATCAGAATTACACATACAAACTCGAAGCTAACGGTGACAGTGGCTACCTCAGAGAAGTGAGATGAGACTAAGGAGGGACTGGATGGAATTTCATCTTTATTAATTTTGGCCTTGCCTGAGGTTGAGAAAAAAAACAAACCACAGGTATTTTTATAATAAGCATTTTCTATAGGTAACGGCCTGGTTCATCTGGGTTTTCAGTTTAAAATGTGTATGGGGGGGCCCCACACATGAAATTCTGATTGTGTGATTCACTTGAACTGGATGCCCAGGAAATGGGGGTTAATTCCAAGGTGAGGAAAACGAGACGCAGCACCCTAAAGCGCCCCGCAGTAGGAGGAGGGGGGGGGGTGTGTGGACCAGACGCGTAACCCTAAAGCGACGGGACACTAGTCCTAAGGGACCGGCAGGGGGGGAAACGAGGCATCCTTGAACCACCGTGGTGGTGGCGGGAGGGGAAAGGGGACGAGATGCGGGTCCTAGAGTGACTCGTGCTGGGGTGAAACGAGAGGCGGAACCCTCGAGCGGCCGGGTTTGTCAAAGGACGCGTGGAACCCTAAAGCGGAGGGACATGGGAATAGAGACGCGGAAACCTAGAGTGGCGGGGGGAGAGGGGGAGGCGGAGGGCGGAAAAATGAGAGGCGGAACCCTAAAGCGGGCCGACTGGGAATCGAGACGCGGAGTCCTAGAGCAGACGACAAGGAATGGCCAACGAGATGCGGCGTCCTAGATTGGGGAGGGGGGGGATAAGAGGCGGAACCCTCCCGCGGCCGGTTTTCAGAAAGGACATGCGGAACCCTGGAGCGGACGGACATGGGAGTAGAGACGGTAAGTCCTAGAGCGGACGGCGAGGGCTCTTAAACGAGAGGAGGCATTCTAGAGTGGCGGGGTGGGGGGCTGGGGGGGAGAGGTGAAACGGTAAAATGAGAGGCGAACCCTCAAGTGCCGATTTTGAGAGAGGACGTGCGGAACCCTAAAGCGGACGGACATGGGAATAGAGGCGGAATCCTAGAGCTGGCGGCGGTGGGAATCGAGACGAGGGGCCCTAGAGCGGCCGGATTTGGGAAACGACGTCGAACCCCAGAGCAAACCGAAGTAGCGTGTTGGTGGGAACAACGACCCACGGGTAACACGTATCCAGTCTATCCAGGTACCAGCGGAGGTCGTTGTTCCCACCAACAGGCTGCTTCGGACTGCGGGTCTGTGTCGCCCTCCCAACGTCCTTGCCTTTTTCCAGGCTCGTGAGTCGGCCCCTGGAACCGACTTTTCACACCCAGCGTGGGGTGTGAAAAGGGGCCATGGAAAGCGACCCTCGGGTGGTCGGGGCGGAGTGGAGTTGGTCCTGGCCCCTCGCGCCCTGACCAAGATCGGCGTCCTGGCTGTGGGAGGACTGCGAGGCTGTGGGGGTCGCCGTGTTAACTAATGTGATTAGGATTAGGATTAGGACTCAGGGTAGGAAGTGCCTCTAGAAAGATCCTCGGGGTCGAGGAGTTTAAGGACAAATATTAACTTTTAAAATTTCTCACCTTTGGTTCTAAAAACATGTTTAAGGGGCTTGGAGTGGATTGATTTAAAGTGCAGAATGTGACGTTTTTTCGATCCATTTTTCTTAGTTGATTCTCAAATCTTGCACTGCATTCACATAACTGGGGAGCCTATGAAAGATGCATGTTCTGGGGCTCCCTGTCTTTACCGTCGCCCTCCAGTTCTCAGATTCCGATTCGCTGATGTTCCCACGGGCCTGTCAAGCTGTAGATCAGCTGCGGGGCTGCACTTCTGACCTTTGGAGACATACAGGCCTGGGTTTCAGGCGCTGCCTGGCTATGAGCGGAGGACTGTTCTCTTGGGCGTCTGGATTCTTAGGACTGTCTTCACAGAATCTGACCGTAGACAATGTACCTAGCTTTGCTTGGCCTCTGTTTCTTACCTGGTGAAAGTGATTGTTACCAAACCTCAGAGGGTGATTGTGAGGATCACTGTCTAGTGTCTGAGAGCGTGTTGTCAGCTGTGTGCATCATTCACTGGCACTTTGGGGAAGCGGTAGAGCAGTGTGGGAAGCTCACAGGGCTTGGCACCTACCTAAGTTCTCCCTTCCGTAAACTTAGTGAAAACGACATCAACTTTAAGTGGTGGTTTTGAAGATTAATTTAAAAAATTCAAAGATTTCAATAAAAGTTAATTCACTTCGTTAAAGACAACAGTATTTCCATTTAATCCTTCTCTAACTTGACTTTTCTACAATGAGTTTGAACTTTTTAACCATTCTGAGTGGCCCCTAATTCTTTTATGAACTCTGTAAGTTGACATTACTGTTTCTTTTTCACATTAAAAAATAGATTGAAAGAAAATAAGAAATTGTCACAAAGTCACACAATTAGTGTTAGAACCAAAGTAAAACCCAGGTCTGGGCGACTTGAAAGCCTATGCTGTTTGTACATTATGACCTTATATATTCCATTATTTTCATCCTTTGGTCACCAAGTCACTTTCAGTGAAGAGTTTTAGAATCTATGACAATTGCTTGTATTGTCAGTTCCTATGATTGGGTATTGCCATTTTTCTATACAAAAAGTGATTTTTTACCACTTAGGAGGTAACTTGTGAACGTTTCTAAAATATAGCTCCACCTGGAGGGTGCTTTTTAAGCTATTCAAGGTCAAAAAGAAAAGTGCAGAGGATTTATCCTTTGGATGATGACTTAATTTCTAATAAACAAAATCCTTAAACAGGTACGGACATCTCATAGTGTTCAGCCACTACTTAGGAAAGGCGACCAGGAACTCTTGCTATGTTCAGATTCCAAGGTCTTAGACTGATGTAAATACTGAGGGATTGCTGAGGCCAGAAACCAAGTGAGTAGGAGCAGAAATGAAAGTGATTTGTCAACAAAAAGTTCCCAGGAATCATCCTGAAACATTTCTGTAATAGCAACGCCATTTGAAATGTAATGTACAAAATAGATATGCATATATGAAGCTGAATGAAACAAAATTTCGTCAATTGAATTCTTCATACCCAGTTTTGGCATATGAGGAAAAACAAAAGAGATTAACGGCACACTTAGAGAAAAGTAGATAAATTGAGTTTACAAAGTGGATGAAGTTCTCATTGTGACTAATTGAGATGGAACCACACATGTGATTTGAGACATCATTACAAGATAAGAAGATCAAGAATCAGTTACAGGACACTTTTTGAAGATAGTCTTATTAAACAATTGGCATTCCAATATGTAGAGGTTTTGGCAAACCAAGTGCTGTCTCCATCCCTCTATCAGCATTTTCAGGCTATTTAGACAGCACTTACTTGTATACACAGATCCTCACAAAATTCATAATCTTTTCTGACTTGACAAATGGACTTTTATTTACTTCAATGAAAACAATCCTCCCCATAAAGTAGCGAAATTGATAGGAACATAATTAATGTTGACTGAAGAATGGAGTTGTATGGATGGAGCAGTACCAAAATGTTTTAATGACAAAGAGGCTGTTTAAGGCATTCTTACTGTAAGTGAGGAACATGCTGGTGAATAAATATGGATTCTTCCACCCCACTCTGACAATCCTATGTACTTGGCAATGATATACTAGATTGACCCAGAATCAGAACCTCAGAGAATTAGACACAAACAAAAATGGCCTTAGTTAGAAATTCCTAGAAATGTAGACATCAGATTTTCTGAGAAACGAAGGCCAATGCACTGCTCTATTTAATGAACGTTTGTAGCACCTACATGCAAGGCACAATGGGGGGGTGGTGGAGGGGGAGACGTCACTAATCCGTCACTGGTGAGGGGTTCACACAAGCAAAAGGAGGGGTCAGAGAGCAGCCCCGCGTCAGACATCTACCCAGGATCCGTCGTAAAGCGATGGCTGGGGGTGGTGAGCCAGTCTGGAAGCCCTTGAAGTCCAGCAGGTGAGAGCAAACCATTTCAGGTCCCGCCTCTTCCAGACAACCCTGCCATAGACGCCTTTCCAACACGTTTTTCTTTAGTCACCTGCTAGAATGTAGACGCTAATTCATCT
>NW_017732338.1:65450-67137 GCF_001890085.2 Hipposideros armiger | reverse complement strand
GAAAGACACGGGTCACCGAGACAGAATAGTTTTCCCAACGTGGCTCCTCCGATGTTGAACAAGGTATGAAGTCCGGGTGAAGCCTTTTCCACATGCATCACACGGATAGGGCTTCTCCCCGGTGTGGACTTTTTGATGCTCAAGGAGGCTTCTGCTCCTAGTGAAACTCCTCTCACACTCGTCACATCGATAAGACTCGGGAGCCTCAACATCCCCCTCGCGGCTCTCCGGCTTGCCCTGACTCTCCCAGCTCTGCCCGTGTTCTGCATCCTGAAAGCTTTTATCACTATGGATCCGCCGATGTCTCAGGAGATGGGAATTCCGCCTAAACGCTTTGCCACAAAAGTCGCACTGGTATGGCTTCTCCCCAGTGTGGATTCTGTGATGCTCAAGGAGGCTGCAGCTCTGGCTGAAGGTCTTCCCACACTCATCACACTCGTAGGGCTTCTCCCCAGTGTGAGTTCTCTGGTGCTTGATGAGGTTTGAGCTGTGACTGAAGACCTTCCCACATTCGTCGCACTCATAGGGTTTCTCCCCAGTGTGGACTCTCTGATGAATGATGAGAGCAGAGCTCCCAATAAAGGACTTGCCGCAGTCCTCACACTCATAGGGCTTCTCCCCGGTGTGGATTCTCTTGTGCTTCGTCAGGCCTGAACTCTGAGCAAAGCTCTTCCCACATTCATGGCAAATGTGGCGCCTCCTCCCAGGGGTGGTTTTCTGCTTTCTGTGTAACCTGCCCTGCTGCTCACCAGCTTCTGCACCAGCAGGGATCTGGGCGGCGGCTTCACCCAGGTGGCACTGCCCAGGCTCCTCTTCTGGAAGCTTCTCATCAGGAGGCCAGTCCCTGATCTTAGTCTGTATTTCAACACCTGAAACAACAAATGACGAGAGCAGCTGTCAATTATGCCCTGCCACGGAGGAAAGCGCTCTCATGAGTCCCAGGGAGGCGAGAATTACAGAAGTCTGTATAAGCCGCACGTGAGGATTTAAATACAGGAATCAGGATGCAAATAAACAGGGATGGATGCTGGGAGAAGGGTACAGACTGAGACTGGAGGGAGGGGGTGTCGACTGTGCTGGGGACACATGCAGAGGCTCTAAGTTCTAAGGACAGGGAGGCAGGACCATGTACCGAGGGCGGGATGGTAAATGGGCCGGACAGAAGGCAGTAGGAGGCGCGGTGAGGAAAAGGGCTTCTGAAACGTTCTGTAGAAACACAGTGGCAACTCAGAGATTAGTCACTGAGCATTGAAAAGCACAGTCATCTCTGCCCTATTCCCAGGCAGAGGCACGGTCCCCAGACAGAACTGGCTTCGTTGCTGAGAGAGCTGAGTTGGAGCCCCCACCGTCCATAACAGGCTTCTGAATCCAAACTGTGGCTTCTAACAGCCCAGCAGGTTCTCAGACACAAAGGAAGCCAGGAAACCTTACACGCAATCAGTGCCCATCGCTCTTACCCGGGGAGGTCGGGGGGCCACCGTCCTCCTGCCTTTCATCTCTGTACGAGTTCACCTGAGATGAAGCCAGCTCTGTCCATCCAGGGGAGACGGTCAGAGCCACATCTTCCATTTTCAGCAGCCCCTGAAACAACAGGGAATCCCACCTAGTTCCTCTGTCCCAAAATCGCTCCCAAAGCTGGCACATGCAAAGAGTGAAAATCCCCTTAAAGGGGCCCTGTGAAAAAGAG
>NW_017732338.1:55016-60087 GCF_001890085.2 Hipposideros armiger | reverse complement strand
TCCTCCACAACTAGATTGAAGAACAAAACGACAGCAACTTGTCTGTTCCCCTTCCCCCGATTCCCCAGTACTGTTCCCATCCCCCAATTACCCAATAAAAATCTTAAAAAAAAAAAAGTGGACAAATAAGTATAAATTGTAGTATGCTATGAAGAAAGAAAGGAGCAAGGACAGTAATAGGGGAAGTTTTTGATAAGATGGTCATGAAAGTATAAGAATGTCACATTTAAGCTTTTTGTGGTTTTAAATTGTAATAGATATTGCAACATTGCCTTCCAAATAAAGCACACCAGTTTACACACTTACTTACCGATATTGTACTTCTGAATCTTTTGATCTTTGCCAATCTGATGGGTGAAAGATTTCATTTTTATTAAATATCTTATTTTTACTTGTTTAAGAATACAGTTGAGTGTCTTTTCATACACATGAGTTTTGTAATTCTTTTTGTGTATATGTGAATTACCCACATTATAACCTTTGTCCATTTTCCTACTGGGTTGTTGATCTTTTTCTTATTTACAATCAGAACTTTTAAAATAATAAATAAATTAGCTCTTTATCATACATATTGCAGATATCCTTGCCTCTTATTTTCCTTTTGAATTGCTATGTCTGGCAAATTCTTGATCATATTGCCTTTTTAAAAAATGCAGTTTGTGATGAGGTGGGTGAGAAGGAAAATTTCTGTTTTCTTCTGTAGAATTTATTTCGGTAAAGTAATGCTTACCCCCTCCCCCTGAAACCTACATTCATTGCAAAGTATTATTATTCTCTCCCACAATGAACTTATTTTTTTATTACCCTAAACTTTTCAATCCAAATATATGTTCATTGTTCAACTTAATCTTGAGAATACTGACACATTTTTGCCACTGTGATGACTTTTTACATTTGGGAGAAATGGTAAAATGTGTCTGTGGGGAGCCGGCTGGGATCAGCCAGGGACACTGAAGCTGTAAGCTGGCAAGCTACAGGCCTCCTTGTTAGGGTGAGCAGCTTTAGAGCAGCTTTAGAGCAGCCTAAAAGTTACAGACCAGAGCTACAGTAAGGGTTAAGCCTGACAGCTGGCAAGCTGACAGGCTTTTAGGCCTTGGGGAGCAGCGTCGGAAGGTTGCTGGGTAGATCTCATCTCCACTGTGCCCCTGAAGAAAGAACAGCTAATGTAGCGGACAACCTTAAAAGTTACAGAGTGGAAGGCCATCCTGTTAACAGTTTCTACTTGCTATACTTTGTTTTGTCTCGCTTCGGAAAGATTGCTTCCAAGAAATTTGTTCCCTGAGAGGAGGGGGCTACTCCCTCAAGGTCCCAAAACCCCCTACCTTAGGAAAGTTACTTTTGCTATAAAAGCTGTATACAAATAATAAATGAAGCCACTCTCTGCCAGCAGCATTGAGTGGACCTTCCGTTCCCAGCTTTTGGTCTCTATCTCTTTATTTCTAGTCTCCCACCCAATCCTCCCAGGTGTGTTCGGTCGAGCGAGCTGGTTTCGTTCAAGTGGTGCCCAAACAGGAACCTGGGCACAGATTGAAAGCGACCGTCAGTGAGGAGACCCCCTTTGGAGAAGGCGTACGCTGCTCTGATGAAGGTAAGAGGAAAAACGGGTTTCAGTATAGTGAGAGGCAGGATTGGCCATTCTGTAATTGCTATATCTAGTTTTCGGTGGGAGTAAAACATTGGGACAGTCAGGGTCAAGGGACCATCAGCTTTATTTGCAATGGCTTAGCTCTATGCTGCAGGCTTGTGGCAGCCCTCCCTGTTACGGAGCATCAGTTAGAAGATTTTCTTGCTTATATACAGGACAACTGTCCTTGGTTTCCAAAGGAGGGAACTCTTAACTCTGATACTTAGCACAGGGTCGGTGAACAGCTGCGAGAGCGTTCCTTGGCAGAAGGTCTGGAGAATATTCCTGTAGATACATGTATTCTTTGGGGGCTAGTTAGGGACAGTCTTGACTCTAGGCTGGAGACTTCACGCCTCCCGGACAGCCAGCCTCAGACTATAATAGAGAAGCTCAAAAGTCTTCTTGAGGGGTTGGAGGAGAAATATATTCCTCAAGGAGGTGCAGAAGGTAGTAATAAAGAACCTCCAGATGAGGCCCTGCCACCTGAACACCCTCAGGACTTGGCAGAGGAAGGACAGCACTATGCCATGATCTGAAAAAATTCCTCTGATGAGGAAGAGGCAGGAGATCCTGAGTCTCCCACAGATGCGGCGTCAGTTCTTGCCGCCTGGACTAGGTACCGGCCTAAGCCCAAACGGAAGCTCTTTGCTTTGCAAAAGGAGCCGCCTCCTCGACCTCCACTACTGCCACCTCCGATATAATCCAGCCTTAAGGGCAGACAGTCCACAGGCCTAATCCGGGGGATCCGACAGGCCATGGAACGGGGTGAGGATGGCGGAGAGGGGAATCACACTGGCAGCCAGCACTATACACCTCGGGGCGCCGGGCCCCTAGAATAGCTCTTTGACAGCCACCCCCACTCTTCTGTATTCAGCAACTTAACAAAAATAAGTCTTAAAAGATTTCTCTAACTCTCAGTAACTTTCAAGGTCTTACAGATAGCCTCAAATGTAAACAAGAGGGCTGCTGCAGCCTCCGCTTAAGGCTGAGGTAACTAAAGAGAAAAAAGAGAGGCACTTTTAAACCCAGGCGGCAGCCCCTCCCCCACTCCTTATTGCAGCCTCCTAAAGTTATAAGGACAACTATAAGATCGTAGGTCCTGTCTACAATTGTTAATAATTCTGTTTATGTATATAGTCTCTGAGGTCTATACTTGCCTGTTTTATATGTATTATAACATTTTTGCCTCCGGATGGTATTATCAATTTATAATATTTGATTAGCTAAAAATAAAAGATTAAACACTATTAATTAAGATAATAAATTAACTCAACTACTCAGGATCACATAATCTAAATAAATAAATAAATAAATATATTTAACTAAGGCTGATTTCTTAGTTTTACCAAGTTATATTAAATAATAAAAGTTATTAAAGATTTTAATAGGTATTTCAAAATAACAAAGTACTAAAATACCAATTATTAAATAGNTCATATGTGGGATCCAAACCGGGGCCCTCTGGCATCCCAAGCGAGTTCTTAACCATCGCGCCACTCGGCCGGCCCTGTAAATGGTTTTTAAAATACTCAAACACTATAGGAGGAGAGTTAGTCAAATGTGAGTCACCCGAGTCCTTCATCCTTCTCCCCAAAGAAATCTCTTTGGTGTCTTCCATATCTGTCCATTGTTGTAAAATAAAGGTTGACGCTATTAACCTGAAGTAGTTTTGGGGTTTTTTTTGTGTGGTTTTTTTTCCTGTTGCCCTGACTTTCTTTGAGGGTTTCGTTGCCTCTTGTAGCCTTTCACTTGCTCCAGGGAGCACCAGAAGATTCTGGGAAGAACAAAGGTTTCAGTTGTCTACTTCTGGTAGCACTTAACAGACTTAAGTTAAAAAAAAATAGAGGGGATTTACCGACTCGTGTAACTGAAAAGCACCAGCAGGAGGACGGGTTACCTGTGTGGTTTCAATAGGTCTTTGGCTTTTTCTCTATGGGTCATTTTTGTCTTCAGGCTGGTTTCCCTTAAATAAGAAAAGGGCTGCCAATGCCCCTGAGTTAGGTTGTATATTTCCCGGTCCACCCATGAAGAGAGAAGAGAACATTTTTATCTTGGCATTGCAAACAAGAATCCTGAGAATCAGCCTAATTAGATTAGGTTAGGTCATATGCCCACCCTCAAAACAGATATCATTGCCAGAGAAATAAAATTGCCTATTTCTGGAGCTGTAGGTTTAGTCATATGGACTACTCAGGCAAGAAAAGAATGTCTGAAGGGAAATCATGGCAATATTTGGGAAGGGGGGATAGGCAACCAATAAATGGCCACTACAGTTTTGAATGATTAAAAAAAAAAACATAGTACATGTGCTGAATGCCAAAATTTTCTTGAAGGTTGGCTTTGACTATTAGAAGCCAAATACCTGATTGAAAGGCACATAGGGTTTATCCATAAAAAATAAATATGAAAGAGAAAAGATGAAAATCCAGAGTGCTTGAATCTTCAGAAGAGTAGATTAGGTGCCACCTAGACTAGGAGGAGAAAGAAAAATACGAGAAGGCATAAAAGAAGAGCTTATGAAAAGGAGACCAGATCAGGAGGGATCACATGGATAAGAGAGTTAGCATTGAGACACTGGCTAGCACCCGTGCTGTAGAAGACTAGAATGAACACTCGTGCTCTATGATAAGGTCTTTGTTGTCATCCTGTGACATCTGTCTGAACCCTGAGATTTAATTTCAACACTAACCAAATATACTCTTTGGATAACCAACTTTGCAAGGCTCAAGACCCTAGTAAGCCCCATAGAGCTGACGGTGAAGATGTGATGTTCTAGATTATGGGAGGGCAGCGTTATGTGGAAGGGTACCTTTACCTAAGTAGGTGACTTGATTGACATGACCACACTGGCTTGAGATTTTCCCCAAAGGTTGGGGAACACTGGTGAAAGCCACCTTGTTAAATATAATTCTATTTTTAGAAACTAGCCATACCTCACTATACACACGGATATATACCTTGTTTTTTCACTTAATACATCTTGGAGATGTTTTATATCAATGCATATAAATCTACCTTATTCTTTTTAATGACTATTGTATTCTAGTGTACACAAGGGCTATATTTTATTGGTTGTTTAAGGAGCTTTTTATATGTTGTGATTACAGAATAATGTATTAAAAATCTTTGTGGATGTATGAATGTACTATCTGTAGCATATTTATCTACAAATATAATTATTAGATCAAAGAGAATCCTTTGAGTATCGAAAATGGCCACCGAGAAGTGGAATTATTGGATCAAAGGGAAGATATTTATTGGGTGCTTTCTATGTGCTAGGCACTATGGTAGGTATTGGGGATAAACCAGGGAACAACTTGGGCTTGATCTTAGAATTTTACATCACAGAATTTTACATTCTACTGGAGGAGACAGACTTTAAAAAGTGGACAAATAGGGCCGGCCGAGTGGCGCGATGGTTGGGAGCTCGCTTGGGATGCCAGAGGG
>NW_017732338.1:11334-51936 GCF_001890085.2 Hipposideros armiger | reverse complement strand
AGTTCTTAACCATCGCGCCACTCAGCCGGCCCCATCTTAAATTTTTAAATAAATGTTCCAAACTCGTAGGAGATATTAATGGGATAAAATTTTTTAAACCACCCAGTATCTTAATTTTAAGTAATTTTCAATATAAGATTAAATATACTTAATTTTAGGTATTTTTAAGTATAAGGTTAAGTATGAGTATAAGGTTAAGTATAACTAATGTTAGATATTTTTAGATATAAGGTTAAGTATAATTAACCCCTGGCTGATCCCAGCTGGCTCCCCACGTGTCTGTGTTTTAATTATATGAGTGAGCAGAGTGGAATTGCAGGTCGTTTGTGATAACAGTAAACTAAGCTGGCTTGTTTGGGCACGAATAAAACAAATTTCGGCTTAAAAATGAAAAAACACCTAAGTCAGAGCGGACACAGAGTGCCCAGCGGGCGCAGGACACCATCGAGCCGCGGTCCTCCTGCCTTCCTAGAGCGGCGCTCCTACAGCCGAGCGCATGCGCAGGGTACGGGGAGCCGACTGCCGCGGGGTCCAGACCGTGCTGGGCAGCGCGGAGCTCCTCCTCCGGTTGCCAGCGGCGAGAGGTGACTGTGCTCCGGGCTCGGGAGGAACTGCGGCCCAGGGCCGGGGAGCGCCTCGTCCCCCACCGGACTTCCGCGACGGAGTGGCCGCTTCGCCGGGGTGTCCGGGACGCGAGTGTCGCTCCCGGGCCTACGAGACCGTGGAGCCGTGCATCCCGTTCACGGGGCGCCACCCCTGGCTGCATGCTTTGCATCCATTAAGCGCCATTTCAATACGTATGAAAGGTAAGCCTTAGAAGGTCACGTTTGAGCAGAAACCTGCAGGAGGTGAAAAGACCTATGTGGCTTTTGGGTGCACAGAGGCAGAAGGAAGAGCAAGTGCAAAGGCCCTCGAGCGGCGCTTGCTTGACGCGCTCCAATAGCAGGGAGACCGGAGTGGCTGGAGCAAGGCGGAGCTCGTCCAGACGATCCCGCAGGGACTGGGGGCCGGGGGGCGCTGTAGATAAGTGCCCATTGTGTCGTGTTAGGAATTTGGTCATTTCTTGGTGTGCAGGTTTTTGGAGGATTTTGAGCAGAGGAAAAGCATCTGATTGATGTTTTAAAGCATCTGTAGCTGAGACCCGCGATGAGAATAGACTGTAGAGGGGCAAGAATGTAACCAGGGAAGCTTCAAAGTTGGGTAATTGCCTGTAATTCCGGTAGGAGATAAGGATATCTTGTCTAAGTATTATGGGAGAAGTGGTTAGTGGTGGTCAGATTGATGATCTACTTTGAAGGTAGAGTCAACAGGATTTGCTATTGGATCAGACGTGGGTTGTGAGAGTAAGAGAGAACGCAAAGATAAACGTAAGGTTTTCGGCCTGTGGCTGCAAGAGATAATGGAGGAAAGTTCTGAGGTTCAGCTTTGGGACCTTGAGTAAGTTATTTAACTCTCAATGTCTCCGTTTCCTTTTCTGTACAATGAAGTTAGTAATAGTGTCTTCTTGATAGGGCTGCATTAGTGAGTCGAAGCATATAGAACAGTCGTGCTGGCTTGTTTTATTAAGTGGAGACATGAAGACTAAATGGGCATTAATTAGAAGAAAATTGGAAGGTCGAAGATGTTCTGGGCAGAAGGAGTAAGATGTGGAAGGATCCAGGAGCAGGAAAGAGTATTGCAAGTTAGAGGGGCTGAAAGTTTATTAGATAATAAGAAAAATTTAAACCATATTAAATGTTTTGAACTTGATCCTAAGGGTAACAATGAGCCATTAAATGCAATATGCAAAGCAAAGACATAATCATATTTCCTCTTTATAAAGATCACTGCTGCAGTGTGAAAAATAGATTGGTGAGTAACAAAGACCAGCCGCAACAGTCTCGATAGGAGAACAGTCTCGATAGGAGAACATGGTGGCAAAGAGGACCAAGAGAAGTGGATGGTTTGAGAGATACTTAGGTGGAATCAATAGAACTTGATCGATCTGATACATGAGATATGAAAGGAGGCTGGACGGGTCATGTTTTCAAGTTATTTATGATATACTGTGTTTGACATATTTCATCACATCACAGAAACGAGCCACGGCTAATTGTACACTATATGCCTCTATTGCTCAGGGCTTTCCACAGAAGCAGAACCAGTAGGCAGTATGTAGATACACGTAGATAGAGATTCATCATAAGGAATTGGCTCGCGCAGTTCTGAAGGCTGGCAAATCCCAAGAGCTGCAGAGTGGACAGCAAGGTGGAGGCCCAAGAGAGCTGATGCTTTAGCTCCAGTCTGAATCCAAAGACCTGAGAACCAGGAGGTTCGATGGTGTAGTTATAGTCGGAATGCCAGCAGGTTCAAGACCCAGGAAGAGCTGATGTTTTAAATCAAGTCCAAAGGCAGGAAGAAAGCTGATGTCTCAGTTTGAAGCCTGTCCGGCAGGAAGAATTCTCTCTTAGTTGGGGGAAAGTCAGACTTTTTGTTCTGTTCAGACCTTCAACTGATTGAATAAAGGTCACCCACATTGGGGAGAGCCATCTGATTTACTCAATTTACTGATTTAAATGTTAATCTCATGCAGAAACACCCTCACAGAGACACCTAGAATAATGTTGGACCAAATATCTGGGCACCCCATGGCCAGTCAAGTTCTCAGATAAAATTAACTGCCCCAATATTAAACTTTTATTTCTGGCTAATAATATCACTTTCTTGCCCCTCCTCACTTCCATTAAGAATAGTAGGATTTGGCTTTTTAAATTTTAAGTCCATTTTTGACAAAGAAAATTATACATCAGCTGGGAGTGTTATTATGTACACACCCAGGAAAATCTAACGGCAAGCTGTGTTTGGAGCTCAGCCAGGCGCAGCCACTAACTGAGTGAGACCCCGTCCCGATGCATGTTGATTCAAAGCCAAGTGTCAGCTGTCGGAAGGTGCTATTCCACTGATCTTTAGAGTCACTCAGAATCAAGAGTGATGAGTCCCCACATCTCAAAGGCTTGCTCCAAAGGATGCTGGTGGAATTTTCTGAGTTGACTTTTGACATGTGGGATTTGAGAGGCTTCTGTGAGGTATCCGGGTACCAGATGGACAGAAGGAAATATGGATGTGGTGTCACCCTTGAGGTGTCTGTGCAGTAAGGAAATTATCGACATAAAAGTAGTAATTAAGTTACAAACATACCTGGCCTCTACATGACCCCTTCCTAGTTTCTGCCCTGTTCCTCGCCTTCTATTCGGTGTTTTTGTTTTTTGAAAAGGTAATTTTTCTCATTCTTTTCTTGTTCTCATTTTCCTATGGCAGGCTGACTGTTCTCCCTATGTCAGTAACAAAATTGCCTTCACAGAAGTCACATTGACCTCTGTGTTATTTTAATTAAGTGCATACACATGACAGGTTTTAGATTAATCTGCCATCCTATAGCATTTCACACTCTTGAGTACTGCCTCTTTCTGAATTTGCACTGCTTACAATTATTATCTCATTTACCTTAAAACATCTCTGTGAATTAGGTGTTATTTGCACCTTACAAATGAGTAAACTAGGTTCCGAGAGGATAAGTAACTTGTCCCGGGGCATGCTGCTTGTATGTGACAGGGCTGGATGGCAACCCAGGCTTGTCTGAGGTGCAGGCCCTTCCCACCAACCACTCCACATTTTCAGGAGTCGCTCTCCTAGGCCTTCAGGATACTGCTTGCACTGTCTTCTCTCTGCTCTTCCGTACGTGAAGGTGTCTCCCGCCTCCACGCCACATAACCAGCTATGGGACTGCCTGTGTATGCCAGGCTGTCGTACAGCTCCGACTTCTCACTGTTGGCAAAACCCTTGTCCTGTTTTTTGGTCTGCCTCACTTTCATTTGTCTTTTAAGACTCAGAAGGACTGGCCTTTAGGAAGCTTTTCCTGACCTGCTTGTGGGAGTGGGTGTCTCAGCACGGTGCCCAGCTAATGCCCAGTGTGTTGGACTGTCACTGCTCCTTCATCTGGACTTCCTGCGAAGCAGAGCTGTGGAGGCTGGCAAGCTGTTCTGACCTGTGCCTGGCGCACAGCGGACAGTCAGAAAGGAGACGACTGAACGCCGAGCGTCCTTAGCAGTGCAGACAGTGCTCTCAGTGAACATAGCAGTCTTGCTTGTCCTGTATCTTTCCCTCCACACTGTGAGAATTTTCAAATCTCTAGACCAGTTGAAAGGATAGTCCAGTTAATACTCTGTCCCCTCATGTAGTAGCAGTTAATTAACTTCCTGCTGTGTGTGTGCTTTCTCTCTTCACAGCCCCCTCACACACACACACAGTCACACACTTTTTCTTCTGGAAATATTTGAAAATAAGTTTTAGCAGCGCCTGCTGAGAATAAGGACATTCTCCTAGGTGACCACAGACGTCTTCTCTAAAGGGCCTGGTACTGAATGTTTTCAGAACGTGCAGGTGACACAATCTCCATGGCAACCACTCAGTCCTGCCAGGGTGTGCAAAGCAGGTGTCACGAGACCTATGGCAGCGGTGTGGCTGTGTTCCAGCAAAGCCCTGCACACAGAACAGGCTTGGGGCTCTGGTCAGCTGGGCCACAGTTTGCCTGCATATCATTCATGTTTACATTTCTGAATTCTTCAAGACAAATTTGTATCTTTTGTAACTCGAGCCAATTTTACGCATTGCATCTTGCTGTGCTGCTTTAATCTAGAACTACCTTCCCCACACCTTTTGTTTTTCGTGAAATTGACTGTTTTGAAGAATGCTTGCCTGTTGTAGCTGAGCTGTATTCTGAATTTATTTGGAAGTTTCCACGTTAGAGTCATGTGAAACACTTTTAGTAAAGATGCTTCATAGGTGTGAAGGCACAAGGTCAGTTGTCCAGCCACTGGGTTGCTGGGTTTGGTCACTGGGTGAAGTTTGTGATATCGCCTTTTTCCTCTTGTAATTGATAAGCAGTGAGTCGGGGATCCGTGGAGACTGTGAATGTCCTTCCCCCCACTGCTGTCCCCAGCAGCTATGCCCACTTGTGGCCCCTGATTGAATCAGTTATTTCATCATGGGTTACAACATGAGGGTGTCTCAGGTCTGTTATTCGCGCTGTGTTGGCTGGCGGGGTCATGTGGAACAGTTTTCTCATTTTATATGTGTGCTCCTTTCTTAGGCATGGTTGTGTGCTCCTTTCTTAGGCATGGTTGTTCTGGAGAGGGAAAAATGGAGAGTGATTCTGGGACATGTACACCCCCAGCGAAGGGGTGTTGCTGTTGTGACTGTTGTAGCTGCTGCTACGACTGCATCTGTGATTCTTGCTCTTCCATGTCCAGGAGTGCCCCTGAGGGATGGCCACAGTGCTGGGAACGGCGCCCTCCCTGGCCCCTCTGAATCTGAAGAAGGAGGGGCTTCAGGTAGTGAAGCAGGATCACTGCTCTGCTTGGGGACAAGCCCTTGAGCAAAGAAGCGGCACGGGCCTTGGACAGGAGCCGTGGCGTGAGCAGTTCCGGCAGCTGCGCTATGAGGAGTCCCGGGGGCCCCGCGAGGCGCTGGGCCGGCTGCGCCAGCTCTGCCGGCTGTGGCTGCGGCCCGAGACGCACAGCAAGGAGCAGATGCTGGAGCTGCTGGTGCTGGAGCAGTTCCTGAGCATCCTGCCCGGGNTCTGTCGCCATCCGGGTGGGGCGCAGTCGGGCCCAGGACACTGGGCGCAGCAGCGCCGGGTTCTCCTGCAGCCGTGCCCCCAACGCCTCCTCGGCGTCCCACCCTGAACCTCAGGCGTCGAGCTGGTGATGACAAACGCCCAGAGACGCCGGTGGCGGCTCAGGAGACCTCGGTGGCAATGCCGCCTCCCGGGCTCTCTAGGACCCTCGTCTCGGTGGTTGTCCCCGAGTTAACCCATCAGTGACCGTGCCCCCACCGCCACTCCTGGGAGGCAGTCGGGGAAGAGAATGACAGGCTCTGTGTCATTAGAAATCCTCTGTGCGGTCCGGCTGTGGTCCCCAACGCCCTGAGGTAAGCTTGACGCAGACAGCTGGCATCAAATCCACAAACTCGGAAGAAAGTGGAGATTCCTCAGAGGCCTTAGAGCTCGGCCAGAAGCACCTTCCTTTTCTCTGGAAACATCCAAGGAGCCGGGAGTGCGCGGACAGCGGAGCGATTCGGGGTGCGCATCCCCCCCTCCCCCTTCATGTTCCCACGGCGCTCAGGCGGCGGAGCTCACTCCCTACGCCCAGGCGCAGCCACGCCCCTTTTCCCAGTCGGGACGAAAAGCCTCCAACAGCCTCCGCCGGCGCCTCACGGCCCACGCGGATGGAGCGTCGCTTGGCAACCGGCCGGAAGCGGAAGTTGTGCCGGCCACCGGATGCGGAAGTCGTGCCGGCCAGCGGCAAGCGCCTGCGTGAGCGGGAATCGTCCTCGCCCGCGTTCTCCGGGGTGACCGTCCCAAGTCGCCCGTGTGGTCACCCGCGAAAGCGCGGCTCATGGCGCCAGCGTCCCGGTCCCGGTCCCCCGAGGACACGCCGTGCTCTCGGAGGCGGCGACGCCCCTCGTCCAGGAGCGGCCGGTCCCGCTCTCACTCGCGCGGCCGCGAGGGCCCCGGGCGTCCGTGGGGCGGGGCGGGCGCCGGCGCTTCTTACCGACTCAGTCGCTCCGCGGAGCGGCCCGGGCCCCGCAGCTCCGCTCTCTTGTCTTCCACCCACCACGACCGTCACCAGCGGGGTGCGGGCGACCGGCGGCGGGCGGAGGAGGGCGAGAGGGCGCGGGAGGAGCGCCGTCGGCAGAGGCGGCTGAAGGAGCGAGCGAGGGTCGCGGAGACGGGCGCCCCCGAGGTGTGGGGGCTGTCGCCCACGTGTCCTGAGCCGGATCCTGACACCACCGTGGACGATGAAGAGGTAAAATCTCAGAAGGTCGGCAATTCAGATTCCAGCCCCGAAGGAAAAAAGAAAAAGGAAACCAGTCGTTCAAAGAACAAAAAAAAGAAAAAGTCCAAAAGAAAATACAGGAAGTATGCTGATAATAGCGGCGGGGATTCAGACGCTGACGCTAATTCTAGCTCTGATGATGAGGAAAAGAGAGCAAAAAAAGCCAAGAAGAAAGAGAAGAAAAAGAAACACAGAGAGAAAAAAAACAAGAAAAAGAATAAGACTAAAAAAGAACCCAGTGGCTCAAGCTGTAAGGATTCAGAAGGGGAGTCGTGGGAAGATCTCTGCATTGCGCGCTCGAAGGTCGCAGGCACCGTGGACCTAATCGGCCCAGAAGCACCCGTCATCCACACCTCTCAAGATGAGCAACCTTTGAACTATGGCCATGCTCTGCTCCCAGGTGAAGGCGCAGCTATGGCTGAGTATGTAAAAGCTGGAAAACGTATCCCACGAAGAGGTGAAATTGGGCTGACAAGTGAAGAGATCGCTTCGTTTGAATGCTCAGGTTATGTCATGAGCGGTAGCCGGCATCGCAGAATGGAGGCTGTGCGACTGCGTAAAGAGAACCAGATCTACAGTGCCGATGAGAAGAGAGCCCTTGCGTCCTTCAACCAAGAGGAGAGACGGAACAGAGAGAATAAGATTCTAGCCAGTTTCCGGGAAATGGTGTACAGAAAGAAAAAATGACAAATATGGACTTTTGTTCTACAGCAGGACTTGGACCAGCAACAACTGTATATGACCAAAATAGTATTAAAAGGCTTTATGGTGTTATTCTACCTACTATGTTAGTAAACCCTTAAGGAAAAAGCTGCTTTTTTTGAGGTGTCTTTAGCAATTCATTTTTTATTTCTAACAGAAAGTAACATGTGTAAATGGTTTGTTTGTTTTTTAAAGATTTTTATTGGGGAATTGGGGGGATGGGAACAGTGCTGGGAGATTGGGGAAGGGGAACAGACAAGTTGCTGTCGTTTTGTTCTTCAATCTAGTTGTGGAGGACGTTGCTTTACTTGCCCAAGTTGGCACCATCATTGCACTCTTCCCTGGAGAGGCATTTAGTCGCCGGCTTCTGGACGGCCGCTCACACTGGCTGCTGGCTACACACGGTAGCCCATGGCAATTCACTGCAGCAGGGGCTGCAGCCTACGCCATCGCCAGCAACTCACGGCAGCCCAGCTCCAGGTTGAGCTGTTGTTCAGCATCTTAGCTGTGGAGGGCAGTGTTCACTGGCCCTCATATGTGGGATCCAAACCGGGGCCCTCTGGCATCCCAAGCGAGTTCTTAACCATCGCGCCACTCGNGCGGTGGCCGCGTTGGAGAACATGGAGGCCGACACCGGGGACGCGGGACAGCAGGTGGGGCTGTGCTGTTTTGCAGAAAAGCAGGAAGTGAGCGGTGGCATGAGCCATAATGGGCCAGGAGTGGCTGAGCTCTGCTCCCATCTCCATCGGCTCTTTCTTGTGTGTATCTTCCCTTCCCTTCTCTCTGCCGCAGGGAGACTGCATGCTTCCCACGTCCCTCTGCCTTTGTCCCTCTGGGCTTCCCCTTCGCCCTTTTTTCTAACACTGAAGTGTTTGTCTCACCAGCAGTTCTCTCCTAAACCCACATGTACCTGATTGTCCCCAGGACCCGGACCGGTCTAAGGAGCAGGACACCGACCCTCTGCGAGCCACGCCCGTGCAGCAGGTCCCACCCCCATGTGAGGCTCCAGCGCCTGCAGAGGACAAGGGTAAGGACGCAGCTGCACCTTCCGGCCTACATGCTGCCCTGCTCGCTCCTGGCACTTTGCTCAGAGGCAGATTTAGTGAGGTGTCTTTACACGCTGTAATTTTCCTCTCTGTAAGTGTGTTTTCACAGACACGAGACAGTTACACTCGTGTGCTCACCACCACAATGAAGGCAGAAAAGATTTCTGTCACCCCAAACATTTCCCTTGGACCCTATCCTTGTTTGTTGGTTGTGCAGGCAAACCGGGGCCTTCTCCTGTGTGGCTCCTCACCCCGTTATGTAGGGTGAAGATAAAGAGTGCTAGTCCCTCACCCAAGGCAGAGAATTCCAGTACCTGCTTCATTGCTTATTTTGTCTTCTGCCTTCAAGTTATTGTACATGGCTGCTGTCCTTGACTTCCACATGCCACCTGGATTGTTGTTTTCTTTGACACTGCAATTTCTCTTTCTGATCTCTGTCCTTCTCATTCTTCTTTCTCTCTTTCCAGTCTGATAGAAGCCCTACTCTCTTTTTTTGTTTGTTTGTGTTAATGCATGTCATCTTGGTGCCTTCGTTGTGTTCATTTTCCATCATTAAAAAACAGACTCGTGAGTGTTGCTCCCTCCTTAAAACCCTGAGTAATGTTACTTTCAGCTGTTTTTTTTTGTTTGTTTTTTTTGATGTTTCAAACATTCTATAATAAAAAGTAAAATTAAGAAGAAAACACCACTTTCAGTGACTCTTAATAGCCATTAACAAAGGCCTCCCAGGTCATATTCTGTCATCTGCTGACCTTACAGCCTCATGTCCACTAACGTAACCAACTTGTTCTGGTTTGCTTGTGACCTTTAGCAGTAACAATTCCACGTCCTGGAAAACACCTATTGCCAGAGCAGTTGGGACAGTCAGTCACCCTTTTTACCACCTGCTCACATGTCCCCATCATACCCGCCCCCATCCCCGTCTCCCATCTGCTCCTGGCACTTCTCTCTCTGAGCCTCCCTGCCTTAGTTCTTCTGTCTGGAATTTTTCTTCCTCACCCTCCCTGACTGACTGTGATGGACCCTTGAGGACCCAGCTTAGTTGCCACCTTCTCTTACTCCCCTAAGTCCTCCAGGCCTGGGTCCGGCTCCCCACCTGTGTTCCTTACCACGTTGTATTACAGCTGCTGGTTAACGTCTCTGTGTCTCCTGACAGACAAAAGGGCAGGGCCTTTGTTTTGTTTCCAGAGTCTGTTAACAGCTCCTGGCCTGGAGTCATTCCCATAAATGCCTTCTTGTCAAATGGCTAATTTTGATCCTAAGGCCTTCCTTTAGGAACAATCTACTTCCCCATTCAATTTTGCAGTCAGCCTCAAAGGTCCCCTTCTTCTGGAAGGCTTAAGGTTTAATTTACCTTTCTACGATTACACAGCTCATCATTGATAAAACTGGCACCATTGATAAAACAAATTTCTTTGTTTTCAGTTAAAGTGCCTTTCTTATTGTCCCCAGGGCCCTCAATTGACCTAGCTTTTGTTTTTTTGTTTTTTTTAGAGGGCAGTGTCACTGGCCCTCATATATGGGATCCGAACCCCGGCCCTCTGGCATCCTAAGCCAGCTCCCAACCAACGCGCCACTCAGCCGGCCCCTGACCTAGCTTTTTAATGTTCCATGTGTGTGTGTGTGTGTGTGTGTGTGTGTGTGTGTGTGTGTGACATGATAAAATTCAAACCATGTAAAATAAGCCATCACCCACCACAATCCCCCACCCTTCCAAAGGTGGCCACTGCTAACAGTTTCTTGTGTGTCACCCCCTACGTGTTCTAATCAAACAGAAGCACCCGCAATATTTCCACTTTGTACATATGTCTCCATTTAAAATTTGTCCTCCTAACTGCAGATGTCTTTCCCCAAGCACCCACAACCATGTAATTGGTGGCATATGTTTACCGTTTCAGGTGAGGCAGCAAGGAGTGAGAGAGGGAGGCTGGTTGTAGAGACAGGCTGTTGTGGAGTGGAATCACCTGCAAAAATACCAGAGCCCACAGAGACTCGCTATGAAGACTCTGACTTGGAAAGGCAGCAGGCCAAGGCCACGGCCAAGGCGACAACTGACTGTAAGTGCTCAGCACATGGGGATGGAGTCATCCAGCACTCGGACCCAACTAAACACGACGATGCTCACATGGGAGGAAAGCTCTATGACTCTGAAGTGTGTCAGAGCACCAGTCGCACTGGACGTCAGAAAGTCCTCTCTAGAGAGAAAGGCCATCAGTGTCATGAGTGTGGGAAAGCCTTTCAGAGAAGTTCACACCTTGTCAGACACGAGAAGACCCATCGTGGTGAGAAGCCCTATCAGTGCAAGGAGTGCGCCAAAGTGTTCAGCCAGAACGCAGGCCTGTTGGAGCATCTCAGAATCCACACTGGGGAGAGGCCTTTTCTGTGCATCCACTGTGGGAAGAGCTTCAGGCGCAGCTCCCACCTTAACCGACACCAGCGGATTCACAGTCAGGAGGAGCCCCAGCAGTGCGAGGAGTGTGGAAAAACCTTCAGTCAGGCCCTGCTCCTCACCCACCATCAGAGGACCCACAGCCGCTCCCGAAGCCACCAGTGTGCTGAGTGTGGGAAAGCCTTCAGTTTGACCTCAGACCTGATTCGACACCACAGGATCCACACTGGAGAGAAACCCTTCAGGTGTCACGTGTGCCAGAAAGCCTTCCGACTAAACTCTCACCTTGCCCAGCACGTGCGGATCCACAATGAAGAAAAGCCCTATGAGTGCAGCGAGTGCGGAGAAGCCTTCAGGCAGAGGTCAGGCCTTTTTCAGCATCAGCGATACCGCCACAAAGACAAAGCGCTTGCTGAGACACCCTGTCCCTGTGGAACATCGCAGTCCGTTAAACAGCACACGACACTGCAGGAGAAGCCACGCTAGCCAACTCTGGCCTTAGAGGCTTCTTGGCCGGTGTGGAGGCCATCTGCCCGCCTCTCCACTTTGTTTTCCTTGAAGTCAGTTTGGGGTCACAATAATTTGACCCTAGGTAGTACTGTGGGCTCAGAGTGGAACAGCAGCCCTTACTGCAGGACTTCTCAGAGCCTTTAACACAGCGAAGGCATGATGCTGCACCTCCAAGTAGTAGACAGCCTCGTGACTGAGGGGGGGCTTTAAGGACAGCATTGAATTAAGGGTCCACAGATTTACAGGCTTAAGCCAAACAAGAGCAGGTAGATATTTTTTCAGATGCTGCAACAGACACCTATACAGTGAAACTAATAATGTTTGGAAATATGCCATACTCAAAGGTGTCTTACAGTGCAGGTTAATGGCGACCACTTCCCCAAACCGACCAGCAGAAGCCTTTGGGAAGGCAAAGATAATCTAATCTTACCATTTCCCACCCTCATCCCTGCCACAATACCTCATTGATTTAAGTTAGCAATACAGGTTTTATTTACACTAGAGAAGCGATTTCATTTGAATCAATCCAGGAAGCTGCTGTCTTATCTGACAACTCCAGAGCCAGTATGGTGACTGCTGCATAGGCACGAGTCAGTAAATGTCTGGAGGGAGGATTTGGACTTTTTTTCTTTAATACTGGTGATGCAGTTTTAAATGTTGCTTGTTCTGCAGTTCTTTGAAAGTCAGACAATAAAATCGGCTTGGAGGAGACGATCGTTGTATTATGAATACCAAATGTCATCGTAGTGATGAAGAATACGAGGCCAGGAGACTCCGCTTCCAAACCCGTCACCTGGGTGGTGAACATCCCTGATTGGTGGTAGCTGCTTAGCATTCTGCTGTCTGGAAAAGGCTTCTCAGTCAGCCATAGGAGTGGGGAGATAGTGAACCATCGTGGCTTGCTAAGGGTTTGGTTTGGCTACATGTGGTTTAAAAACAAAAAGAGCAGGAGTGACTTCATAAAAGTTTGTTTTTCTCTGAAATAGACAATGCCGGAGACGAGCTGTCCAGGACTGGTAAGGTGGTTCAGTGACATCAGTAGGGGCTCTGGCCTCTGCTCCTGCCATCCTAGTGCCCGCCTTTAGTCCTTAAGGTCATCACATGATCCTCGATGGCTGCACAAGCTCCAGCCATCACATGCCAAACGTGGACAAAAGGAAGCTCCTCCCAATTCTGCCAGCTCTCTGAGCAGCCTTCCCACAAACCGCTTCAGCACGATGTCAGAGGCCAACAGTTAGGAAAGGGAGGCTGGAAAGTGTATCTTACTCTGGGTTGCAGCGTGCCTGCTGAAAATTAGGCTTCTGTCACTAAGAGTAAAGGAGAGAATGAACGCCCGAGTAGACACCAGTTTTTTATCCACTTCCTATTCCTTCTCTCACACACACACACACACACACACACACACACACTCTGATCTGACAGTGCACGCCAACCAGAAGCCACAGTTAATACCATTTTCTGTAGGAAAAGCAGCTGTAACTTTTTGAGAAATAAAAGAATTTCATGGAATGTCAGTCATAGTCCACTGCTTAGGAAGCCATAAAGCTATGTATCTTCTGCCTTTATGAGTACAATTAAGTTGATATCAGGGATTTTCCTTAAAATGTTTTGAGGGCTTTGCTGAGTTCAGTATCTAAACATTTAGCTCCATGTCATAGTTTAAACCTATCTGTTTCTGTTCAGTTTAAGAAGGAAAGAACATAGAATATCTTTATTCTCATTAAAAAGTAATGACAAGATTCCAAGTATGAAGGTGTGTGTGTGTATACAGAACAAAATGCAAATGTTATCACAGATCTCAATAAAGGTTTTGCTTGCAATGTAAGACATCCTAGACACTCTGAAAGTTAAGTTAAAAGTCTATTCAGAGGGCAGGAGCACAGTGAGGATGAACTGTGTTGCAGCAATAACTTCTGGTCAGGCATTTCTGTTTGAGTAGTATCCTGAAACATCGAAGTACAGCGTGGAAGGGGAAGTCTGTCTCTATTTCCCACTTACTCTCCTGTTTAAAAAAACTGATAAACTTATTACTACATAACGCAATTATAAAAGTAGTGTGGAAAAACCACCCTAATTTCCACATGTCAGAAATAACCACTGGTTGTGTGTGTGTGTGTCTCTGCATGTATATATATAAACACTAAATTGTGATCATTTGGCATTGATAATTTTGTTTACTGCTCAATTTTAATGTTATTTCCATGTTATAATATCTTCATAAATTTTATTTTTTTTTAAGATTTTATCAGGGAATTGGGGTAGGGGAACAGAGAAGTTGCTGCCCTTTGTTCTTCAGTCTAGTTGTGGAGGACGTCGCTTCACTGGCCAATGTTGGTATTATTATTGCGCTCTTCCTGGGTGAGGTAGTTACTCGCCGGCCATTAGACGGTGGCTCACAGCAGCTCATGCTAACTGCCGGCCCCTCACGGTACCTAACGGCAGCCCACTGCAGCAGGGGCTGCAGCCTATGCTGTTGCCGGTGACTCACAGCAGCCCAGCTCCAGGTCGAGCTGTTGTTCACCATCTTAGCTGTAGAGGGCGCAGCGGCACTGGCCCTCATGTGGGATCCGAACCGGGGCTCTACTGCTCAGAGCTGGCGTCCCAAGCCAACTCTTAACCAATGTGCTACTTGGCCGGCCTGTATCTTCATAAATTCTTATTATCTCATGCTTTTGATAGAAATTCTTATACATTGTAAAATTTTTGAAAAATATAAAGAAAACAAATCATCCTCTCTCATATTCCAAATATAACCTCTTAATAATGTATTTTAAGAGACCTTTTGGGCATAGAAACACTTTACTTTTCTCCCTGGACTTTAATGTATAATGGTATAATGAACAGTTTTCACTTGTAACAGAAGGGACAATCAATTTACCTATCTGCCCACTCCATTCTTGCTCAGTCCTGCCGTAATCCTGAGTGAACAGCCTGCCAAGTGATCATTCTCTGACCACTGAGGATTGCACCAGGATGGGCCCCCTAAACCACGCTTAGTCATTTAGATACCCTGAGGAATTTGACATTGGATTACAGATTCTGGTTGGTTTCTTAGGCATTTGAACCAGAAGGTAATATAGAGCTGGAACCATTTTTTGTGGTCACACAAAAACCAAATAGAGGCAAATGAGCCCTGTGAGAAGCAAAAGAATAAAGCCAACCCCTAAAGCTGGGATCCCAATGAAGGCCCAGAGATTCAGAAGACGTAACTGGAGCCTTCAGATTCTGAGATCCCATCTACATGCTGGTGTTGGGAGTCCATGGAATAACCTTATTTCCCGCCAATAAAGGTACCCTTTAAATTAATTAGGGTGGGTTGCTGACATTGCTAACAAAAACAAAAGCAAACAAAAACCCCAGTGAAGACACCCAGATCACTACAAATCTTTGTGGAAGATAATTTTCAATATAAGTTACACAATATCCTATGGTATATGTATGTCCCCATTGTTGGTCATTTAGGTTATCTAGTTCTGTCACCATAAATGATATTTCAGTGAACATCCTTGTACATACAACTGAGCTCACTTACAGAATTATTTTCCTTCATTAATTCCCGTAACTGCAGTAAATGAGAAAGGGTAGGCATATTTTCTAAGGCTTTTACTGCATTTGCCACATTGCCCTCCTGAACGATTATACTAATCTGTAAATCCTGTTAGTCTGTGAAAATGCCCCTTTTTTTCACACCCACATCAACTCGGAATTATTCTTTTGAATATTTGACAATCTAGTGTGTACAAAACTGGTCTGCTTTTTATTTAAGATTTTATTGGGGAAGTGTGGAGAACTGGAGGTCTGCAGTAAGGGTTAAGCCTGGCAGCTGGCAAGCTGACAGGCTGTCAGGCCCGGGTGAGCAGCGTGGGAAGGTTGCTGGATAGATCTCATCTCCACTGTGCCGCTGAAGAATGAACAAGCCTACATCATAGACAACCTTAAAAGTTCCAGAGTAAACTGCCAGCCTGTTAGCAGTTTCTACTTGCTATACTTTGTCTCACTTCAGGGACATTTGCTTCCCCACTCCCTCAAGCTCCCAAAACTCCTTACCTAAGGAAAACTACTTTTGCTATAAAAACTGTGCAAGCAATAAACGGTGCCACTTTTCACCATCAGCGGACAGTGGACCTCCTGAGCCCAGCTTTCGTCTCTGTGTCTTTCTTTTCTAATCTCATCCAGTCCACTCAGGTTAGCCCTCTAGGTGCCTGGCTGATGAACCAGGTGGCCACGGCAGACGAGCGGGCCTCGTCAGGGAAGGGGAACAGCCAAGTTGTTGTCCTTCAATCTCAGTTGTGGAGGGTGCAGCTAGCTCAGCTCCAAGTCCAGTCACCATCCGGTCGGCTGTCGGCAGCTCACGGCCACTCAGCTCAAGGTGCCCTGTTCAATCTTAGTTGCGGTTGGGCACCCACCATCTCCTGTGGGAGTCAAACCGGAAACCTTGTTAAGAGCTTGTGCTCTCACCAGCTGAGCCATCCTGCCACCTGGTGGCAGCTCAGCTCAGGCGCAGCTCACTGGCCCATGTAGGAATTGAACCAGCAACCCTGTTGCTCAGAGCTTGCACTCTTAACCAACTAAGCCACTCAGTTGGCCCACCTGGCCTGCTTTTTAAAGAGTTTTTGAAGAACACTTTTACTATTAAAATTGAACATCTTTTCCCATGTTAACTGGTCATTTATAATTGTAATTTTCTGAACAGCCATGTTCATCTTTGCTGAATTTTTCTATTAGATTCTCTTTTTACTTTTAAATAGCAGTGCCCTTAAACATTAAATAGGGGAGCTGTATATAAAAATTTTAAATGTACATGCCCTTTTCCATCAATTCCATTGTGTAATTTTCACCCTAGAATTATTGGGTTGTTGGAAAAGTCATGACGTATTTTTTTCTGTTTTCCATTGCAAAAATGCATCATGACTTCCAACAACCCAATATAAGAGAATGTAAAGCTGTTCAGTGGTGTTCTCTGTAGCATTACTTATAAGGAAAAATGGAACCTAAGTATACAGCAATAGGGATCGTTAAATTATGGTACACAAATACAATAGAATACTATTTAGTTAGTTATTAAAAAAATAAGTTGGTATGGCAAGATCTCCAAGTTATCAACTGAAAAAGCTAACGTGCAAAATTATATTATGATCCCATTTGTGTTTTAAAATATATAGGCATATACTCACACACACACACACAAAAAGTTTATTGAATGCTGCTATGTGGCTGGGAGGTCCAGTCCAGGGAAGCTCTACACAAAACATTAACAAAGGGGACCTCTGGGGAGTGGGACACTTTATTTGGTAGCTTGCGCAACTTGAGGTTATGTGTAATCTGTATGTTTAAAAAAACTAACTTGTGCTACTTGCTGTATTGTAATCGTTTATTCATCTGTCTCCCCTTCCCCTCGCCCCCAGCAGCCTGTGAGGTCCCTTAGAGACAGACTCAAGTTTGTCCTCACCACCCGTTGGGTTTCAACTGCAGTGCTTTGCCTCCATGAATGCTGCGCTGGGGTCGTCGGCGAGGCCGGGACGGGGCTGCGGGAGCCCGTCAGGCGCATCAGAGAGACGCGCTTACGCGTCCTAGAAAGGCCGGACCCCGCCTGCGCGGCGCGTGCGGCGGAACGAGCGACCCGGCCCCGCCCACTCGGCCCGCCGGCCCCGCCCACCCGGCCCCGCCCACGCCGCCAGCGGCTTTGTCGTGCGCGGTCGCTCCGTTTTCGGCCCGCAGACCGGCCAGAGACGCGCGTTTATCGGGTGCGCGCTGTGCCCAGGGCCGGGTGCCGGGGAGCGGCCTCCGGAAGGGACGTCCCGGGCCCGCAGCGCCTGGCTCGGCCCACGTGACTCAGCGAAGCCCTCCAGGTGCTGGCTGGGCGCCAGGTGGGCGCCGGCGCGTCCTCGCGAAGCCGGCGGCGGCGGCGCCTTGGGGTGGGACGAGCCCGCGGCGGGCAGCGAACGCGGCTGGTTCGGGGTCGCTGTCCCTGTCCCAGGGGGACACCCCGCCCCCCGGTGTGGCTTAGCGGACAGAGAGCGTTGTGTCTGCACGTGGGGTTTGGAATGGCCTGTGCCCTGTGGGAAGGGCCGGCCTGGCCTGAAGGACAGAAGCTTGAGTCGTCGGCACGGCGGTGACTGGAGGCACTGGGCAAGACCTTGCTTTCGTGAAGGTGGGGACTGTCTTGCATTTCAGGGTGAGTGTTATGCCTGGAAAATCATGATTGTGGCGTGCCCAGGAGATGTTTTTTGAGTGACAAACGAACCGGGTCCCGGGGAGTTTGAATTTAGGTCGAGGAGGAGCGATTGAAGGGGAGGTGTGTCGACTGTGGTCCAAATCTTGCTGTAGGAAACGTGAATCCACCGGTGATCGAGTGGAAGGTGGGAAGGAATGCCACAAAGAAAACTATGTAATAGTCAGTGTAAATGTCGAAAAGGGAACGAAAGGAAGGAATGACTGCCCCAGGCGTCCTGGGAAAAGACTGACTGGGTTGGAGGGATGGTGTATAGGGGCTGGTTTTAAGCCCGAATGTATGGAAGATAGCGGACGTGCCAGTAGAAACGGAGAAATGCAGTGAGTGCAGCTTTGAGGTGACTCGGTGCACTTTGGGATGCATGGACATTATGGTGCAGGGGAGGACCGAGGCAGAAGGCGTCCTGCAGGCATTTCCAGATGTGCGTCTGGAATGTGAAAGGCAAGTTTGAGCCAGAGATTTGAGTGTTCTTGGAATAGAGATAGTGTAATTGTGATTAATGAGATCACAAAAGGAGAAAGTGATGAGAGATAAGGACTTGACGCGTGTCTGCTATTGTTACATTTTAAAAATAAATACAAATCCCAGACAGTGAAACCACCTGTTTATTATTTATGATTTTGTGGGTTGACTGGGCAGTTCTGCTGCTGGTCTTGCTTGGAGTTACTCATAGGCCGCTTCACCTGGTGAATGCGCTGAGGACTAGGCCTAGCTGGGGTTTCCCAGCCACATGACCTCTCTGATGGCAGTCCCATGGTAGGGCGCCAAGGGCCCGAGAGCGCACCCTCTTACAGTGTCATTTCTGCCATATTGCGTCGGTCAGAGCAGTGGTAGGCCAGTGCAAATAACTCCACCTCCTGATGAGAAGGATGGCAGAAGCTTATCACAAGAGGCAACTGGGGATGGGAGACTTTGGAAACAGTCTCCCTCACCTACGTTTAAGGTGGAATTTTTTCGTGAGACAGACATAGAGATCGATGACCTTTGAGAGAATGTTAGTCGGTCCATGAAAGCAGCCATCTGGCTCCTCCTTGTCCTCAGCTGGAGCATAAGCTGCTGAAGCATCAACCTTGTTGTTAGTCCTTCTTCCTTCATTCCCTCACTTTACACCCCTTACTCTGGGCTCATCCCTTTGGATTTCCAGGTATACTTGTGGTTAACTTAACTGATATCTAGGCAAGCATGACTTCCTTTGGGGACAGAAATATAAGTATGTCACATAGAGTTTTGAAGCTCTTGTAATTTTTGTGTTACTGATCAATTTTTATGCCTCATGTACATTTGGAAAAACTTTTCTGAAGCATAGATCCCAATAAAAATGAACCTTTTTCTAGCTTTTTTTTTTTTTTAGTATTATACACTGTATTCTTAAGTAAAGTAAGCTAGAGAAAAGAACATGTTAAGAAAATGATAAGGAAGAGAAAATACAGTATTTATTGAACAAATGTGCATGTAAGTGAACCAGCACAGTTCAAACCCATGTTTGTTGCTCAAGGGTCTACTGTCCCAACACTGTCCTGGAAATCCATGGATGAAGCTTTGCCAGGCCCGGCTCCTGAAGATGGAGGCAGCCTTGTGAAGGTGAAGGAGGAGGATGCCACGTGGGAGCAGCTGGGCAGCTCGCACACTCAGGAGCTCTGCTGCCTGTGCTTCTGGCAGTTCAGCTACCAGGAGGTGGCTGGGCCTCGCGGGGCACTGGCCCAGCTTCGAGAACTTTGCTCTCAGTGGCTGCGGCCCAAGACGCACAGCAAGGAGCAGATGCTGGAGCTGCTGGTGCTGGAGCAGTTCCTGAGCATCCTGCCCGGGGAGCTCCAGGCCCGCGTGCGCGCGCAGCACCCGGAGAGCGGGGACGCGGCGGTGGCTGCGCTGGAGAACATGGAGGCCGACACGGGGGACACGGGACAGCAGGTGGGAGGAGGATGTGTATGTGGGCGGAGACATGGGGAACGTTTGTGTGTTGAGATAATTTATAGCTTAGAGAAGTATAGGGAGGGTTCTCTGCACCCAGTCACTGGTTGGCAACATTTGCATCACAACATGCCCCTACAATGCGCGTGAACGCTGCTCCCTTCTCCGTGTTGCATGCGTCTGTGTGCGCGCACACTCACACTCCTGCACCATTTCAAAGTCGCTGCAGATATCGTGCCCCTGGCCCTCTGAACACTCAGTTTGTATTTCCGAAGAACAAAGACATTGCCTTGTGTAACCAGAACACAGTGATTAAACTTAGGGAAATTAAAATTGCTATGATACCATTATCCAAAAAGTAACCCTTGTTCAGTTTTTGCCATATTATCCCAATAGTGTTCTTTATGGCAATTGGTCCCCAGTTCAGGATCCAGCATCACATGTTGCATTTAGTCGCTGCGTCTCCTTCATCTCCTCACGTGGGGAAAAGTTGCTCAGTCTTCGCTTGCCTGCCATGACGTTGGCATTTGTGGAGAGTACAGGCCTGGGGGTTTGTGTGGCACCATGGCGTGGTAAGATCCAGGTCGTGTGTTCTGCCTGGTGTTTCACAGGAATGACGCTGTGTCCCCTGTGCCTTCTGTCAGACAGCTCGTGCCGATGGCTGCCCATGACTGAGGAGGGGAAGGGAGGGGCCGTCTGGCAGGCTCCTCACCTTACAGTTACCATTTGCCCTTTGTGACTGATCAGTAAGTCATCATGGGCGACGCTGAGATGGTGCATGTCCTGTTCCTCACGAAACTGCACCACACCCCGGGCGTTTTCTGGGCGGAGGTTCTTAGCTTGTCTCGTCACTCATACTTGCCGCTGTACCCTCAGCATTGGGTCAGAGCTTGGCTCCTGGGAGGCCTGCGTCCGGCCTGCCGAGGGAATGCTTGTCCTGCTTGCTGCTGCTCTGCCGGATTGAATGGGGCTTGTCTCGTGTTCCCGTCAGATGGCCCTAACTGCCGTTTGCTCCAGTTCCCACCAGGGCACCTTTTCAAGGGGAGTCTTTTGTCCCCAGACCTCCATCTACACTCAGGGACAGGACATACACCTACTGGTGACAGAACATCAAGGAGCCTCTTTGGAGTGTCAGGGCCTGCGGCTCCTGCCTGGGGTGACCACGCTGAAGTGTGAGCCTCCTGAGTGCCATCAAGAGGACCTCCACAAAGTGAGAGGTGAGCTTACTGAGGGTCCTGGGTGCACGGTCTTCTTCGTGACAGCTTGTTCATCTGTCTCCTCAAGGTTGGTGGTTTTGTCTAACCCTGTACCTAAGCAAGCTTTTTAAAACATCAGAAATTATAAAACGCTAGAATTCTAAGATCTTCTTGTCCAACACCCTCAGTTAATGATCAAGAAAACTGAAACTCATAGGTTAAATGATTTGCCAGAGTTGGCAGAGGGAGATCAGTTTCTGGAATAGAAGTCACTGGGCCTTCTGACCAAACTTCTCTCTACATCACATGTCTCTAGTCCGCGTTTCTAATTCTACGTTGTGGGTGTTTTAAATACTTACTTGGTAACCTTCCGCAAATTTATCTTTTCCCCCATGGTGATATTTTCTTCGGTATCCTCCTGCCCCTAACCTGTCAGTCATTTTAAATACAGCTTTAGGCTTAAATAGGCTCTTTCCCTCCATTCAAGTGCACCCTCCTGTGTGCGGGGCTCCCCTCCAGGGAGACCATCCAACTGTGGGTTACAGCTCAGCTTCGTGCAGGCCTCTCGCAGGAGGGTGAGCCATGCAAGCAGTGCAAAGCCTGCGGTCCACAGCCTGCAGGTGGGTCGAGGAGAACAGACAGAAGCACCCGGAATGCTCAGCGAAGAGACCGTAGAACTCCACAGGGCAGGGGACGGATCTCCATGCTTCTCCCAGAATTAGCTGAAAAGTGTTAACTCTCTTCCCTGGAAAAATGCATGTACTGTACTTCTCCCTTATCTGAGGTTTCAGTTATGCATTGTCAGTTGCATCCAAAAATACTAAATGGAGAATTCCAGAAAGAAACAATTTATAAATTTTAAATTGCACACCGTTCTGACTGGCATGATGTAATCTCGTGCCTTCCTGCTCCCACTTGCCCCATCATGAGTCCTCCCTTCGTCCAGCATGTCCACGCTGTAGACACTCCCCGACGTTAGTCACTCCGCAGTCCTGTGTTATCAGATCGACTGTCGCATCCCCAGTGCTTGTGGTCAGGTCACCCTGGTTTTACTTAATAATGGCCCCGAAGCCAAGGGCAGCGATGCTGGCCATTCAGAGAGCCAAAGAGAAGCCGGAAAGTGCTTCCTTAAGTGACAGGGTGTGTGTGTAGGAAAACATAATATGTATGGGGCTCGGTACTCTCCGGGATTCCGACACCCACTGAGGTTCTTGGAATATGTCCCCCGCGGATAAGGGTGGGGGGGCACTGTACACATTATGCACATGATTTCAGAGGGTTCCTGATGTATCACGGTCATTGTTTACCAATCTGCACATTGGTGATCTGTAAATATTGATATTTTAACAGTAATTGGAGAATAAATGGTCCATATAATAAATGATTTGAGGACATTAGAGGGAGATTAATGTATAGGTCCCAGGTTTCTTGTGTTATTTACCCATTGTTGATAAACCTTGTCACGTCCAACGTGGCAAGGGCAAACGGGTTTCTCTTGAGGGGCGGCGTAGATTGAATAAAGAGTCAGAGACAAAAGTAGGGTTAAGAGCGAGACCAAGGGACTCAGTCAGAGAAACTGAGCGAGCCCAAGGGACTCATTCAGAGAATCTGAGCGAGCCTGGAATCGAATCGGGTCAGCGCATGGCTTTTATTGAAAAGAAGTGAAACTGTTTTACTGCTGTCAATCAAATTAGCATCCGATTGGGGTCTGGGCCTCAAAGCCTTTTTCCTTTAACATATCCCATTATGTTCCAGCAAATGCTATGCCTTCACATATCCGCAGCCTAGCCCCTAGGACACCTGATTGCTGTGTCCTCCCAAGAGGAGATTAACTGTTTGCATTTCAACAGGTCCCAGTCACACCTTGAGACCTTGAGACACTCCTCAGAGGGAGCCTTATCGGCCTCCTCGGTCATACCAGGCACCCCCTCAGAGAGAATGCAGCCTTCCGGTCATACCGGGGCTTTTCTCTCTTACTAATGGGAAAAGAGGCTAAATGCGGGGGGGGGGGCATGTTAATAGAAATCGGCTTCAGGCAACAAAACCTGATATTTTCCTACTTTCCTGGCTGGTGATTTGATCCTATTTCTTCTGTTATGAGAAACCACCACTACAGGAAGCCCAAAACGTTGTGTTTATGTGCAGGACTTTAGAGGTGGCAGGGAGCCCCTCGGTCCTGGAGGTGGGGCAGTTTTCCTGGGCATGAGCCTGTGTTGAGCCGTGAAAGATGAGAGGATTTGCAGTGGACCAGAACATGGCAAGCATCCCCACTTACCTATGAAGTGATGAATGCGCATCTGCTCAGATTGATTTCATTTCATTTTGATGGAGAGGGAGAGGGGTAGTGAAGGACGGAGGTGAGGTGTCAGAGTGGTGAGAGATAACTGTGGTCAGAGCACATAAGGTTCTGTCTGTAATGTGAGTAAAGGCTCGGAGACTGCACCGGGGGTCTAGGGGAGCTGGGCTGCAGCAGGAGTCTGGGCAGGCAGCCCCTCGGCCCCTGGTTAGAGCCTGGCACATGGTCCAGGTTACCGAGCCAGGCGAGCTAGAGGTAGTTAGTTCCCCAGGCTGCCTGCACCTGTTGTGCTGGTATTTTCTAGCTTGTGGCTGGTCTGTCTTCCCATATGTGTGTGTGTGAACCTCTCAGTGGTTCAGAGCGCTAGTGAGAGGAAGGTACAGAGATTGCCCAGGACTCCCTGCCCCACATGTGCACAGGCCCTCCCCCCCCCACCCCACTCCCATTATCAGCTCGCTCTCTTTTGTTTTTGGTTTTTTTTGGTCTTTATTTCCGCTCTTTTCTGCTTTCCAGTTTCCCCTATGCCATAGCTCTCTATTCTCTACTTGTTTTCTTTCATTTCTGTGTTCTTTGCTAAAGGTTTCCTCTGTCACCAGCTTCTTCCCTCCCTCTCTTTATTTTCAGCTGTGATTTTAAATTTGGCTTCATGTATGTGAAAGTGCTCGTGTAAAGCATTCATGAGTTCATACCATTTGATGGATGGGAGCGCCTACAGTTTTAGAACTGTAAAATTCCTGACAGAATGAAAAGAGATGTGCTGCTCCATCCTAGACAGTGAGATCTGTATCGAACAGATGATTTGTGTGTCTGGGTGCCTCACATGGGGCATTCCTAAACACTGTGTCTCACTCCGGATTCCTGTCTCCCCCTCCACAGCGCCTGCTCCCCGGGGACTAACCCTTCTCCAGGAAAGAAACCCCACAGACGAGGCAACAGTACCTGAGTTTACATCAGCCAGGTCCCAGGTGAGCAGGGTGCCCTTGTCCTGGGACCTGCAGTGGCAGCCCCTTTGCCCGAGAACCTGATCCTGCGCTTCCCTTGCTCACATGCTTCACCCCTGAGAACCTTCCCCTCGTCACAGAAGATCACAGACCACTGTGCCGCCTCCAGGGAGCTCTATGGTTCCAGGCTGTCGCCCCACTTGGTACCGTGTGTAGGAGGCACACCTGAGTCTCAAGGGATGGAAGCAATGGGGGCAGTTAGGCCGTTGTTTTCATTTGATGCTTGGTGCCTGATGTTTTATCCTGTGGGGGCCCCTGGTTTCTCTGGCCAGCCTGACAACTGAGATTCCTCCTCACACTACTTTATATTCCCAGAGTTGTGCACATGCACAGTTTGTATTTGGTGGTGATCATGGGAATTCTGTGTATGCGAGGCAAAACCTCACATCATCTTCATAAAATGGACTCGTGTTTCTGTCCTCATTCTCTCAGTGGTTCCATAAATTTCCTAGTCATTTAGTTAAACAATACAGGTTTTGGGCCTGCCAAGTGGCGTGTTGGTTAAGAGTTGGCTTGGGACGCCAGCTCTGAGCAGCAGGGCCCGTTTGGATCCCACATGAGGGCCAGTGATGCTGCGCCCTCTACAGCTAAGATGGTGAACAACAGCTTGACCTGGAGCTGGGCTGCCGCCGTGAGTTGCCGGCGACAGCGTAGGCTGCAGCAAAGCTTCAGTGGGCTGCCACAGCTACTGTGAGTGGCCGGCAGCTGGCGTGAGCTGCCAAGAGCCGCCGTGAGCTGCCGTCCAGTGACCAGCGACCAACTGCCTCACCTTGGAAGAGCGCAATGATAATACCAACATAGGCCAGTGAAGCAACGTCCTCCACAGCTAGACTGAAGAACAAAAGGACAGCAGCTTGTCTGTTCCCCTTCCCCAATTTCCCATCGCTGTTCCCCTCCCTCAATTCCCCAATAAAATCTTAAAAAAAAAGAGAGAGAGAGAGAAAGATACTGCATCACATCAACATATTTTCATTTTACTCTGACTCTTAACTTTGTGATAACAGGTTTTGCACTCCAAATTCACCCTTTTGCAAATCAAATTCATCCTTTTGTAAATCAAATTCACCTTTTTGCAAATCAAATTCATCCTTTTATAGATCACATTTTTCTACAAAAATGTTTTCTTTGTAATAAAAATAAATCCAATGTTAAGTTATTATTAAAATTAAACATTTTGCATGTATTTAATAATAATAAACATAAACTACTTAACATCAGAAATTCTTATTTACTTATAGCTTCATTTATAACAGTTCTGCTCGTGGTAATTTCATATACATATTCATGAACTAATTATGACAATCTGTAGGAGTAATAGTTGCAATGGAATGATTAATAACATCTAAATGTTTGTGGTTTGATAAATCAGCCAAAATATTTCTTGTGCAGAACTTAGTTTTTGAAAAACTTCAATGGGATTCATCAGTGAGAGTATGGTGGTAGAAATAATAAAGTGTGTCTTGGCTGACACAACAAGATTACGTACTTCCTGGGTTTTGTGGAGGCTTACACAAACCACACTCCCTCCAGATTATCTTCATCCAATTTCTGCAATAATCTCTGAAGAAATTTCACAAAAAATATTTGAAGTAACCGTAGAATGTGCAGTTACTTCATGCCACACCATTCCCTGAATGTTTATTGCTTCAATTAGAGGAACATTTTGTCCTCTAACCATTGGCATGGTCACATGAGTTGGTGTATTAACTTTCAATTGTGCCTTCGTTTTTCAAAAACTAAGTTCTGTGCAAGAAATATTTTGGCTGATTTATCAAACCATGAACATTTAGTAGATGTTATTAATCATTCCATTGCAACTATTACTCCTACAGATTGTCATAATTATTTTATGAATATGTATATAAAATTACCACAAGCAGCAGCAGAAGCATTGTAAATGAAGCTATATGTAAATAAGTATTTCTGATGTTAAAAAAGTAGTTTATGTTTACTATCAAATACATGCAATAAAATGTTTAACTTTAGCAATAACTTAACATTGGATTTATGTTTACAAATGTTAAGAATACATTTTTGTGGAAAAATTTGATCTGCAAAAGGATGAGTTAGATTTGCAAAAGAGTGAAATTGGGAGTGCAAAACCTGTAATGTTAGTAAGCATTTTACATATTTTGACTCCATTAAGACGTTTTCATATAAATCCAGAATATTTTTTCAGACCCTGAAAATGGATACAACATCACCTAAAAGCTTCGGAAGTCCACTGCCGACACGTTTGCACTGGCGAATGCAAATCACATTGTCAGAATCATCGAGATCCAGATCAAGACATCCCATTGTTCGACATAATAATCCACCTACCGTATTTGCCGGTGTATAAGACGACTGGGTGTATAAGACGACCCCCTAACATTTTCACTCAAAATACAGAGTTTGTTATATACTCGCCGTATAAGACTACCCCCTCTTCCGCACACCTTCCACACACCAAATAAAAGGTAAAACAATATCAGATTTGATTTGGCCCACTGAAGTGCAAACAAGCGTATTATATTTCGTGTCACCACATAACCGTTTTGGCGATGTTGAGCCACCATGTCTGCTACATGTTTTTCGAGTTCTGGCCAGTGTGGGGTGCCTCTTCTTAATGCACACTTACCCCTTGGCATACTCTTTAATGCTTTCTCATTTGATTTCCAGTCCCGAACCATCTTTTCTGTTACTCCATATTGTCTTGCAGCAGCACAATTATTATTTTCCTTAGCAAAGTTTATAACTTTCAGTTTAAAATTTGCATCATACTTCTTTCTTTTGGCTGGTGCCATGATAGGGATGATAGGGGTTTGACTGGTCGACATTTTCTATGCTGTACTGTACAATGGTGCAGTATTGTGGTTGGCTGTTGGCTGTATACAAAGCCTGATTTGATTGGTCCCTGCTCCCTGTTTGCCCGCCCTGTCACTATAGCAGTCTGGTCCACCCTTGCATCAGCATCTCCCTGGGACCTCACTAGTGCGCAACTGCGAGCTCTTCAACATTCTAACAGGCACCATGATAGCGCAAAATCGCGAATCTTCAATGCATATGTAAAGAAATATACGGTAACCCGAATTTACCACACTCGCAAAATCGCATAACAGCCGAGCATACACCCAGCAGCGCTGCTGATGCCTGAACGGTATGTGGAATGAAGTGGGCGGGCATCGGGAGGCCACTATGGCACGGGGCAAGCACTATGGGCAGTCTATCTGAAGTGTACCTGGCGTATAAGACGACCCCCCACTTGGAGGCATATTTTTCAGGGCCAAAAAATCGTCTTATACGCCGGCAAATACGGTATATACAATCATATCAATCATGATAAAAAAACATTTTAATAAAATGTTATAAAGATGGTAAAACGGTGAATGAATCAGCTCAAATCTCTGGGATTAATAAAAATATGGCAAAGGCTATTAATCAGTATAACAAAAGTGATGGTGTATTGATAGAAAAAAAACGCGGTGGTAAGAGGAATATGAAATTAAATACATCACTATTAAACAAAATTGACCAAATAATTGAGGAAAATCCATGCATAACTTTAAAGGGAATTCTTCACAAGATCGTGGAATCCAAACGTGGAAATAAGCATAAGTTCCATTAGGAATGGACTGAAGCAATTACGGATCACATTAAAGTGTGCATCACTACAAGTTGATCATCGAAACTCAGAACAATTAAGATGCGCAAAGTGTACGCATTGAATGTTTTTCAAAACGCCTCCGAAGCAAGACAAAAATAATATGGATTGATGAATCAGGATTTAATTGCCATCTTTGGCGAAAGAAGGCACTATTGAAAGTTTAATACACCAGCTCATGTGACCGCGCCAACAGTTAGAGGACAAAATGTTCCTCTAATTGCAGCAATGAACACTCAGGGAGTGGTGTGGCATGAAGTAATTGCACATTCTATGGTTACTTCAAATATTTTTGGCGAAATTTCTTCAGACATAATTGCAGAAATTAGATGAAGATAATCTGGAGGGAGTGTGGTTTGCTTTGGACAATGTAAACCTCAACGTACAAAACCCAGGAAGTACGTGATCTTGTTGGTCAGCCAAGAAACACTTTAATTTCTACCACCATACTCTCCACTGATGAACCCCATTGAAGAAGTTTTTTCAAAAACTAAGTTCTACGCAAGAAATATTTTGGCTGATCCATCAAACCATGAACATTTAGTAGATGTTACTAATCATTCCATTGCAACTATTATATTACTCCTATAGATTGTCATAATTATTTCATGACTGTGTATTACCATGAGCAGCAGTAGGAGAGCCGTTATAAATGAAGCTATAAGTAAATAAGTATTTCTGATGTTAAATAAGTAGTTTATGTGAATTATTAAATACATGCAATAAAATGTTTAATTTTAACAGTAACTTAACATTGGATTATTTTTCAAGTTTTTAAATTTTTATAAAATACTGTTTTTTAAAAAGCTGATAAAATTATTGTAAGCATAGAAAACATTATTAAAACTCCTCTTCAGGCAGCAGCATTTTTGGAGATCAATGACTATCTCAAGGCACAATCCAAATTTACAAAGCTGTAGAATTACTCAATAAATTATCTAAATCACAGATGAACTGGTTGATGATAAAGATCCTCAGTTATTTAGAGAAAAATTTAACACACACCCCCCCAAAAAAAATCTTTTAAAAACCTCTGACTCTGTTCTCTTTTAAGGTGGGTGAGTTTGAACAGTTTCCTGGGGCAGAACTGAAAGGCCCCTTTCTATTTACTGGACCAGAAGTTCCAGATCTCAGCCCCTCAGAAAGACAGGCTCCAGCTTGCTGTCATTTTCATCTTTTTTCTTTCTGTGTTCTGTAACCCCTCAGGCTTATGCTTAATGCCCTTCTGATTCTGATCGTCCCGTGTATTAACCGAGAGGATTGAAAAGAAGGCAAGCAGTCCCTTGGCATGGAGACATTTAAGTGACAGTGCTACTCAATGGGCAGTGATGCAGGATGAGTTGGCAAAGCAAACTTCTTCACACTGGAGGCATTCACATCATGCCATCTCTTCGTATACAAGCCATTGCCTATCCAGCGAGGAAGAACACAGACTATTCCAGAGCAGCCAAATCTTCCCGCAAAGGTGTTTTCTGAGACGCTGTAGTAGTATTAGGCATGTGAGCACAAGCTGTGCAAAGGGTTTGCCATTTCCTAAATGAGAGTGTTTGGCTGCTTGGCTTCCACACCCACCCTTTCTCTCAATCTCTCTCCAAAGTACCCGCCTTTCTTTTGCAGAAAAGATGAGAAATCTCTGCTACCACTGGCCACCACTGCCCACACCCCGTTCTTATATAGAAGAGCACAGAAATGTCCTGCACCCTCCATGCTATGAAATGTTTCCTCAGGCCGGAGAAACAGCAGCACTAGAAACTATATAACTCTCGAATTTGGCTTTCCTTGAAGATGTTGAGACTGGAGAGTTGGGGGTTGCTGGTCTGTGCACTGAACATGCACAGAAAGGTGCCAGGCCTCCTCGCTGTGCCCGCGCCCTCCCCTCCCCCAACTCCCATCCTGAGACACTGGCTGGCAAGGGGGTCGTCTCAGGAATTAGGGGACAAATTCCCTCTTTCCAAACGGAGCGAAAGGACGGAATACGAGGGCACTAAAAATTAGGAGATGAGTCAGTTGGCTGCAAGGGGAGGAGGCCAGTTGGGGCTGCCCTGGGGGCTGGGTTGGCTCAGGAGAGGAGGTGCCTGAGGAGCCGGAGCCTTAACACACCCACCAAGCCAGAGGGTGAGCTCCCTCAAGGAGTGGTAGGCGCAGGCAGCTCGGCCCCAGCTAACAGGTGCCGGGAAGAGAGGAGAGCATCGCAACATCCCTGCGCTCGGACCACCCCACGTCTCCCTCCAGATTGGATTTATTTTTATTACAAAGATTAAGAAAACATGAGAACAAATAGGCAAATGATTGACCCAGCGTGTCAAACTTAACCCGACCAAAGCCATGTACTGATCACCTCTCTCCAAGCTCTCTTCACCCAGTAATCTTCCAAATTTCGGTTGATGGTGATTTCACCTTGCAATTACTCAGTCTAACCTCGTAATTGTCTTTGAATTTTTTTCTTTCACAACCCATATCCAGTTTGTCAGAAAATCACACAGGCTTTACCCTCAGAATATATCTGGGCCTCTTGCCACTTTCGTTACTACCACCCTGATCTTAGATATCATCTCTCTCCCCACTGAGTACCACCATAGCCTCCTTAACTGGTCTCCCTACTTATGTCCTTGCTGTCCTACAGGATATTCTCAACTCTGCAGCCAGAGTAGTCACTTAAGTTAGACTATCAATCTCTTTCTTAAAAACCCTGCAAAGTCTTCCTATTTCACTTCTATGCTAACGTCCTTGCAATGACCCACAGGATTTTGCAGGATCTGACCCCTGTTGTCTCCCTAACCTTATCCCTTATATGCTCCCTCTTGCTCACTCTATCACAGGCACTAAAATGGGAAAACTGGTTTCCTTCCTATGTAGGGAAAAACCCAGTTCTTCCCCACTATGTTTTTCCCTGTTCATCTCCTTTGCTTTTAAATAGAACACTTCACTTCTGACACTTCTGGTCACCAAATGTGTGGAGATATTCCCCCCACATAACAAACAATTCTCTGTGACACCACTTGAGTGTCCTAGAATTTAACTCAATTCTAACACGATGTACCTGGAAATAGTGTCAGATCCCACAGGTTAAGAAGTAGGTCCTGGGCCGGTGGAATGGATCAGTTGGTTAAGACTGCGAGCTCTGAGCAACAGTGTCGCTGGTTCGATTCCCACATGGGCCAGTGAGCTGAGCTGCTGCTGGGCTGCCAACAGGTGGCAGGATGGCTTGGTGGTTAGAGCACGGGCTGTTAGCAACAAGGTTTCCAGTTGGACTCCCACATGGGATGGTGGCTACGCCCACCTGCAACTAAGATTGAACATGGCACCTTGAGCTGAATGGCCGTGAACTGCCACCGGGCAGCCGGATGGTGACTGGACTTGGAGCTGAACTAGGTGTGCCCTCCACAGCTAAGATGGAAGGACAACAACTTAACTGTTGTTGTGCTGAACAATTCCCCAACACTGTTCCCCTTTCCCAATTCCCCAATAAAATCTTAAAAAAAAAAATCTGCAACCTTGCTTAACTGTCTTATAGAGCATCATAATTTGAGTGTTAGATTATCTTGGATTTTCTATGTAAACAATTCAGCCTGCTCCTTAAAACAGTTATGTATTTGTAATTGCTTAAAGTAGGTAATTCAATCAGCTCTAATTTTTAAAAATGTGTTAAAAACATGTACAGTAACACTCTTCTTGTCATCCTGGTCCTCTTTCCACGCAGTTTCTAACCATTTATCCCTTACAGCCGCACTTATTGTCTTATGTATTTTTCAAGGTTTCTTTCTGACCACACAAGAAAATATAACAAATTGTTTTTACTACCTCCCATTCGCAAATGTAGCAAAGTATACAAAGAGACCTGCTCCTTGCTTTTCTCCTTTTATCACACCTGGAAAACTCATTATAAAAGGCCTGGTGCTCGGCGGGCTGCCAACGAACCACAGAGTGTGTGGCGGGCGGCGGCGGCCAGAGAGGCCGGAAGTGGCTGCGGGCCCCGCCCCCCGGTTCGCGGGTTTCCGTCTGCGGATGAGTGCGGGGTGAGTCGGGACGTCCCGGCGCGGGTTTAGGTGTCCCTTTGTGGCCGTCCTCGACAGGTGCTCAGCTGCCTTGTCCCGGGTAGGGGTGTGTGTCTGTCTCCCGGTGGAGGCGCACGCGTGTGTGTGTGTGTGTGTGTCTGTCTCCCGGTGGAGGCGCACGCGTGTGCGCACCGAAACACTGCCCTCGCCCACCCCTGCTGCCGAGCCTCCCGGGAGCCGACCCCTGGGAGAGACCCTAGGGCGGGACGGGTGCTGTATCTCCGCGGCCAGAGCGGGCAGCATGGGGCCCGTGACAGGTGCCCCTTGTCTAGGGCCGTTTCTGGGTGTCTGGGTCGGTCCGCAGGGCGTTAGGAGACGGGGCTCTTGGGCCACCACCCACAGGCAAGCCTTGGATATGGGAGCCTTGCGCTGCTGCTCCACCCGGCGACAAGGTCATTACCGGTGCCTGGTGCCTGGATCTAGACTCGAGCGGACATGGGCGCCCTTGCCTCCCCGCGGTTTGTTCGTGGAGCAGCTGTCAGGAGGGAGTATTTCCTGGGGCCTCTCAATTGCCCGAATTCCGTCCCTTCCTTGTTACCCTCTGTACTGTCGAAGGTTGGGTTAAGAAAAAAAAGCTCCGGAAGGTGTAGACCTGGAATTGTCTTTACCCCAGAAACCTCTGCCCACTTGACATTTTATAGTTCCTCCATCCTAGAGCCACTTAATGACTCTTGAACCCAGTTAAACAGGTTGGCAGCCACCTAGGGTTTACAATCTAGCCCCATGTGGTGCAGAGGAATCTCAGGGCCCCCTTCCCTTTTTGGGGCATGCCCAGGCCCCGTGGCTTCCGGGAATGGCTAATGACAGAGAGGGAGTAACCTGCGAGGAGTGGTGCATGTGCGGGTCTCCACTCCCTTCTCCCTTTCTCCCTTTCTCGGACCTACCCAGCTGACAGTGGTGGGGTACGGCAGGAGAGAGAATTTTCTTACCTGTCTGCTAAAGTTGAAGGGGACCAATCTATACCCTCATCCTGTAAGTTTTATTCAACGTATGTTTTCTGTGCCAGGCGGTGTTCTAAGTACTTTACAAATATTAACAAATGTGTAACGACTCCATGAGGTAGATTCTTTTATTATTCCCCTTTAGAGATAGGGAAACTGAGGCACTGAGTAGTTAATAAATAACACAGCAAATAAGTGACAGAGATGGCGTTTGAATCTAGGCTGTCTTCTCCCTGTGCCAATGTTCTAATAACAATGTAGAGTAGTTCACCCAGCCTGGTCCTGGCATTGATTTTGTGTAGTCACAGCTCTCATGTGCAGCACATTAGGCAGCCTCTGAATGCCCATTTTTCACTTCTCTCTGCAGCGTCCAGCACCTGAGACTTCACAGCGAGGGCAGGGCGGGCATCCTCCCTGCAGTGCTTGTGGGACACCCGTGGATTCTCTGTCTTCAGGAGACACAGTCCCCCATCTGCCCACCCCCTTCCGCTGCCCGTGTCCAACTATGGGAGACTTAGGAGTCTCTACTATGCCTGCCTCTCTTACCTGGAAGCAGCTTTGCTCTTACTCAGTATCCAGGTGACTCCCTCTTCTGGTACCTAAGTTCCCCATAAGCTTTTGCCACTGAGCCTTATCAGTATAGATTTTGTACCTGAGAACTTCATGTTTTCATTCTTTACAGCAGTGGTGCTAAGCTGGGGGCCCTTTAACTGCCAAGGTAAAATTCAGCAGTGTCTGCAGATGTGTTTTGATTGTCATGTTGGGAGGTGGGTAGTGCTACTGGCATCTAGTGGGTAGGCGCAGGGTGCTGCTGGACACCCAGCTGTGTACAGGACAGCCCCCCAGCCTCCCACAGCATAGACTAGTCCCACCCACATGTTAGCAATGCTCTACACAGACACCTATTTGCCTAATGCTTTCACATTCTTCCATCCTTTCACTTAACAACAATAAACTTACTCTGTGTTTACTGTGTGTCAGGACCTGGGGAATACAAAAATGAGTAAGCTTAAGACAGAGATGTGTTCAACACAGTCAACTTCAGCAGGGCAGACAGATTTTTAAGTGGAGAGCGAGGACGGACAGGTGCTGTTGTGTGTTTCCTGTGAAGTCCATGGCGCACTCTCAGCGTGCTCTTTGCATGGGAGGAGACGGTCCCTTCAGCATGAGGGGTGAGAAGGCTCCACAGAGGAGGGGACATGTGGTCTGTTTGCCCCACTGAGACGTAGCAGCAGGGGCCCCCGAAACTTGGGGAAGAAATTTGCGCATCTACTCCCGGACCTTGTCCTGGGTCCCTGGGCCTGCGGAGGGGCCACCTGCATTGTAGTGGTTCATAGAGATTTCCTGCTTCCAGGAATCTTCTGCAGAAGCTCAGCTCCAGCCACGGTGAGCCCGCCATGGCGACAGAGTCCAGACCCAGAGCAGCCCTGGAAGCCCCGTCCGCAGATGACCGGCTGGGTCTTCTTGTCATAAAGGTGGAGGACGGTGAGGCCGGTTGCAGCCGCAGCCCCGCTCCGGGACCCGAGCGATCCCGCCAGCGCTTCCGCGGCTTCCGCTACCCCGAGGCCGGGGGGCCCCGCGAGGCGCTGGGCCGGCTGCGCCAGCTCTGCCGGCTGTGGCTGCGGCCCGAGACGCACAGCAAGGAGCAGATGCTGGAGCTGCTGGTGCTGGAGCAGTTCCTGAGCATCCTGCCCGGGCACCTGCAGGCCCGCGTGCGCGCGCAGCACCCGGAGAGCGGGGACGCGGCGGTGGCCGCGCTGGAGTCCCTGGACAGGCAGCTGCCTGAGCCCAGGCCGCAGGTAGAGGCGCGCTGTTTCCCCTGAACTCGGGACGAGCGTGGGCATTCCTTTCTGACCCCGAGTTGGGAGTGTCTGCGCCGTGAATCTCCCAGGCAGTGAGGTGAAGCCCCGGGCCCCTGTCACAGTTAGTGACATTCTAAGTGTATAAAGGAACATATACAGGAACACGGAAGGTCTCGGTTGTGTGGGACTGTAGTTACCCGAGCGTTCCCCAAAGTCGTGTGAACGCTATGTAGGTGCATTTTCAAATGAATGCGCTAAATAGGAAGATGTAGGGACAGACCCAGTAGCGGTCATTTCAAGGTTCTAAGCAGGAGCGACTCAGGCACTATTTGCCTACTTGTGATGTGATGTGAGCACATCGGCAGTTTCTGTTGGTGACAGAGCCCTGGGTATGCTTATGCCATGTGGCTCTGTTGCTTCTCTAGTAAAAATAAAGATCCTTTTTTTCCTGTTCACGGACCACAGGTTCAAAGGTTCTGCTGGAAAAGAGGTTGATTTTCTTCCTGCATCTTCTTGCCTGTTTTAGCAGGCTGTTGTCGTGTGTCCTTGTGAACGTTCCTTCCAAGGACGTGTGGCTAGATCCTTCTAACCAGTGACCAAGAGACCAGGGTTCTTGATGGGGACCTACTGCACCCGTGCCCCATAACGGAAAAGTCACTTTAAGTCACTTATCCCCGGGCTCTTCATTTTTTTATTTTTAGATTTTTTTTTTTAATTGGGGAATTGAGAGAGGGGAACAGGCAAGTTGTTTTCCTTCAATCTTAGTTGTGGAGGGCGCAGCAGCTCAGCTCCAAGGCCAGTCGCGCCACTAAGCTCAAGGTGCTGTGTTCAATTAGTTGCGGGAGGGTATAACCACCATCCCATGCAGATGTCAAACTGGCAGCCTTGTTAAGAGCGTGTGCTCTATCCCCTGAGCCACATGTGCAGCAGCTCAGCTCAAGGTGCCGAGTTTAGTCTTTAGTTGCGGACGGGCATAGCCCACCATCTCGAACAGGGAACCTTGTTGTTAGAATGCTCTCACCAGCTGAGCCATCCTGCCACCTGTTGGCAGCTCAGCTTGGGCACATCTCACTGGCCCATGTGGGAATCGAACCAGCAACCCTGTTGCTCAGAGCTTGCACTCTTGAGCAAGCTCTTAACCAACTGAGCCACTCTGCCGGCCCCCAGGCTCTTCATTCTTTAAAGAGGATGTGGGAAATTCTGAGCTGCACGTGAGAAAGGAATTTGAGTGTAAATGTCTGGAGGGAAGCCTGCATTTACCACACACACACTACGTGGAGGGCACTGTGTAGGTGCTTCACACACCGTGACCTCGTTGACTGGTCCCCAGGAGCCTGTACGCTAGAAATTATTGTCCTCGTTTTTCAGATAAGAGATAGGAGTGTTCTCTGAAAACTCAGACCAAAAAAATTTTCACAAAAGCACAAATGTTATAATATGGGTTCGGAGAGTTATGGTTAAGAGCACGAACTCTGGAGCCACTCCGCCCGAGCGCCATCGTGGCACTGACACTTATTAGCTGGGTGACGTTGGGCAAGCTACAGATACTCAGTACCCCACTTTCCCCATTACAAAAAAAGCGACAATAATAGTACCTAGCTCATAGGGTTGTTGTCTGCGTTGGGTGAATTAATGTTTGCAAAGCTCATAGAAGTAGTGCCTGGAAAACAGAAGGTACTAGAAGGTACATGCAGAGCATGATAGAAGTGTTTGATGAGTGAATAAATGAATGACTTCCAGGTACCAGGTGGTGACCAGGGGCAGCTGCTGTGTTGCAAGATGGCCGTGTTGACACCAGCTCAGAGGTCACAAAGTGCCCGGTTCCAGTCAATGGAGGCTCTGCTCAAACACGAGTGTGTGGGGTCCCAGTCCCCACCAGACAGAGGTGAGGATTATCTTACTTGACCTCATCCAGTTGGACTTCAGGGTCACAACAACACAGATCTGTTGCCGGGGGCTCCATGTGCCCAGCACAGATCGACTTGACTTTGAGACTGAGATGAAAAGGGAAGTTTCAAACAGTGGTGGAGAGCCTTCCTAACCAAATCTGCACGTATTAAGGTAGACACCGTGAAAATGTGAGTTTGGAAATAATTGATTTTTTAACAACACAGCAGTCTCCATTTTTAACATATCTTTATGGAGACCCCTACGTGGTAGCCGTGGCAGTAGGCATCAGGGGTACAGGTGGCAGTAAGATTTCTTGCTGCCATGGAGGTTACATTCCGGGAAGGAAGATAGCATATAAATTCATAATACAATTTTAGGCACTGGTAAATGTTGTGAAGAAGATAAGGCAGAATCGCTAAAGCCAGCCGGAACAGTCCCGAGATTGTAGGACTGCTGCAAATAGAAGAGCATAAACCCTTGGCCTTTAACAAGAACAGGGTGAAAATCACTCAGTAGAAAACTACTCTGTGTTCCCGGGTGTTCGCCATGTGCTGTGAACTCCTGGGCGGACTCCCAAGACACAGGACACTGGGACACGCCACTCACAACACGCAGTCCTTATTTCTAAACTGTAAAAGTTCCCCTTCACTTCTCGAATCTGAGCAAGTTCTATATAAGCAGACACCCGTTTCTTCCTTTCTGGGCCCAGCCCTGTCTGGCTCCTCGAGGTTTTTAAAAGTAAAGCAGAAAGCACCCTAAGAGCTACGAAAGACCCTGTAACAACACCAACAGAAATCCTCTTATCTCTTTTCTTGGCGAAGCTCAAGACTAAAGCGTCTTCAAAAGGAAGGCTCTGTGTTGTTTTCATGTTGCTGTCACTGCACCATCCCTACCGAGCAGCCTGCTTTTTCTGTCATTTTTATCCGTCTACAGCGCACACCACACGTCTTGGGGCTCTAGGATTGGAGCTGGTGGGGTCAGGAGTTCTGGAAAGGATCCCTCTGTACAACTTCCAGGCAGGAAGGTGCTAACCCAGCATGTGAACTTGGGTCCCAGAGGCAAGAAGGCTGGATGCAAGGGCAGATCTCACCCAGGGCCTCTCTGCTTCCCAGCTCTGCAGGTGCCCGGGCTTGCTGTGGACGGGTGCTGCACAGGACACGCAGTGGTGGCCGCCGGGCTCACCCCAGAGCCCCAGGTGAGCTGGAGTCCCCCTCCCTCTTCCGTGCCCTCTGGTCCTGTGTGCTGCCATGGGGTCCCGCCCTCTCCACCCTAGACCCCCACCCAAGTCCTAGATGGGATTTTCATGTCCTCATCTGTGCCGAGGCTGTTGACCATCTTCTCACTACTTTTTGGTGCCTGGCGAAGAGCTTTGTCCTGCTGTGTCTCTTTTCCTCTAGAACGGAAAGTTGACTTATGCACATGGTTAAGGGTGTCTAAGGGCTTTGTGTTATAGTCCATTGTTAAGTAAGCAACAGCATGATGGTCACTTTGACTTTATAATTATGACCTGTGATAGGATGACTTTCATAACTAGGAGAAACCACTNCGGGTTTCCGTCTGCGGATGAGTGCGGGGTGAGTCGGGACGTCCCGGCGCGGGTTTAGGTGTCCCTTTGTGGCCGTCCTCGACAGGTGCTCAGCTGCCTTGTCCCGGGTAGGGGTGTGTGTCTGTCTCCCGGTGGAGGCGCACGCGTGTGTGTGTGTGTGTGTGTCTGTCTCCCGGTGGAGGCGCACGCGTGTGCGCACCGAAACACTGCCCTCGCCCACCCCTGCTGCCGAGCCTCCCGGGAGCCGACCCCTGGGAGAGACCCTAGGGCTGGACGGGTGCTGTATCTCCGCGGCCAGAGCGGGCGGCATGGGGCCCGTGACAGGTGCCCCTTGTCTAGGGCCGTTTCTGGGTGTCTGGGTCGGTCCGCAGGGCGTTAGGAGACGGGGCTCTTGGGCCACCCACAGGCAAGCCTTGGATATGGGAGCCTTGCGCTGCTGCTCCACCCGGCGACAAGGTCATTACCGGTGCCTGGTGCCTGGTGTCGGGATCTAGACTCGAGCGGACGTGGGCGCCCTTGCCTCCCCGCGGTTTGTTCGTGGAGCAGCTGTCAGGAGGGAGTATTTCCTGGGGCCTCTCAATTGCCCGAATTCTGTCCCTTCCTTGTTACCCTCTGTACTGTCGAAGGTTGGGTTAAGAAAAAAGCTCCGGAAGGTGTAGACCTGGAATTGTCTTTACCCCAGAAACCTCTGCCCACTTGACATTTTATAGTCCCTCCATCCTAGAGCCACTTAATGACTCTTGAACCGAGTTAAACAGGTTGGCAGCCACCTAGGGTTTACAATCTAGCCCCATGTGGTGCAGAGGAATCTCAGGGCCCCCTTCCCTTTTTGGGCATGCCCAGGCCCAGTGGCTTCTGGGAATGGCTAATGACAGAGAGGGAGTAACCTGCGAGGTGTGGTGCATGTGTGGGTCTCCACTCCCTTCTCCCTTTCTTCCTTTCCTGGATCTACCCAGCTGACAGTGGTGGGGTACGGCAGGAGAGAGGATTTTCTTACCTGTCTGCTAAAGTTGAAGGGGACCAATCTATACCCTCATCCTGTAAGTTTTATTCAGCGTATGTTTTCTGTGCCGGGCGGTGTTCTAAGTACTTTACAAATATTAACAACTGTGTAACGACTCCATGAGGTAGATTCTTTTATTATTCCCCTTTAGAGATAGGGAAACTGAGGCACTGAGTAGTTAATAAATAACACAGCAAATAAGTGACAGAGATGGCGTTTGAATCTAGGCTGTCTTCTCCCTGTGCCAATGTTCTAATAACAATGTAGAGTAGTTCACCCAGCCTGGTCCTGGCATTGATTTTGTGTAGTCACAGCTCTCATGTGCGGCACATTAGGCAGCCTCTGAATGCCCATTTTTCACTTCTCTCTGCAGCGTCCAGCACCTGTGACTTCACAGCGAGGGCAGGGCGGGCATCCTCCCTGCAGTGCTTGTGGGACACCCGTGGATTCTCTGTCTTCAGGAGACACAGTCCCCCATCTGCCCACCCCCTTCCGCTGCCCGTGTCCAACTATGGGAGACTTAGGAGTCTCTACTATGCCTGCCTCTCTTACCTGGAAGCAGCTTTGCTCTTACTCAGTATCCAGGTGACTCCCTCTTCTGGTACCTAAGTTCCCCATAAGCTTTTGCCACTGAGCCTTATCAGTATAGATTTTGTACCTGAGAACTTCATGTTTTCATTCTTTACAGCAGTGGTGCTAAGCTGGGGGCCCTTTAACTGCCAAGGTAAAATTCAGCAGTGTCTGCAGATGTGTTTTGATTGTCATGTTGGGAGGTGGGTAGTGCTACTGGCATCTAGTGGGTAGGCGCAGGGTGCTGCTGGACACCCAGCTGTGTACAGGACAGCCCCCCAGCCTCCCACAGCATAGACTCGTCCCACCCACATGTTAGCAATGCTCTACACAGACACCTATTTGCCTAATGCTTTCACATTCTTCCATCCTTTCACTTAACAACAATAAACTTACTCTGTGTTTACTGTGTGTCAGGACCTGGGGAATACAAAAATGAGTAAGCTTAAGACAGAGATGTGTTCAACACAGTCAACTTCAGCAGGGCAGACAGATTTTTAAGTGGAGAGCGAGGACGGACAGGTGCTGTTGTGTGTTTCCTGTGAAGTCCATGGCGCACTCTCAGCGTGCTCTTTGCATGGGAGGAGACGGTCCCTTCAGCATGAGGGGTGAGAAGGCTCCACAGAGGAGGGGACATGTGGTCTGTTTGCCCCACTGAGACGTAGCAGCAGGGGCCCCCGAAACTTGGGGAAGAAATTTGCGCATCTACTCCCGGACCTTGTCCTGGGTCCCTGGGCCTGCGGAGGGGCCACCTGCATTGTAGTGGTTCATAGAGATTTCCTGCTTCCAGGAATCTTCTGCAGAAGCTCAGCTCCAGCCACGGTGAGCCCGCCATGGCGACAGAGTCCAGACCCAGAGCAGCCCTGGAAGCCCCGTCCGCAGATGACCGGCTGGGTCTTCTTGTCATAAAGGTGGAGGACGGTGAGGCCGGTTGCAGCCGCAGCCCCGCTCCGGGCCCCGAGCGATCCCGCCAGCGCTTCCGCGGCTTCCGCTACCC
>NW_017732338.1:0-10829 GCF_001890085.2 Hipposideros armiger | reverse complement strand
CTGTGCTCCCCAGATCTTCCCTATTCTATCGCTTTGGTCAGCCCCTTCTGCAAAGGGATTTTCTTCTTCCAGAAGGACGATTTAGCAAATCAAACTGAGGATTTTCTTGTGACAGTGATGTTGTTTGGTTTCGTTTTTTAAAGTTTCTAAAAAGCATCCTGTTAGTGAGGGATTAGAAACCCATGGCCTGTGCCTTCAAGGAGCTTAAACCTGAAGGGACAGATAAGGCATGTTCTTTGCTCTAAACTCAGAATACCGTCTGAACCATCTTTGCTTCCACTCGGCTTAATTTGCTCCTTAATTCTTCAGGACCTGGAAGATAGTGTTTGAGGCCCTGCAGTGTCCATTTTCTTTCCTGCTTTTTCTCCCCTCAGCCCTCGATTTCATTGTATTCTCAAAATGATCAATGTAAACAAGCCCCACCCCCACTTTGCCCCAGCACACCACAAGTCTTCTGAAAGGTTTGCATTTGGTTTCATGTTTTTCACTGTGTTGGCGTTTATTTTCCAAAGCTTTTCACTTTCTGGACTGTTTAGGTAGTAAATGAAGTACTTACCCCAACGTGTGTAATCGTTCTTTCCTTTAATGGCCGTTTTGTTGACAGAGATGTGATTAGAGATCATTTCAGTAGATGAAAGGGTACCACAGGCGCTCTTTTTCACAGGGCCCCTTTAAGGGGATTTTCACTCTTTGCATGTGCCAGCTTTGGGAGCGATTTTGGGACAGAGGAACTAGGTGGGATTCCCTGTTGTTTCAGGGGCTGCTGAAAATGGAAGATGTGGCTCTGACCGTCTCCCCTGGATGGACAGAGCTGGCTTCATCTCAGGTGAACTCGTACAGAGATGAAAGGCAGGAGGACGGTGGCCCCCCGACCTCCCCGGGTAAGAGCGATGGGCACTGATTGCGTGTAAGGTTTCCTGGCTTCCTTTGTGTCTGAGAACCTGCTGGGCTGTTAGAAGCCACGGTTTGGATTCAGAAGCCTGTTACAGATGATCTTCCTGACCCTTGCTTTCCTCCCTGCTCTGCTGGAGTTCAGGTCAGGCTAAGCGGGAGGACTCGGCACAACGCCTAGCACAGGTCTGGTTCATCGCAGGTGCTCGGTCAACGTTGCTAGCCCTGACAGAGGAGAGTTGAGGGGTCTCTTCAGGTCATGGGCCAGGAGACCATACAGTGGGAGAGCTAGCAGTGACTTGGAGACTGACGATGGAGCCTGACCTTGGAGCAGAGACTCCACAGGCCCCCAGATGGCCTGGCTTCTCAGTTCACACAGCTTGTTGGGGGCACGGTGGGGGCTCCGACAAAGGTCTCTCAGCAATGAAGCCAGTTCTGTCTGGGGACCGTGCCTCTGCCTGGGTATAGGGCAGAGATGACTGTGCTTTTCAATGCTCAGTGACTAATCTCTGAGTTGCCACTGTGTTTCTACAGAACGTTTCAGAAGCCCTTTTCCTCACCGCGCCTCCTACTGCCTTCTGTCCGGCCCATTTACCATTCCGCCCTCGGTGCATGGTCCTGCCTCCCTGTCCTTAGAACTTAGAGCCTCTGCATGTGTCCCCAGCACAGTCGACACCCCCTCCCTCCAGTCTCAGTCTGTACCCTTCTCCCAGCATCCGTCCCTGTTTATTTGCATCCTGATTCCTGTATTTAAATCCTCACGTGCGGCTTATACAGACTTCCGTAATTCTCGCCTCCCTGGGACTCATGAGAGCGCTTTCCTCCGTGGCAGGGCATAATTGACAGCTGCTCGTCATTTGTTGTTTCAGGTGTTGAAATACAGACTAAGATCAGGGACTGGCCTCCTGATGAGAAGCTTCCAGAAGAGGAGCCTGGGCAGTGCCACCTGGGTGAAGCCGCCGCCCAGATCCCTGCTGGTGCAGAAGCTGGTGAGCAGCAGGGCAGGTTACACAGAAAGCAGAAAACCACCCCTGGGAGGAGGCGCCACATTTGCCATGAATGTGGGAAGAGCTTTGCTCAGAGTTCAGGCCTGACGAAGCACAGGAGAATCCACACCGGGGAGAAGCCCTATGAGTGTGAGGACTGCGGCAAGTCCTTCATTGGGAGCTCCGCTCTCATCATTCATCAGAGAGTCCACACTGGGGAGAAGCCCTATGAGTGCGACAAATGTGGGAAGGCCTTCAGTCAGAGCTCAGACCTCACCAAGCACCAGAGAACTCACACTGGGGAGAAGCCCTACGAGTGTGATGAGTGTGGGAAGACCTTCAGCCAGAGCTGCAGCCTCCTTGAGCATCACAGAATCCACACTGGGGAGAAGCCATACCAGTGCGACTTTTGTGGCAAAGCGTTTAGGCGGAATTCCCATCTCCTGAGACATCGGCGGATCCATAGCGATAAAAGCGTTCAGGATGCAGAACACGGGCAGAGCTGGGAGAGTCAGGGCAAGCCGGAGAGCCGCGAGGGGGATGTTGAGGCTCCCGAGTCTTATCGATGTGATGAGTGTGAGAGGAGTTTCACTAGGAGCAGAAGCCTCCTTGAGCATCAAAAAGTGCACACCGGGGAGAAGCCCTATCCGTGTGATGCATGTGGAAAAGGCTTCACCCGGACTTCATACCTTGTTCAACATCGGAGGAGCCACGTTGGGAAAACTATTCTGTCTCGGTGACCCGTGTCTTTCGTGCCAAAGTTGAACTGAAGCCACCCTGGAGCCCTCCTGACTACAGAAACTGGGCTGGGGCTGTATTTCCCACTGCACACCGTCAGCTGTATGAGGGAAAATGCAGCGCGTGGCTGAGATGAATTAGCGTCTACATTCTAGCAGGTGACTAAAGAAAAACGTGTTGGAAAGGCGTCTATGGCAGGGTTGTCTGGAAGAGGCGGGACCTGAAATGGTTTGCTCTCACCTGCTGGACTTCAAGGGCTTCCAGACTGGCTCACCACCCCCAGCCATCACTTTACGACAGATCCTGGGTAGATGTCTGATGCGGGGTGTTCTCTGACCCCTTATTTTCCTGTATGAACCCCTCACCAGTGATGGATTAGTGACGTCTCCCCCTCCACGCCCCCCATTGTGCCTTGCATGTAGGTGCTACAAACGTTTATTAAATAGACCAGTGCATTGGCCTTCGTTTCTCAGAAAATCTGATGTCTACATTTCTAGGAATTTCTTTTGTTGTTTTTTTAACGATTTTATTGGGGAATTGGGGGAGGGGAACAGTGTTGGGGAATTGGGGGAGGGGAACAGTGTTGGGGAATTGGGGGAGGGGAACAGACAAGTTGTGGTTCTTCAATCTCAGCTGTGGAGGCACAGCAAGCTCAGGTCCAAGTCCAGTCATGCTGCTCAGCCCAAGGTGCTGTGTTCAATTAGTTGCGAGTGGGCGTAGCCACCATCCCATGTGCAAGTCCACCCAGCAGCCTTGTTAAGAGCGCACACTCTATACAGTGAGCCATCCGGGCATCAGCTCAGCTCAAGGTGCCGAGTTCAGTCTTGAGTTGCCAGCGGGCATAGCCACCATCTTGAACAGTCAACCTTGTTGTTAGGAGCATGTGCTCTTAGCAGCTGAGCCATCCTGCCACCTTTTGGCAGCTCAGTGGCAGCTCAGCTCATGGGCAGCTCACTGGCCTATGTGGGAATTGAACCGGCGACGCTGTTGCTCAGAGGTCACACTTTTGAGCAATCTCTTAACCAACTGAGCCACTCGGCCAGTCCTAGGAATTTTTAAGGCCATTTTTGTTTGTGTCTAATTCTCTGAGGTTCTGATTCTGGGTCAATATAGTGTATTCATTGCCAAGTAAATAGGATTTTTAGTAAAGTGTGTGCAATTGCAACAACTGAGGAGTGTTTATTTAAAATATGACAATGGATCTAGTGGAACAGAAACCTAACCCAGGTTTCATTAAAGAGCTGAAAACATTCTCCTTTTTCTTTCTTAATAAAAGCTAATAAACTTTATCTTTTTTTATTTGGAAGGATAAACGGCCAGGTAATTGGGGTGGGGAGCGGGCAGTCTTTAGAATCTCAAAGCTTATTGGTGGTAGATTTATACTTGGACTATAAGTATTCTGATTCCCATTTTATTGCCTTTTATAACTTACTATTCCAAATTAATTTTACCCTTCTGCACCACAGTCACAACCACCACCAAACAATTTCTGAAAGGATTTAGGAATAAAAGTATTGGGATACCAAGAATCCAACAGGAAAGGCATAATAGAGAGGAGGCAGAGTACCCTCTATGCCTGGTCATGGATTTGCTGATAGAAAGTGATGTTTACAGAAGATAGAGTCCTGCCGGGTTCTGTGCAACACAGCATTTAAAATCCTGAAGTTTGAATGGCCAAGACTGCTTATTAACTGTTGTTCAGGATTTATTTTGCTCTTGTACATTTATAGTGTTATACCCCCTAAATACACTTTCTATAGCCTTTTACAGATTTTTAATCTTCGATGTTTTCATTTACTCAACACATTTTTTTAATCTACCCCGGGGGGGGGTGCCAAAAAAATGTCTACAAGTGGACACTTTGATCAACGTTGCTCAAGCAATAGTTATCCATAATCAGAAGTGTCTGGATGCTGATGGGAACCACTTTGAGCACCTCTTGTAATCACAGAAGTCAAATGTGACTTGTGTTCATCTTTTGTTATGTAACAGTATACATTGAGTATTACAGTTTTAATAGATTTTTTCCTTAAAATGTGTAGACATTTTTTTGGCACCCTATGTATTATATGCCAGACTGTTTTCTAGGCTGTGGTGATGTTATGAGATATTACTCTTGTGGAGGTATAATTTACTATTAAACTTGTATCACAGGGAGAGAGACAGAGAGATTGATTGATTTCTAAGAACAGTCCGATGATTTTAATGGAAAACAGAATGACAGGTTGGTACTTGTAGAAAGTACAGACTGAGAAGCTGAAAAACGTATTTTGCTCTATTACATTAAAGTAGATTTATAAATTGAGAGAAAAGGAGAGAGTGAGCGTTGGGTTGGTGGTCTCCTGAGTTGTTGCTGGAAGTGGTGTCAATCATGCTGGATTAGTCCTCCTGCAACATGAGGTCTGGATACAGTGACTCAAGTCGTTTGCAATGGAAGATTTCCAGTCAATAAACACTATTTCAGGCTTCATCCCCAAAGTTTCCATTGGTCTATGCATTAAAATGTACTGTTCCCCTTTGATTAAAATTGGCAATGGTAAATTATATTATTTATGCATCTTCAGAAAAAAAATTTATATCTACACAAAACAGCAGTAGGAGACACAGTCTAAAGTATTTCCATTCTTCATGGAAAATCAAGATGAAGGAGGTGTACAAATTTGCAACTTATTCAGGACAATTAGATTCAATTTTCTGAGTCTTGAATTATCTTTAGAGTTCATGCGATGGTGAAAAGGCAGTGTCTCTCGCAGTTAAGACCTCACGCTGTAGCGTCAGTTTGAATCCTGCTTCTGCCACTTATTAGGTGAGTCACCCTGGGAAAATTACTGCTATGATGTCAAATACATATATTTAAATTGAAGTAAATGTTACCAGTAGGCATTTGACTGTTTTATGGATATGTTGAAAAGTTGTTATATACTTGTTGAAAAATTGTTCTTGTCTATTTCATTTAAAAAAAATAAGAGTCTACCTATATTTATAGTAAAAATTTATTTTGTACAGTAGTTACCTTTTTTACTTTTTTCCTACAGTGACTGGTAAATTATTCAGCCTGTTAGTATGGTTTTAATAATTATACTAACATTTTTATGAATATGTTAAGGTTAATCAGTATATACTCCCTAAATAAGAAACTTAATACCTTCTCCTCCCCCCTTAAAATTCCTGTCAATCCAAGTTTTCATTTCCAGATTAATATAAATGTAGCTGTCTTTTCAATGTAACTTTTATGCTTATCTCCAAATGCAAGCTAATCTCCCAAAGATGAGCAACCTAGGTTGTAAGTATCTCTACTAATTCTGTTAGGGATTGTTAGTTGTGACCTAAGAGGAAGGGAAAATAGACAGAAGCAGAGACATGCTCTGTGCTGAGAAAGAAGAGATTTTTAAAAGGCCCAAGGACAGGAAGGGTACAGAGGTGAGGAACTCCTTGTCCTAGGGATCTGGTGCTGCTTGTCCTCCTGTGAAGCATTAGGCCACCTGCTCCCTCCCCACCTGTCCCCATCCCCAACTGCCAGCCCAAGTCCCACCCCAAAACCAGCCTGGGGGAGTGCCTGGCAAGCTGGACTGTGAGGTTATGTGCAGATTTTCTTCAAATAGAATGACCATAATTCTATCCGATGCTGCAGGACTATTTGGATCAGTTTGTCCAGGATCCCGTGTGTGCAAGCTCTGCTGGCCCATGTGGGCCCATTTCGGCCTCGGCTCTGGACTAAGAACTGTGTTAGAATCCGTATTCGTTCTAAATACCTGTGAAATGGAGATAATAACTGTCTCTGCCTCACCTGGAAAATGGGAGCAGTGGGTGAGATGAGGCCTGTGAAGGGCCTGAAACAGGATTTATCTCAAAATGAGCTTAGTCCCAGGGGTCTGGGTTCTCATTTTAAGGCGGGTGGGAAGGGAAACACTCTCTGCTGCCATCTCGTGTGCATCTCGGGAATAACACCTGAGTGGAGGTCAGAATAAGCCCTTCGTTCCCAAGGCCTCTGTGCCAAAGTGTCAGACCAGGGGCTGTGCCCCAGGTGCTGTCATCTGTGCCCTGGAAGCTGCCTGCTGAGTGTGGAGTCCTGGAGGTGAAACCCGGCACAGGGCTTGGCACATGTGAATTAACTGCCTCTCGCCTGGCTCTTACCTCTGCTGCCTTATGCCACCCTCCCCTCCTGCCTCCCTCCTTTCCCCAGGGCCGTTTTTGTGCTAACAGTGCTTAGAGAGCCTCTGTAGGGAGCCACATGGTGGTGATGCGGGCCAAGCGAGTAGCCCGCTTACCCCCACCCCCACCCCACTGGACAACTTTTAAGTCTCCTCTTTCCTAGTGTCTTAGCCCCTGGCTTTGATTACTCTTCTAATCAGTTTCTGAATCCTAGACTAAAGATTGCCCCTAGACTGAATCACAGAATATCTCTCACCCACCCCTGCTTTAGATAACTCCTTAAAGCCTGTGATTTCCTAACATTCCCCAAGCCATTCCAGACTTAACTCTGGAAAAATCCCATCCCAGAGACTAAATAGGTTTTAACATTTTCCCAGACCACTATACTTGTTGATTGTAAACATTAAAGCTTAATATTCTTTCCAAGCCCTGTATCAATAGCTTTGAGCTCTGCTCTTTAAGAAATTTACTAATTAAAATCTATTTTTTCCTCATTTAGGGGCCTTGGGGATACAGAGGGCACCCCAGCAAGATTGCCAGTCACAACCAAAGAAGCCAACATGGTCTTCCCAGGAGGATCTCGAGACTCCTTTCTCTCATCTGAGATCAGATAGGGTGAGAGAGCTCTGTGAATCCCCCAAATAGTCAGGGACAGCTCTACACCCCTGCCCAGAGGAAGTAGATATGTTGTCGGAAAGTGGGCCCTTCTTGGCGCAAAGTCCAGGTCCTTGGCAACTCGAGCAAAGAATTGAATGAGATACCGGAGTAAAAGTAGTTTATTAGAAGAGCTAATACATTTCAAAGAGTTTGGAGCAGGCCACGTGCAAAGGCGAGGCTCAAAAGGCCCAAAAAGGAAGGAAGGCACAAAAAAGAGAAGAAGTGGTCAAGAAGAGCAGGGCGGACTTCCCAGGACTTGGAGTTTTTATCCTGTTTCTCTAGAATGGGCTGTTCCCCTTTGGGCGTGGTGGGGCCACTTGATTGGCACCTGTGATTGACAAGAGGTACTGCATAGGTGCAAGTGACTGGTCAGATCTAGTTGGGTATTTTGTGCCCATTGGTTTTCCCACAGGGGTAGATAATTACAATACAAAGGGGAGTTTTGGGTGCAGAGTGGAGGTCACCTGGGCAGTCACATTCTGTGGGACATGCAGGAATGCAGAGACCCAATGCCTGCCTCTAACTGCCTGCCCAGTTTTCCCCTTGAGAGACGTGATCCCCATAAAATCTCTATGAGAAGCTGAGGGACAGGAGGTCTTTTCTTCTGTGTCTGCTTCCTGCTGGGCAGGGTCGCAGAGCTGTCCCTGCCTATTGGGGGATTCACGGAACTCACCAAAGCTGATCTCATATGAGAGGACGGGGCTCTTGAGCTCCGCCTGGAAGACCTTGTTGGCTTCCTTGGTTGTGACCAGCAATCTTGCTGGGGTATCCTCTGTATCCCCAAGGTCCCTGATGAGGAAAAATAGATTTTAATTAATAAATCTATTAGCTCTCATGAAGCGTGTGGCCATTCAGCCTGTCACTCAGGTGGCCTCAGTTGTCTGGGCCCAGAATGGGTTTGGCATTCAGTTTACTGGCCTGGGGGATATTAGGAAGTCACAGGCTTTCAAGTAGTTATCTGAACCAGGGGTAGGAGACTTCTATTGTTTAGGATTCAGAAACTGAGTTACAAAGCATTCAAGGAGCAGGGGGATAGGAGAATTCTAGGATTCAGGCTAGGAGCAATTTTTAGGATTCACAGACTGGTTAGAAAAGTAATAAAAGCAAGAGGGCTAAGAAACTAAGAAACTAGGGAGGAGACAACATTTCTATACTTAACATTTCTATAGGAAAGAACACTTAAAAGTTTCTCAGTGGTGAGGGTGCTGCTCAGTTGGCCGGTAACAGCTGGACCTGTCCGGAGGGTTGGGGTAGGGTCCCTCAGCTTTACCCTGGCATAAGGGGTCTCGTCCAAGCCTGGCTCCACTCTCAGGTCCAGAGGGCTGGCCTGGTGTGGGAACTTCAGTCCTGGGGGTCTAAAGGCATATGTAGAAGACTTTGGAAAACAGTGCAGTTAGTCAAGGGACACCCCAAGAGACCCCAAACCCATAGGCCACGCACAGTCAGCAACCCTGGGCTGGCAGCAGCTCAGCACCCACACCCCACATTCTCTGTCTATTTCAGCCCCTGTCTGACCTTCTCCTTCAGTCTCTGTCAACATCTGTCTGTCTGACCTGGTTCAAGATATTCGTGAAACATATGGTCTTGTCACCACCCTTTCAAGCCCCCCAGGGACCGTCATCCCTAGCTTGGGATGTCTTATCTACCCATTCCCTTTCTATCTCCCTTCCTCTCCCCTGCATGTGGGGTCTCTGACTCTCCTTGTGCGGGGTTCCCATATGTATGTATTAAATCTGCTTATCTTCTCTTGCTAATCTGTCTCACATTTATTTGATTATTAGAGCAGCCAGAAGAAGCTTCAGGGTAGAGGAAAGTTTTTTCCTCCCCCACATAAGCAAGTAATGAGATAGTTAATGAAAAGTGAAATTTGGGAGTATATCTACATCACCGCATCATGATATAAGATTCAACAATTTAAACTTATTCTCAGGACTGAGTGACTAGATCAATGAAATATGGAACAATCTACCAGTTTAACTTCTGGAGTTGGAACTTTTATTCAAGTTTCAAAGGCGGGAATGAAGAGGAACAAAAGTCTTGCCTTTGGACATACTGATTTTAAGCTGTTTGTTAGGAAACAAGACTCAAAAGTAGCCTTTGACCCTCCCCTTTCCTGCCTGAGAGATTCAGATGGAAAGACCTGGAGGGTGTGGACAGAAAAGGGGCCACATGTTAAACCTCAAAAGCTCAGGAGACTGAAAATAACCACAGAGGATGGTGTGAGCATAAAAATGTTTAACTAAGTGGGCCATGGTGGGAAGTCACATCTTCAGTTTCCTCATAATCTGTGCCTTTTCAGTGGGCCTGCTGTGTTTCTGTACCTAAGATAACATCTTTAATCCTTTTTCCAGACCAGAGCTGAAAATTGCAGAATTCCTCATGATCATGCTTGTCTCCTGATTACCATCTCTATGTGCTGTAAAGAGCGAACTGTTAGCTCTCCTGCACCCACTGTTGGGGAGCAGTTCATTAACAAGAACTGAGACAAAGGGCTTTCGTTCTAAAGGCTTTATTTACCAAGCTTGTTGTCCGTCTCCCTTAAGGAAAACGGCCCCAAGTCCTGGCAGGTGGGGAATTTATAGCTGAAGCTGGATACAGAAGCAAAAAAAGCTGTTAGTGAGTAAAAAGAGGAAAAAATTTTAACAATCAGAGTTAACTTATCTTCTAGCTAGCCATAAAACTTGGTAAGTTTATTTTCTTCTAACGAACTATAAATCAGGACTTAATTACCTATTCCTAACAACATACCTAATTTATCTTTCCCTAACAAGCTATAAAACATACCTAACTTATCTTTTCCTATTCTCTTGACAAGATACTTTGTTAATTTTTTGCTGAAGCAGAAGTTTCTTTCATTCCTCTGGGCTGGGGTACTCTCCAAAATGAGCTTGCTTAGACTAGGGTCTGGGCCTGGGTCCCCACAGTATTTCTTCAAAGAAAATATATAAATGACCAATAAACATATGAAAAGATGCTAACATCATAGTAATTAGAGAAATACAAATCAAAACCACAATGGGATAGTACTTCAACCAATTAACTACCCTGGCAGTAATCCCGAGTGTGGCTCGGGGTTAATATTCACTGCCAGAAGCTGTAACCCCAAGCCACACTCGGGATTACACTGCAGTGTCCCAGAGAAGTCCCTTACCTGCTCCCTGCGATCCTGCAGCGTCCTCCTGTGATCGCCAACGAGAACGCCAGCCAATGACAAATTGCAGTGTTTTCGATTTGATTACATTATTGAATAAAATTATATTGTTTTTTGTAATTATTTATTATATTATAATTTATGATTTTGTGTTTCAAACTTTATCATACCTGGGATGCCTACTAGACTCTTGTTGGGACAGATTTAAGTGAGTAATTCCTAAGAATTACAGGCCTACAATATAAAACAACAAA
>NW_017732337.1:569226-571461 GCF_001890085.2 Hipposideros armiger | reverse complement strand
ACCAGCATCACTTGGTGTTTAAGTACTCTAGAATCAGAGTTGGGCTGAACTCCTGGCTCTGCCACATTGCTGCTTAGGAACTATATGACCTTGCAGAAGTCTCTTAACTTCTCTGACCTTTAGTTTCTCCTTTTATATATACATACATATATGCTATACAATTTGCATCTCAGTATATAATAGGGACTAAGTGAGTTTCTCATGAACCATTATTATTTCCTAGTAAATTTCTATTATCTTTAAAAAAATAATTGTTATATTGATTTAAATGTGAAATATAAAATAATAGTAGTATTAGGTAAAAATGCATAAATTCTGTTGTAATCTTGGAGAGGGAAAAGCTGTGTCATTATGACTCAAAATAAAAAAAAATAGTAAGAGAAAAGACTGATAAGTTATACTTGGTAAAAAATAACCTTTGCTTTGCTTGGCAATAGTCACCATAAGCAAAGTTAAACACACAAACAAATAAAAAACTCACAAACATGAAAAAAACAATTCTGGTCAGGGACTAGCTCCAGCCACATGCTTGACTCCATCTACTGCATGCTTCCGGCCTCTCACGTGCTTTCCTCGCCCCTCTCTGTCTGTCTGGAACAGCCCTGCACGTGCTATCCTTCTCTTTCTTGAAATGACTTGTGCGTATGTCCTTTCTCTGTCTTTTTAAATCTCACCAAGATGTACACTTCCCACCAAAATAAATAAGTAAATAAATAAATAAATAAATAAAATAAATTAGGAGTATTTTATAAATAACATACCATTTACCTTTGGCTCACTGAGTTTCCGGGAATATGACCAATCTATGTCAGAACTCTTAATTATCAGGGGTTGCACGTCTTTCCTTTGATCCTGACCCATCCTTGCATAGAATTAAGAAAATGGTTATAGGAAGAGGGACACAAATTTAATTCTTCTTCTGGAAGCCATATAATATTTATCCCTCTAAAAATGGAATTTCCACAAATGAAAACCTAGTCCCAAATAGCTCCCAGGCTGGGTTCTAACAACTGTTTCCTTAATCTCNTAGGAAACCAGCATCACTTGGTGTTTAAGTACTCTAGAATCAGAGTTGGGCTGAACTCCTGGCTCTGCCACATTGCTGCTTAGGAACTATATGACCTTGCAAAGTCTCTTAACTTCTCTGACCTTTAGTTTCTCCTTTTATATATACATACATATATGATATACAATTTGCATCTCAGTATATAATAGGGACTAAGTGAGTTTCTCATGAACCATTATTATTTCCTAGTAAATTTCTATTATCTTTAAAAAAAATAATCATTATATTGATTTAAATGTGAAATATAAAATAATAGTAGTATTAGGTAAAAATGCATAAATTCTGTTGTAGTCTTGGAGAGGGAAAAACTGTGTCATTATGACTCAAAATAAAAAAAATAGTAAGAGAAAAGACTGATAAGTTATACTTGATAAAACATAACCTTTGCTTTGCTTGGCAATAGTCAACATAAGCAAAGTTAAAACACACAAACAAATAAAAAACTCACAAACATGAAAAAAACAATTCTGGTCAGGGACTAGCTCCAGCCACATGCTTTACTCCAACTACTGCATGCTTCCGGCCTCTCACATGCTTTCCTCGCCCCTCTCTGTCTGCCTGGAACAGCCCTGCACGTGCTATCCTTCTCTTTCTTGAAATGACTTGTGCGTACGTCCTTTCTCTGTCTTTTTAAATCTCACCAAGATGTACACTTCCCACCAAAATAAGTAAATAAATAAATAAATTAATTAATTAAATAAAATAAATTAGGAGTATTTTATAAATAACATACCCTTTACCTTTGGCTCACTGAGTTTCCGGGAATATGACCAATCTATGTCAGAACTCTTATTTATCAGGGGTTGCACGTCTTTCCTTTGATCCTGACCCATCCTTGCATAGAATTAAGAAAATGATTATAGGAAGAGGGACACAAATTTAATTCTTCTTCTGGAAGCCATGTAATATTTATCCCTCTAAAAATGGAATTTCCACAAATGAAAACCTAGTCCCAAATAGCTCCCAGGCTGGGTTCTAACAACTGTTTCCTTAATCTCTCGGTTGATCACCTGTCATCTTTCTTTCTCACGGGGTAATACGAATTGGGGACCTCAGCTTAAATACAGGTCAAATATCACTTATGTCCTTTTAAAAACACTTAGGTCATTTTAAATTTAACTTTTTTTTCAGTCGATCTTCCCATTTCAGATCTACATTTACATTAATAT
>NW_017732337.1:565899-567846 GCF_001890085.2 Hipposideros armiger | reverse complement strand
TTTAACATAGTATGTGTTAATTGTTTTGGTAACTCATGGGCCCGTGGACCACAAATTAAGAACCAATCTTAGGAAATCAGTTCTGGAAGGATCATAAATGCCCTGTGCAGTTTGTTTATGAACTCCCTAAAATTATGTGAACGTTTCTTGTATGTGTATGCTCAATATTTGGGGGGATAAGTTCCTCCTATTTCATTAGTTTCTTAACCTCAAATAAAGAAACACTGATCAGATAGTTTTCTTATGACTCACTGCTTTGTGAAAAATAGTATTTTATATTTTTGTAGTAGTTCACAGCTTATAAAACACTGATATGTATTTTATCTTAGTGTTGAAAGAACACTGTTCAGGCATCACATTCCAAACATTTGAAGTGGGGCAAATCATATGTAGCTTAAGGAAATTATATGACAACTTGACTAGTTATAAGCTTTGTTGAGACCAAAATATTTATGTCAATATGACTGGATTTCTTGAAACAGAAAAACAGACTCAAACTAGTTTAAGGAATGAAGAGAATTGGCTTAGGTAACTGGAAAATGCAGAGTTAATGTTGTCTTTAGGTGTGGCTTGATCCAGAAGTTTATCATACCATTAGGGCTTCAGCTCAGCAATTCTATTGGCTTTGCCTGTTCAGTGGGTCAGCTCTGTCCTCAAGCTGGCTCCTTATGGAAGCAGATGGCCATAGCAGTTTCATACATCATGTTGTCTCAACACAGTGAAGAGTAGTAGAACTTCTTGATGATCATTCCCTGGACAGACCTGAGATTCACTCTGTTGGGCTAGCACGTCAGTTCACATGCCAGCTACTGAACTCAGTCCTCATGGCCAGAGGGCACTGTATGTAGTCATTGGATTGACTGGCTTGGTCACATCCTCTTCTGTGGATGCTGTGAGTAGTCATCTTCCCTGGGCCTTATGGACACAAAATGGAAAACTGGTGGTCTTAGAGGGGAGAAAAAGGGTGTGAATGCTGGGAAAGTGGAAAGGTGGTCATTACACTAAGGCCAAGGTGATATGGAAAAGACAGAGTCAACAGCAAGGACAAAAACAAAAANTTCCTATTATGTACTAGGCATTCTTCTAGTCAATGAGAATACATTAGTGAACCAAATAGATAAAACTTTCCTACTTCTGTGAAGTTTATAATCTGGTGTGGAAAAATACAATAAACAGTGTTCACATATATATTAATATCATATACTATAGAAAGGTGACATATGCTAAGAAAAACAAAGGAAACATAGCATGAGGAAGTGGGGTGAGACCAAGTTGCGGTATTAAATATAGTCATCAGAGGGGGCCTTGATGAAAATGTGAGATTTAAGCAAACACTTGAAGAAGGTGAAGAAGGAAGTCTTGTGTTTGCCTGGGGAAGATCACTACAGGCAGAGTCCATGAAGAAAGACCATGCCAGCACATGTGGGCGTGGCTAGACAGGCACAGCGAGGAGGAGGATTTTAAGAACAGACTGTGGAATGAGGGCAAGAGTAAAAACATGAAAACCAGAAATCAGTTAGGTAAATTCTCCATGTCACATGGCAAGAAGGTAGCAGAATTGGAATTAAAATCAAGATTTTCCTGACTCCCAAACTCCAGCTCTTTCCACAAGGTTGGATCAGCAGGACATTGTTGCTCTTTTGTGTCAAGGACTTTTCTGACTCAAGGTTTATGGTGTTCGAGGTGAGGAAGGATGAGAAGGCTTCCCCACCAGACTGAGCCTGCTCCTGATTCTTTCCCTCGTATCTTCCTGCTTCCCTCTCCTTTCTCTTACTTCATTCAAAGACAGGGCCATAGAAATCTCTGGAGTTGCTTCTAAATAGATATAAAATTATACCACAAATAAGATCTTGAGTTCAATTAGTCTTTTTCCCGCTCTAATTTGTGTTTCAGATGCCCATCAAAGATTTTCCCACCTTGCCCTGGTAAATTACGTTTTTCTTTCAA
>NW_017732337.1:543704-563114 GCF_001890085.2 Hipposideros armiger | reverse complement strand
GCCAACTTGGGCCGGTGAGGCAACGTCCTCCACAACTAGACTGAAGAACAAAACAACAGCAACTTGTCTGTTCCCCTTCCCCCAATTCCCCACCGCTGTTCCCATTCCCCCAATTCCCCAATTAAAAAAAAAACAAATAAAAACAAACAAAGTTATACTTTGATAAAAGGATAAATCCAAAGAAAAATATCTATGGGATTTAGTTAAATGAATTATGAATGTCTCCTTCACTGCTTGTAGTTGTAGCTTATGAGGAGAAACATGTCTCGTTCTCTTTTAATTGGCCCAATTCTGGGAGATATGAGGCAGGTTTCAAAGGCTCCCTGCATGGGACAGATGGGGCACTAGAGGTCAAAAGTTTGTTAAGTGGCCTAGGGCTGTGCTTGTAGTTAGAGATATATTAGAACTTCCACCAGGATTTCTAACTCCTGGCCCAGGACTGTTTCACTGTTTCTGTTACATGGCACTTCTCCTGTAACTAAGTCATTTCCTTCATTATATATATATATATATATATATACATATATATATATATACACACACACACACACACACACACACACATATAATTTCTTTTTTGTTAGTGGAATGGTTATATTGCTGTAATGAAATGAAATGCAAATCATGCTCCTTTAAGTCATAACCATGGTGATCCTGGAGTTCCTTGTGTGGGCACCCTTCATTTACTTTTCACTGTAATTTTAGTAATGAGCATAAAAGGATCTGGACACAACTTTTTGCATGGAGATACCACCATAAGATCTAGCAGGGACTCATTTCGCAAGCTATCTTTTATTTCCCGCATTCTTGTTCCCGGGGTCATTGATCCTCTCACAGTGAACCAAGTTATGAACCTTGCTTTATATAGTCCCTCTTGCATGGCTTTCAATAATAATAATAATTAGAGCTTAGAATAAATGCATATCCTAGAGTGAATAGTCTGTCCTTTGTTCACCAGAATGAAGCATGATTGAAGATTGTCAATTTCTTCATCGCCATTATCATTCTGCACATTCTCTTTGTTCTCTGCAATGCTTTATCGACCCCTGTCAGGTTGAAAAGCAGCAGCTTAGACTGACAGCCAATCAGGAGCTGGGAAGCATGTGCTGTGTGAATGCCACCTGGCCCTGGAAGAGTGGTGGGCTGCAAGCCCAAGCGTTGCTTTTTCCTTCTTTCCGTAGATTGCACAAGTACATGGGGTTACATATTGACTTATGATAAAATCGCCTTCACCCCCTTAATTTGGAAGGGCACTGGGAGGAAAATCATTCTATTGGCCATTTTCGGGTACCCTGGTTATGTATTCCAAGTCAATTTGATTCCAGGGGAATACTGTTTTGGTCATTTAAAACTATTATCTTTATAAGTCATAGGAGGATGGTTGGTAATTCTCAAATACAGCTGAATTCCTTAAGCACACGTGTGTTATTTAGCCCAACCCGTAACAACAACAGTAACATTAATAGTAATCATAGCATTTATTGAGATTTTATAATATCCAGTTGTGTAGTTAAAAATATTATCTCTATTAGTCTTTTCAATGAAACTATAAAGCAGCTATTATCATTCTTCTTCTTCATCATCATTATCTATTATTATTATGCCTTGTCTGTCAATGAAAAATATGCAGCCTCAGGGAGATTAAGTAACTTACGAAAGGTCAGACATTTATTAGTTATGAAGCCGAGCCTGAAACTCAGCTGCAGAAAGCATGCTCTTAACTCTTGTATTTCGGCTTCTTTGGCTTAAGGCTAGTATCATTTCTTCTATTAAACATACTTCATCATTACAGGGACAGCCCTGAGTTGTTTTGTACCCTACACTGGCACCAATACTTAGAATAGTGCTGACCACATGCAAGGACTTAATATCAAGCTGGAGAGAGGGATAAAGAGAGAGGGAGAGATGAAGGGGGGAGGGGAGAAGGAAGGGAGGAAGAAAGGAAACAAGAAAGCAAGGAAACCTGGAATGGCAGGGGGACATGATAATGATACTGTTTGAGGAAAATCAAAACCATCTTGGCAAAACCTCACACTGTTAGGTTTCCTGCAAAATAACATTTTATAAAACACTTATTTAAAATCTGCCTCCTTAATTGGGAAGATATTTCAGAATGCTTTATGTGTGATGTTGTTTTATACAAACACACATACACACATACTCGTGGGTGTGTCATGACATTTTGATTAACTTCTTAAAAGAGTAGATACGTGAGTTTATATCCTAAGTAGTGGCAATTCTTGTTTTAAAAATATGATTAGGATGAAAACTAAATAAAGTTTATGACATAAAAGTACTTTCATCATTTGATTTCCTTCCTCCCTCCCTTCTTCCCTCTTTTTTTTTTCTTCTCTACCACACCCCCCCCCTTTCTTTTTGGTAAATATTTCAAATGTCACTATAAATGATGCTGAAGAAAATATTACTAAATATAATACTTAACAATACATATTGTATTTCATTAACTGATAATTGCTTATCCCCCCCCTGTTTCTCTTCCCTCTAAACTCTGAAATTACAAGAACCCGTCTAGGAGAAAAAGATGTGCATTCACCATCACCCAAATCAAGGGGCAGTGAGCTTGCCTAAAGTGCTCCAAGAACGTAGAGAGAGGAAAGGGAACAAAGGGTGCATATTTATATATAAACCTTTCTTTTGCTTATACCATTAAAATATAATCTTTTATGTTTGTAAATTTGCCAGAGAGAATGATATTAGCTTAGCTTTTCTCCATCTGGGAATGTGATTACCAGCTGTGTTTTCATGACAAACTTTCATCACAGCAAACATTCCACATGCCTAAAGATTTAGACATAATGGGATTTGATCTATATCAATTTTTCATAATGTATTCCATATTGAATTTTTAATCCTTCCCTTCTCAAAAAGCGTTGGAGTATACTCTACCCTCTCTGGCTTCCTTTGAGCCATGTTTTTGACACAGTTATAGGAAAAATTACTCATTATGTTTTCATTAACAGGGACGTATCCTCAGTTGTAATTCCCATGACCAAGTGAAAGTTGCCAGCAATAAGTATATACCTAAATTAGTCTTTTTTTAAATTGACAAAGCCATATGCATTAGACTGTAGTTCTGAGTTACATTTTCCAGTTACAAGCCACATACTGAGGCAGGCTGAGATGTTATAAATATATGTATATATGTAAATAGAAAAATCTTTGCACTCATTCATATACATGCACACACAGAGACAAACAAATCCCTTTGATCTAAAAATCTCAGGGGATTTTTGAAGTCCTATTCCCAGTAGAAACATAGTTTCTAAAACTAGCTCCAGTAAACAGATTTTTTTTCACTAACTGGTCAGTTAGGCAAAAGAGTAGTAGGGTTATGAGAAAGGGAATGGAACGGAAGGTTTGATGATAGTGGACCTATTTAAGAAAAACTTACTGGGATATGTCATTAGTTTTATATTGCTGCTGTAACAAGTTACCACAAATTTAGTGATTTGAAACAAGATGATTTTTTTTTCTTACAGTCTGAGGGCCAGAAGTTTTAAAATCAAAGCGTCGGCAAGGCTGTGTTCCTTTGGAGGCTCTAGGGGAGAATTGATTTCCTTGCCTTTCCTGCTTCTAGAAGCTGCCTGCTTTCCTTGGCTTGTCATCCCTTCCTGGTATTACACCAACCTCTGCTTTTGTCATCACGTCTGCTGTGACGCTGATCCTCCTGTCTCCCTCTTATAAAGACATTTTTTATTACATCTGGCCCACCCAGGGAATCTAGGCTCATATCTCCATCTCCGGATCCATAAGGCAATCACATGTGCAAAGTCCCTTTTGTCATGTAAAGTAACATATGTATAGGTTTCTGGGATTAAGACATGGATATTTTTTGAGACCCGTTTTTTAATCTAGCATAGAGTCTAGCACAGAGTGCTGAATCTAGTGATAACATTTGCAAGAGAGACCACAATAATCACATTGTTTTGAGAAGCCTCCTTGTCACCATGTGCTGGAGACACCTTCTACTTGTGACACCATGGAAAATGGGGGGGCACATCCCATTACCTGGTCCAGGAAGCCCTCTCCAGGTCCTCCCAGACAGGGATATCCTGCCATAGCAAACTCCCAAGAGAGATGCCCTTTGAAGGCCCGAGTCTTCCTACGTGCACTGTGAGACTCCAGTGCAGGCAGACAGGACTGGCTGGAGCCACCCAGCCATGGAAGGGGTCCTGACCCAGAAGGTCTCTTTTTCACCATGGTTCTGAGATACTCCTCTTCCACCCAGAACAGAGAGACTAGGGCAGCTGGATGTGGAGGTACATTGATAGAGAGATCCAACCACAAATGGGAACCTGACCAGGGAATGCCTCCTCCCTACTGAACTTGGTAAACCTTTTCTCCACCAAGAGATACCAAGTGGCCCCACCTGAGTAAACCTCTTGGGTTCCTCCTCAGGCAGCACCAGCAGGAGACAGCGGGAGCCTCAGGGCCATCAGACCAAAACAACAAGAAGTCCAAAGTAACAGCACAGAGGCTGTGAAAATTAAATAAAGAACCTCAGCCCACAAGGTAGTTAGTACTAGTGTGTTACAGCTAAGCAAGGTGACTGCATGCTCCTGTGAAAGTCTTACATAGCATCCAGAATCTCCTGATGTAACAGCTAACATGTCCAGGATACAATAAAAAATCACCCATCGCATGAGGAACCAAGACAATGACAACTTGAATGACAAAAGACAGTCAACTGACAGACATCATCACTGAGATGAATCAGTTGTTGAAATTATCTGATGAGGATTTTATAGCAACTATAATAAAAGCCCTCAACAATTATAAATCCTGTGGAAACAAAAAATAGAAAATCTCATCTAAAATATAGATGTTAATTTTTAAAGGAGCCAAATGTAAATTATAAAAATGAAGAATACAATACCAGAACTTAAAAATTCAATGGGTAGACTCAATAGTGGAGTGGAGATGATAGAGGTTAGGATCAGTGAACATGAGGACAGATCAATTAATTCATCTAATTTCAAAAACAGAAAGAAAATAGACATAAAGAAGCAAAAGGGGAGGAAGAGGAAGAATAAAGCAAGAAGGAAAGGGAGAAGAATCAATCAATATAATCCATCATATCAACAAACTGAAGAAAAGTGACATGATTCTATTAGTTGACACAGAAAAAGCATGTGACAAAATTAAACACACATTCATATGAAAGACTCCAGCAAATTAGGAATAGAGGGAAATTACCTCAATTTGATGAAGAGCTACTGCAAAACACTTGCAGCTACCGTTATACTTAATGGTAAAAGACTGAATGCTTTTCCCCTAAAACTGGAAATAAGGCAGGGATGTTCACTCTCACCACTCTTATTTAATATAGTATTGAAGGTTTTAGCCACTGCAGTAAGTCATACAGATCAATAAAGGAGATATAAAAATGCCAGTGTTGCAGATGACATGATTGTCTATGTAGAAAATCCCAAATAACCACCACTACCACCACCAACAACAAAAATAAACAAAACTCTTATTATTAATAAGTGAGTTCAGCAAGATTTTGGGATATAAGATCAACACATAAAAATCAATTACATTTCTGTATACTAACAACTACAGAAACTGAAATAAGAAAACAACAACATAATACCATTTGCAATCACCTCAAAGATAAGGAAATAATTAACTAAATCCTAAAAAATGTAGACTGTGTATTCTAATTATTATAAAATGTTTCTAAACTAAATCAAAGAAGACCTAAATAAATGAAGAGACATTCTCTGTGTTAGGATCTTAAGACTCAACATGGTAAAGATGTCAGTTATCCCCAAGTTTATTTACAGGCTTAATGCAGTCCCAACAAGTTTATTTATTTGTTTGTTTGTTTATTTTTAATTTTTTTAAAATTTTACAGGTACAAACAAGTTTGTTCTAAAATGTATATGAAAAAGTACAGATTTGGAATAGCTAAGACAGTCTTGTCAAAGAAGAAAACGGGAGGAGTGACTGTTTAGGGCCATTATATAGCTACAACACTCAAGGTAGTGTGGCATAGGCAGAGGAATTGACACATAGATCAATAGAACAGAATAGAGAATCTAGAAATAGCCCCACACAATTGTGCCCCACTGATTTTTGACATAAATGCAAATGCAAATCTGTGGATGATGGATAGCCTTTTAAACACATGTTAGTGTAATTGGCTATCCATAGACAAAGAATAAACCTCAGCCTAAGTGTCACATCTTCTACAAAAGTTAACAAAAAATGGATGTGTACTTAAATATAAAACAAAATGTATAGACTCTTTAAAAAAATAGGAGAACATATTCAGCATTTAGATCTAGGCAAAGAGCTCATAGACTAGACAACAAAATCACAATCAATCAAAGGGAAAATTCATACATTGGAACACATTAAAATTAAAAGCTTTTGTTCTATGAAATTGCATATGAAGAGGATGAACAGACAAGCAACAAACAGGAAGAAAATATTTGTAAAACACATATCTGACAAAAGACTAGTATCTAAGATATATAAAGAACCCTTAAAACTCAACAACATTAATATGTTGGGCTGTCGGAAAAGTCATGACGTATTTTTTTCTATGTTTTCCCTTGCAAAATGCATCATGATTTTTCCAACAACACAATACAACAAACAATCCAATTAAAAAATGAAATATCAAGAGACATTTCACTGAAGAGGACATACAGATGGCAAATAAGAACATGGAAGGATGGTCAACATCATTAGCCATCAGGGAAATGTAAATTAAAACTACAATGAAATATCACTACAACTCTAACAATGGCTAAATAAATAATAGTGAGAACAACAAATGTTGACTAGAATGTGAAGCAACTGGATTGCTCATATATTGGTGGTAAGAATGCAAAATGGCACAGTTATTCTGGAAAACAGTTTGCAGTTTCTTATAAAACTAAACATGAACCATACAATCCAATAATTAATTGTACTCTTGACATTTATCCCAGAGAAATAAAAATGTATGTTCACACCAAAGCTTGGACACAGATATTCATAACAGTTTAATTTGCAATAGCCCCAAACTAAAAACAGCCTATGTGTCCTTCAACAGGGGAATAGTTAAAAAAATCTGTCATCTGTATTTCATATATTTTATAGAATAGCTCTTAGCAATAAGAAGAAAAAAGGTTATTGGTGCAAATAACAACTTAGATGATTTTCCAGGGAATTATCCTGAATGAAAAGACCAAAAGATTACAAGATTCCATGTTATCTTATTTATATCAGATTTTTGAAATGACAAAGTTTTTTTTGAATGAATAAAAAAATGAGTGGTTCCCAGGAGTTAGGGATGTTGGGGGAGGGTTAAGAGGGAGAGAAGTGTTACAAATGAACAACATTGGGGATCCTTGTGGTGATGAAAGTCTTCAGAGTCTTGACTTTGGTGGTGGACAGACCTACATAAGTGATAAAATTGTATAGAATTGAATACACACATGAGTATAAATAAAACTGGTGAAATTTAAATGAGACCAGTGAATTATATCAATGACAATAACCTGGATGTGATATTGTGCAACAGTAGTGCAAAATGCTATCCTTGGGGGAAAGCTGGTGTAGTAGGGAAAAAAAAAAAGTCCCCCTTAGATATCCATGTCCTGATCCCTGTGAATATGTTCTTTTGAACAACATAAGGGACTGCATATGTGATTGGGGATCTTAGAACAGGGAGATTTTGCTGGAACATTTAGATAGGCTCAGTGTAATCACAAGGGTCCTTGTAAGGAGAGAGAGAGAAAGAAGTTTCAGAGGAGTGGATGTGACTATGGAAGGAGAGATTGGAGTGATGTAATTATAGATGGGGGCCACGAGCTAAGGAAGGAGGGCAGCCTCTAGAAGCTAGAGAAAGCAAGGAAATAGATTCTCCCCTAGAGCTCCAGAAGGAATGCAGTCATGCCATCACTTTGATTTTAGCCCATTAAAACCCATTTTGGACTTCTGACCTCCAGAATGATCAGGTAAAAGATTTCTTTTGTTTTAAGCCACTGAGTACATTTGTTACAACAGCAAAAGGAAATTAATCTACTAGATAAAGTGTATGTATTCCTTTATTAGTCCTCTGTATTATTCCTTACAACTTCATGTAAATCTACAATTACCTGAGTAAAATTTTCAGTTAATATAGTATGAATCTGATCCCTGATAAGAACAATGCCAATGTGAACTGTCTTAAAGCATGAAACCAAGATGGAAAGATGATGAAGGGGGAGAAAAGAAATTCCTCCTCTTGTTTGATAAGACTTATGATAATATCTAACCCTTTTCTAAATAATTTATTGTTGGAGTTGTATAACTCCCTTTCTACAATACTTCCTACCTCTTTCCTTCTAGTACAGTACAGTAATAAAATGTGGGTTCTGGGGTTCACTTGCCTCAGTGAATATTTCAACATCACCCAAGGCCTGTAAAACCTTGGGCAAATTTAAGGTTTTCCATTGTAAATTGGAGGTAATAAGGGTGTATCTCCTTCAAAGGACAGTTGTAAGCAATTATTTCTGGGAACGTGGTTGTACTATGTTGGTTCCCAGCTCTGTGTATTTTCCTAAATTCTCCAACACCCCTGAACCACTCTTTTTCCTCTTGCCTCTCATCTTCCAAAGTTTATTTGTCACTGTAGTAAACAACCTTTAAATGGCTCTTATTAATTCTGCCTCGTGGTATTCATACCTTCTGTAAATCCTACCCTAGAGTGTGCACCGGAGTTAGTGACTTGCTTTTATTGAATAGATTATGGCAAAATCATGGGACGTCACTTCAAATATTAGGTTACTAAAAAAACTGGTGGCTTACATTTGGGTACCCTTTTTCTGTCTCCTCACCTGCTCGCTCTCAAGGTGCTATGAACTGAGCTGTCCTGTGGGGAGACCCTGAGGCATGGAACTGACAGCATTCCCACCCAGAGAGCAGATTCCACCAAAGATCCTTTCTCCTCTGCTGTGGTTGCCTCAGCACTGATGCCACTCAACAAGCCCTCCTTTGAAAATACGAATGCCCACTAGCAGTGGGAATGTATTGGAAAACCAGAAGCCAGTGAACCCCTGAAGCTAGCAGCCCGAAAGTCCACAAGGAAACAAATCCCGCCCAAAATCACATCAGGGAGCATGGAAGGAGACCCTTCCCCACTGAGCCTGAGGGTGAGATCACAGCCATGGCCAGTCCATGACTGCAGCCTTGAGAGAGAGCCTGAGCCACAAGAACCAGCTGACCCACATGGCGATTCCTGACCTACACAAACTATAAGACAATACATGTTGTTGTTTGAAGTTACCACATTTTGGTGTAATTTGTTATGAAGCAATAGATAAATCATACAGTCTCCATCTGTATAGTATTCATGGACATTAAAGAAGCAAACAATGGCAAAACCAAGCAATTATTTTCTTTATGCAGTAGACAGAGGAAAAGCAATCTAAATGAGTCACCTCTTGTCCTATCTAGAAGCCAGAAGTGTGAAAAGTCTAAATAAGCATTTGTGGTAAGTGGCATGAATATGTGAATAAATGCCTGATAAAACTGCCAGAGGTGTGTTTATAAGAAACTGTTAATTAACTCAGGTTAATCTATCTTTGGTGGAATTTCAGTCAGAGAAACAAAATAAAATGGGATATTTTCGGTAAGGTTGATGATTGGGAGGGATTTGGTGAGTAAGTTGGAAGACTGCTATATATTCTGGGCAGATCTGCCCAGAACAAGCCTCTTTAAATAAGCTTTCTTCACCTTCTCTACATTTTTTTTTCTTTGCTTCTGAAACCATGGAATTTTCAGAAGATAAATTAGTTTTCCTTGCGTGTGGTAGTGTTGTTTGTATTGGGTGTGGAGTGTGAGATGTTCCTAAAGCAAGAACGATGGCTTATTTGCTATAGGTATGTACTCCTTTACCATCTTTGGGTACAAAATGTGACTTTTTTTTTTTAGATATTTACATTACTATGATTCTGAGTCCTGATAGACTATTCTTTTCTCCCTGGGACCCCAAAAACTTAAGTCTGAGAGCAGCACAGGGAATCACCCCATTTAGTGGAGTTTATATTGGTATCTACTTCCTTCTTTGAAAAATTTTACAAAATGAAAAATAAGGTTATTTCTCCAGAGAGCCTTTCTTCTCTGCTGTTGTTGTAGCACTGATACCACTCAACAAGGTTTCCTCTGAAAATACTAATACTTACCAGTGCAGCAAAAGTCCCTAAGTGAAAATACAGAGAAGGAGATTTTGAAGCTGTCAAATGTAATCATAACTTGAGTTGCCATCTACATATGGCTGTGTGTCAAAGGCAAGAAATGTACAGGGGCCGGCTGAGTGGCACATTGGTTAAGATCTGGCTTGGGATGCCAGAGGGCCCCGGTTCAGATCCCACATATGAGGGCCAGTGACACTGCCCTCTGCAGCTAAGATGGTCAATGGCAGCTCGACCTGGGGCTGAGCTGCCGTGGGTCGCCGGTGACGGCGTAGGCTGCAGTCCCCAGCTGCAGTGGGTTGCCATGGGCTACCATGTGTAGCCGGCAGCCGGCGTGAGTGGCCAGCAGCCACCGTGAGTGACCATCCAGAAGCTGGTGATTGATCTGCCTCGCCCGGGAAGAGCACAATGATGGTGACAGCTTGGGGCAGTGAAGTAACATCCTCCACAACTAGACCGAAGAACAAAACAACAGCAACTTGTCTGTTCCCCTTCCCCCGATTCCCCAGCACTTTTCCCCTCCCCCAATTCCCCAATAAAATCTTTAAAAAAAAAGAAATGTACAAGCAAGGAAAGACAGCCATTGATTGGTCCTCTTCCCACATCTATTCTCAATGTTTCTTTACAGTCCAGGGGAGTCCCAGCCTCTCGCCTATTCTCTATTTGGTGGAGTGCATTTGTGGCCTTATGTCACTGGGGGCTACCATGAAATTTTGTGGCTGAAAAAAAGAGTGCCTAAGGGGACACAGGCTGTTTGTTAGCATTTGTAAGACTATCCAAAAGAGATATATACAAACGACATGAAACGGCACACTGGGTACTTGCTAAGTGAATTGAGCACTAATAGACCTCTGTAAAATACTCCCTATGGCCACGGCTTGGAATTGACACAGTCTTTTCTTCCCATAACCATTGGCCAAATCAGGTCACAGGAAAAGAGCAATCTGAACAATGAACTTGGAGAACATAAACAAAACCCCACTTTTCCTCCATGTTTGATGGTTGGGTTTATGGCAGTCTGAAATATTTATATAGTTGTATCAACTATCCACTGCCTACTTGCAATAACCATAGAGAACAAAGAACATGGGCAGAGGTGGCCAAAATGACATGTAAAATTATCTACCAATTTTATTTACACAGATAAACTACACTGCTTCCTGAAACTCCCAAATCAGCCTAAATGAGTAGGGAAAAAATTTTAATTTGCCTAATTTACTTTCAATGCATAGTCTGTACACAGGAGGATCTGAGCTATTGTTTGAATAGTGCTTTCATTAAAGGTGTTACATTATACAAATAAAATGGTATATCAGTGCTATTATGAAATTCACTGCAACTTAAAGCCAGTTAACTTGTGTAGGCATTTTGTTAATAAAATTAAAATAATAAACATGAAAACAGATTCAATGTAAGTTAATTGAAAATTATTTTTTAAAACACTTAGTGTTAGCTTCCCCTAATTTAATGTTACCACTATCACCATATTTATCTTAATGACATAATTATACATACATAAAGTGTTTGGAGAATCCTACAAGCTCTTAGCAATGTTTATGATGAGGCAGTAAAAGATATTTATCCATGCAGCGCATGGACTGGGGAAGCATATCCAATTTTATAGACTCTATAATATATTATAAAAATTGGGTTTTGTCCCCATCTTAATACCATATTAATATGATATAATTAGCATTAATATCATACACCACATTAATATGTATGCATTAGAGGCTTTCTTTTGCTATTAAAAATCTACAACTTAATCTTAGAACCATCCATTTTTCCCTTTCCAGCCAGCCAGGGTTCAGTACAGATCCCTTTAAAATGACTCTGAATGTGAAACCAGCATTCTAGGTCATGACAAGAGGAAAGAGAGGGAGCAGTTAGCCCAGAGTTTTCTCAGTTCTCTCCTTCTTCCAGCCTCATAAATTTGAATGAGAAGGCCACCACAACATCTGTAGGCCAGAGAATTGTGCTAAAGCATGTTGTTTCTGGATTGCTTCCTGTGTGTGCAAAGTCATAGATATCCTCTTTCCCGTGTGTTTTCTCACACACCTCTTTTCAAACATTAAACACCCATCTTCAGCATTTTCAATGGCTAAATTCTATCTGTCTGTCATTAAAAACAAAGCCACCTTGCTAGGTGGATGAACTGTTTCTTAATTTTTGTGTAATTTTGTGTGTGTTTGTTATATTGGTTAGATCTTATGAAAACAGTGTTACATATCAAGCTTCCCTAATACTCGGTTAATTAAAATACTATCATTTAATGTTGCTCACATATGTATAGGTTGTCTGGGCTTCAGCTGGTCTAGAAAGCATTTTTTTCTTACTGCAGGTGTACACGTCAGCACATGTGGCTCTGGTCGTCTTTGTCCTGGCACTGTCAGATCAACTAGTGTGTGTTCTTCTCATGATAATGAATGAGTTGCCATCTAAATGTGGTTTTTAAAATTTTATTTATTGTTTGTTTGTTTACTTATTTATTTATTTTAGTGGTATTGTTTACCTTAACCATGCTAGAAAAGAGAGTGCTTAATAACCATCTCACATTCTTCATTGGTACCTCATTACATTGGTTTTAAAACATGCTGCTTTTCTCCCATTCACTTTATACTCTTCTTCAGGGACTCTTACTATAGGAGGTCTGGCAATTAAGTTCGTGAATGTGCCGCCATGCGCTTACATTGGCAGTGCTGTACAAACAGCTCAGTAAGGTTTCATAACCTTGGTGTATCAGCGTCTCACAGCTGTGTTCATGTTGACGTGTGGCAGTGTCATGTTGAGTGGCGTTCATTATTGTTGAGTGTTTTTGTGTGCCGTCCCAAGAATGTCTGAGCTTGAATTAGAGCAACAAACATTAAATTTCTTGGTTAATTTGGCAAGAGTGGAAGTGAAATCAAGGACATGTTAGTCCAAGTTTATGAGGATAATGCCATGCAGAAAATGGCAGTGTACAAATGGATTAAATATTTTTCTGAGAGGAGAGAATGCATCACTGATGAAGAGGTCAGGGCAGCTGGTAACAAGCAGAACTGACAGAAACATTGCAAAAATTTGTCAAATTGTGCATCAAAATCATTGGCTGACTGAGAAGGATAGCTGACCAAGTCAACATCGATACAGAAACAGGAAAATCTTAACTGAAAATCTTGGCCTGGGAAAGGTGTGTGCAAAAATGGTCCCAAAGGAGCTCACTGATGAATAATAGCAAAAGAGAGTCGAAGTTGACCAAGACCTTTTGGAGAGGCAAGACGATGTTTTGGGCAATGTTCTCACTAGTGATGAAACATGGATGTACCAATACAACCCTGAAACAAAGCGTCAAAGCGCACAATGGAAGTCAGCCAATTCTCCATGACCAAAACAGTTCTGTCAGTCCAAATCAAGAGTCAAAACGATGTTGCTAACTTTTTTTGATATCAGAGGGATTATTCATTATGAGTTTGTACCAATTGGACAAACAATTAACTAAGTTTACTATTTGGAAGTGCTGAAAAGATGAAAACGGCCTGAACTTTTTGCCAACAATTCTTGGCTCTTGGTATCACAACAATGCACCAGCTCATACGGCACTGTCTGTGCGGGAGTTTTTAGCCAGTAAACAAATAACTGTAATGGAACACCCTCCTTACTCACCTGACCTGACCCCCAATGACTTCTTTCTTTACCGGAAGATAAAGGAAATATTGAAAAGAAGACATTTTGATGACATTCAGGACATCAAGGGTAATATGACAATAGCTCTGATGGCCATTCCAGAAAAAGAGATCCACAATTGCTTTGAAGGGTGGACTAGGTGCTGGCATTGGTGCATAGCTTCCCAAGGGGAGTACTTTGAAGATGACCTTAGTGATATTCAGCAATGAGGTATGTAGCACTTTTTCTAGGATGAGTTCATGAAGTTATTTGTCTGACACCATATACATAAATTTTTATCCATTTATCTATTGATGGGTACTTAGGTGTTTTCTATATCTTGTCTATTATACATAAGTGATGTTTTAGTTAATATGAAGGTGCATATATGTTTTTTAATTAGTGTTCTCTTTTTCTTGGGATAAATACTCAGAAGTGGAATTGCTGGGTCATAAGGTAGTTCCATTTGTAATTTTTTGAGAAGCCTTCATACTGTTTTCCATAGTGGCTGCATCAATTTAAAATCCCACCAACAGTGCACAAGGGTTCCCTTTTTCCAACACCCTCACCAGCACTTGTTATTTCATGTCTTTTTGATAATAGCCATTCTAACATGGGTCAGGTGATATTTCACTATGGTTTTGAATTGCATTGTCGTGATGAATAATGATGTTGAGCATCTTCTCATGTACCTGTCAGACATCTGCATGTCTTCTTTGGAAAAGCATTTATGCAGATCTTCTGCATATTTTTTACATCAAACTGTTTGTTTTGCTATTGTTGTATGAATTTTTTAATGTATTTTGGATATTAGCCCCTTATCAGATATATGATTTGCAATTATTGTCTCCCATTCAATAGGTTGCATTTTCATTTTATTGATGATTTCCTTCATTTTGAAAAGTTTTTTTTTTAAGTTGATGTAGCCTCATTTGTTTATTTTTGCATTTGTTGCTTTTGGTATCAGATTCAAAACAGGAGTGCCTACTTGTGGTTCTAAATGTGGCACAATAGGACAAGTAGAAATATAAAAGACCTCCTAAAGCCTATGCTCATAATTGTCACATCGTCATTCTCCCCATATATCTCTGGACAAAGCAGATCATTGGCTAAGTGCAAAGTCAGGAGCAAGGTCACATGACCTTTAGATGAGGCTATGGCAAGGCTGTAGATTCAGGAACAGGTGAAGTTTTACGGCCAATTACATAATCTACTTATCTCTCTTAAGTGGTGTCATTTACCTTATGGTAGTAATGTGGATGCCTATTAGCCTGTTTTTCTCTGCTCTGATTATTTTATTTGTATAGTGCCTTCCACATGTTAGGCTTTCAACACTGAAGACATATACAGGCCTATTGACTTTATTCCCTCTACACTTTGTAATTACACATAAGCTTATAAGACCTGTTCTTTCTACAAAGGCAATAATGGAGGAGCCTTGAATTTTTTGCATGGTGTTATTCATCATACTTACTTCACTACTGGAAATAGTAGTGAAGTAGTTTTCAGCAGAATTAAAATGTAAGCGAGTATGTAGCAAATATTTATTGTCTTAATGAATTTATAATGAATTTTGTTTTAATTTAGTTAAGACTAATGTCCACCTACGATGTACACTTTAAACCAGTTACTGTATGTACACGGATTTTGGTGATTGATCATAGCAGGACAGCTGCTAACATGGAGCTCATGTAAAGTAATTCCTTGCTGCTGGCTCATGACCACCTGGGACTTTATTCTCCTGACACTAAACAACATGACTTACAAAGATAAAAGTGACTCTTCCCATTTGTATACACCCGACTTTTAGTTCTCTCCCCCTTGAGGTGTTGGTTGTGGTTCCAAGTCCACAGTAATTTGCAGTTAATTTGTTGGACTTGTAGAGAAGTATCTGGGTAAAATCTCACTCACAGAAACTTCAACTACTCTTCTATGGACTCATCCAATAAAAATAATAATAAAAAAATTATGGATGTTGAGGTCAGGATTTTTTTTACTTGATTTTTTTCCAAAAGAACTCCATGTTATTTTTCATTTATCTAATATTTTATCCTTGGCACACTTACAAATATTGACAAATGTGAGTGACTATGCTAACATATTGAGAAGCTTTAAAACAAAACATAGAAGTAGATAAAACATTAAGTTTTAAGAAAAAAACAAATAATTAATTCTCTGTACTGGATGGTTTGAGGTAATTGGGATAATTTTTTAAATTAATAGGAAGAGATTAAAAATGAACTTTTGTCAATAAAGAGTTTGTTACTTTAATGGCCAAACAATGAGGATTCTATGGGGCTAAATAAAACATCAATGACACAGAATATCCCTGGTTGTGGATTTTTTATTCTTTTTTCAATTTTAGTGTCCTAGTGGTCTATACTTATCAATTCAGCCATAGATGCGTAAGTGCTTGAGAAACCTCATGTACCACATAGTTGTTCAAGTTCTTTCTCTCCTATAAACCTATGTCCAGAAAATATTTACTTACTCTGACTTACCATAACATTAGACCCAATATCATTAAGACAAGCTATTTGTTGAACTAAATCACAAGTATAGAACCTCAAATTGAATTTCACTGTCTAAAAATACTATACCTAGCAAGTAATATGACCAAAGAGATATTTCTACCTGATTTTACTTTCTTCCAAATCAAAAGTGTATAATCTATATCCAAAATATTTTAGGACCAGAAAGATAAGTATGTAAAAGTTTGGCTTGTTGGGTAAGATAATGTTCTCAAATGGTATTGTTCTATTTGAACAAATTCATTTCTGTGGAAATTTGTTGTAGTGCAATAGTCTTGATAAAATAAGCAGGTTGTGCTTTACCCCTTGGTCTCTAGTCCCCTCATTTTGCTGTCTACTTCTCTTTCTAAACCATGGACACCTACATGGCAGGGACTAAGCCTTACTCATCTTACTCCACACGTTCAGCAGTGCCTGGCATATAAAAGGCATCTAAATACCATCTGTTATGTGGACCGAGTCCAATGGTCTCTTGTTATTTTCTAACTTATTTGACTGTGTATCATTTAATCCTACTATCATTTTAGCAGATATTCTGGGTTCCTACCTAAAACCTTCCCTTGTTCCAAACTTGCTTTTCGCAGAATCCCAGTTTGATTCATTTCTGCTAGATCATGTGATGAGGAAAGATGATAGATCTTTATCAAGTTTAAGTGAATCATAGGTCAAATCTATCCTCCTTACCTTTTATCAGTTTGGGAATAAGCATTTGGCTATGTGGTGGCCAATGATCAATTGAACATAGGCAGCAGGGGTATTATGTCCAGGGAAGATTTTCTGTGAATGAAAAGAGACGTAAATGAAACATGCCTTCTTTCCAATGGGCATAGTCATGTATACTCATACATGTTACATATGGAACTGGGCATCTGAGACACACTCTCCCATGCTAAAGATGGTACAGCAGAAATTTTGCAGAACTCAAATCATTGACACTTTAAAGCTTTTAAATAATCAATTATAGAAGTGACTCATGTGCAATTTCTAGAAAATTCCTTATCATTAAATTAAAGTTGAATTTCTGCTTTCTCAATAATAGTCTGACATATAACCATGTACTTTTCTAAACTCTTCATTCTTCAAGTTTACATGACATTGAGTTTGCTTGGTCCTTCTGATTCTTTAGTTGCGGCTTTTCTCTTTGTCTAGGTTTCTTGTGTTTTTGTTTTGTTTTGTTTTGTTTGGCTTTTCTCAAGGTTTTCTTCTTGGCCCCCTTCTTTCTTTCTGGGTGTTCTTGATTACTTCATTCATCTTACAGCTTTACTTACAAACTCTATTTTGATAACAACTAAATCCTTTCTAAAGTTCTGACTTCTCAACTTAGCTTCAGGCTCAGATTTCTACTTCTTATAAAACCCTTTTGCTTGGACTTTCATAGATTTCCTCAAACACAGGAGTTCCTGCAAGTACTCAAGATCTTTCCAACCTCACGTCGTTTCTCCTCTTGTTTTAGCGAACAGCCTCCTGGGTATGTTGACTCAAAACTTTGCAGTCATCTTTGGTCTCTCCGTCTTTCTTTGTTCACTTTCTCTGAGCAATGAGACACAAAACTCCTGATCTTTTACCTAAAAATGTTTTCTAAGTCTGTGTCTTCATTTTCATTGTTGTTGGTACCATTAAGTGGGTGTTGCAGATTCAGAGTATCTGTGGTAGAGGTATAATATAGACTGAGATGAAGTTAGTTTTCTTGTCTTTGAAATTCATCTCCATTTTTTTCTGATTTCTTTAAAGACCCATGAGGTATTCTGAAGTTTCTCTATAATGTGCCTATATTTGAATTACCTTTTGTTTTTTATGCTTGGGATGTATTTGAAAATACATTGAATTAGAACACGTGGAATTAGAATTTAAAAACAGGATCTAGAATTTGCTATTTTTAAGCATTAAATTCAGTGGTCACACATTGCACTATCCCGATGTGTTTCTCTTTCAGGGTTCGCAGATATTTCTTTGTTAACCAAAATAAATAATTTAGGAACTAGATTTCAGTTTAATTTAATTTTTAGAAATACAAATTGAATGCATAGCAGTGAGCTAATAAAGAGATTTGCAGAGAAATTGGATCAATAAAAAATAAATAAATAAAAATCTGCACGTAAAATGAGGAAAAGAGATACCTCCAGCTAATATATAGTTTTGTCTTTAGCAGCGTTTTAGGAAGTTTTGTGCTGTGGTGTTATTAGCACCCAGAAAGACAAGTATGCCCCCCTCCACCCCGCCGCCTAGTTGCATGATGCAACTTGACCAAGTAAGGAATACATTTTAGTATCTTTACACCTAAAATGTAAACATCGTTGTGAAGTACAACTGGAGTGTACTTTAAGCTTATGAAAAATCATGGGCATTACTGAATCTGTTAAGTGGTTTAAGTGATGTTAATATGATGCTACATCCTAGTTTGAAAATGCAAAATCCTTTTTTCTCCTTGGAAAAGTGGGAATGGGAGCCCTGGTGGACCTTTATGTAATTTTTAGAAGATGGGGCACTTCCACTTCTTCCATTCATGATAAGAACAGTGGTGAGCTGACAGAAACAATTTCTTTTTATTTACTGGCCATTACAGTTGTAAAATACTGCAGACATGAGCCTCACATAAATCAGTTCCCCTCAGATGAATGTGCCTTTGGAGAGGCTTTCTGCCAAGGTTTCTTCACCTCAGCCGCATCTCTCTGGAGTACTCCTGCTTTATGTTTGGCAGCCCTTCTGAATTTATTTTGTTCTTAATTCCAAATAATCCTCAATTGGAAGACAAATAAACTGAGGCTCAGAACTTTAGAGTTGAAAGGGACTTTGGAGTTTGTATTAGTTAGATCATCTGTATCAGGATATTTTCCTGCTGCATGCAACAGAAGACATGACTCAAGCGCATGCAAAAAGGGAATGAATGATCTCTGTAAATAGTCTGAATATAAGTCAAGCTTCAGGTAAGGCTTTCTCTAGTGGTTCAAAAATCTCATTAAGGACAGCATCACTTTCCATTACCCCACTCTTTGTTCAAAACATGTGCTTCAGGGGCCAGCCGAGTGGCGCGATGGTTAAGAACT
>NW_017732337.1:535496-538989 GCF_001890085.2 Hipposideros armiger | reverse complement strand
CAGGGAGAGCACAATGATAATACCAACATGGGCCAGTGAAGCAACATCCTCCACAACTAGACTGAAGAACAAAAAGGACAGCAGCTTGTCTGTTCCCCTTCCCCCAATTCCCCAATAAAATTTTAAAAAAAGAAAAATCTAAAAAAGTGGGCTTCATATTATAAATGATCCTGAACTGCACCATTTGAGGGAGAGGTTTATAAGATACTTATTTCATGTATTTTATATAATTGTGTAATTATTTCCTACTTTGTACCATGGACCAGAGTTTTTCATAAGTGTACATTCTTCTTCCATCCCCCCTCCCCAAATGTTCCTATCAAATGTGTATGTACAATTTAGTATAAATAGATTTACATCATCAGACATGTTTTCAGATGTTAGAGAGAGGATATGGCATTTTGTAAACACTATTAAGGCAGCACCGTTTTCCAGACGTCTCACGTTAAAGTAAGTTACTTGAAAATAGTTTGGGAAATGCTGAAGTGAGGAAAGGTAGGAAGAGAGTGGAGAGGGAGAAAGAAAGGAAATTTAAAAGGAGGGAAGGAGGGAGGAAGGAAGGGTGAAGAGAGAGAGGAGAACAAAGGGGAAGAATAAAAAAAATTATCTATCTATCATCTATCTATCTATCTATCTATCATCTATCTGTCTATCTATCTGTCTATATCATCTATCTATCTGTCTATCTGTCTATCTATCTATCTATCTATCTATCTGTCTATCTGTCTGTCTATCTATCTATCTATCTATCTATCTATCTATCATCTGTCTATCTATCATCTCACCCCCAGGCAGGTGAAAGGATCAGGATCAAATGAAATGCTCTAATAGTAATTGTTGAGACAAGAACACATTGTCATTAAGAGGGAGGATCACTACCACATGGAAGAGGGATGATAAGGTAGAGAGCTGGACTTTGACCCGGAAGTCCTCATGGGGACAGATACTTAATTTAAATTGCCCTCACCTTAGCTGTGNGACAGCAACTTGTCTGTTCCCCTTTCCCCAATTCCCCAGCACTGTTCCCATTCCCCCAATTCCCCAATAAAAATCTTTAAAAAAAAAAAAAAAACAAAAACATGTGCTTCATTCTCAGGTTCTTCACAGATCCCAGCACAGGGAGATAGAATGCATTGATTTACGTTAGTACTTTAGTCAGAGTCTCCCTCTTCATTTGACAGAATAGCCACTACCACCCAGAATACATGGCTTCTCTACAAATGGAGATTCATGATGCTGAAAGAAGGGGAAATGGACGCTGGGGGGGGGGGGGGCGGAGCCAAAAGATATCTATATTATCCACCTCATTGTTTTACGGATGGGAAAGAGGTTTCTGTCAGCTGCAAGATGGAAGAAAACCATCGATTCCACAACTAAATTTATGTGACCAGAAACGAATGTTAATTTTATTAAGCCAGTGAGGTGTCAGTAAGGTTTATCCCTCACAGTGGGGAAATGCAGAGTTTTCCCCGTTCAGACATTTTCTCCATGTTCATTTTGAGTTTCAGTCATTGAGCTAGGTTCTGAGGATGAATTGACTCTCTACCTCTCACTCTTTGAGCACTCATGCTTTGACTCTTAACCTCTTTGGTTTTTAGATCCCTGGGTGACTGAGGTTTCTGCTCAGTGAAATGGGCCCGATGATGGACATGCACAGTGATGAAGGACGACACTCACTGATTAGACAGTGCATGCCACACAGAGCTACAGCTGTGTGGTGTGGGCACCTTGCTTCTCATTTACTTCTTGAGACAGTGCAAGGAAGGTTATTTTCTATTTTTATTTTTTACCAGATCATCAGTAGAATGTCATGCCTTTTCAGACTGAACAAGCACTTGGGGGAGGTGTTCAGCTAACATCTGAAGATGTCATCCTTTTTGTATGGGACTCATTTACGCAATATTTGTTGAGGGTATAATGTACATCATGCAGTCTTCAGGGTAACTGGAGATATGTTTGAACAAAATGGGCATAAATTCCTGCCCTCATTGTGTTTACATTATAATGGCACAGAAAGAAAATAAGTAAAATATATAGTACAGCAAATGGTATTAATTCTGTGGAGAAAAGTAAAGCAGGAGCAGGGGATAAGGAGGATGGTATGTGATAGATTTTGCCATGGTTAAGAAGCTAAATGATGTAAAATTTCAGATTAATTTCGGGTTTAGTTATATGAATTTGTAATTCTAGGACATAATCTCTCTCATTATGGGCATTTAGCCCAATAAAATGAGAACTTCAGTGTTGGGGTGTCTCTAGGTAACCTTGCTTCTTAAGAAGATACCTTCATGACTTTCTCCCTCTCCCTCTTCTTTATTAAGGGGTTGCTATTTCAATATGTGTATGCAGACAAATTCATTTACAATGGCATTACCCACTCACACAATCCTCATTCCCCTTCCGTGCTCCAATTTTATTCCATAGTGCTTATTACCTCTTAACACAATACATAATTTATATATTTGTTATGTTTCATGGGTATTTTCCCTCTCTTCACATAGGAAATTATGTTCCACAAGAGAGGGACTATTTGCCCCTTTTTATTGCTGTAGCCCCAGCACCTAGAATATAGTAGGCACTCAATAAATATTTGTGGAAGGAAAACATGGAGGTAGAGACAGAGTGGCAGTGCAGTGTGGTCGTCAGAGCACATATTTTAGGATTTGGCAGTTTCGGTTCAAGTATTCCCTTAGTCAGTTAATACAACTCTTTTGAGCTTCAATTTATTTGGCACTATAAAAAGGAATGTCAGTAACACTATTTTCCTGAAAAAAAAAAAAATTGTAAGAATGACACAAAATAAGTATGTAAACCTCTCACCGTATTTCTTAACCTAAATAAATAATAGATGCTGTTATTGTTGTTGATGGTGTTGTATTAAGACTGTTGCTTCACTATTTGACAGATAGTCATTAGATGTCCAATAATGTACTAGGCACAGTGCTAGCAAATACTGAGATCAGCAAATTTCCAGACCTTCCCTCTGGCCCCATAGTACTCCAGCTCCGCTCCCTGTTCCAGAGTTTTGTCTCCAATGGAATCTTCAAAAGCAGTGAATCTCAAATCTGTTTATGAATATCAAGACCCCAGAGGATTTGTTGAGTACTCAGATCCATGGTGATAGAGGCCCACCTGGCAATTCCTACAGATCAGATCTGGAATGGGGAAGGTTGAGAGTACACTTTCAGCAGTTTAGGAATTATCTTTTTTTTTTTAAAGTAGCTTCTTTCTTAAGATGAACTTTTAGAAAACACTACCCTAAAATATGCCTAATGTTTATTTTAAAACGGTCCCAGAAAAATATTTTTTCATTCTGGTTGTGAACTTCTGAGATCTTGATGCTTATTAGAAGCAAGGAATCAATCTTTAAGAAGACCAGTAATGGTAACAGGGGGAGGTTTTTAAGGAGGTTGTGGAAAAGGGAGAAGCAAGATATACCTGACACTCTAAACCACTCAAATAATATTTGATAAAAGATTACTTTCTTCTCTCT
>NW_017732337.1:528883-530387 GCF_001890085.2 Hipposideros armiger | reverse complement strand
AGCCAAGTTTCTCACTGCTAGAGGAGGAGGCTAGAATGATCCATGGGGTAATGGATTAGATTTGGAGACATCAGTATGAACTCACATTTAGTTAACTATAGATACTTATGTATTTATGGGTTAGCAGCACACACATATATTTCTAGCTCTGTCTCTCAGAGGGCCTGGAAGCAGCAACACCTCAGAAAAAACAAGCACACCAAGTTCCCAGATACTGATGTCTAACACCATTCTCCAATAAAAGGAGCCAGGGCTTCTTGGAGAAAAGGTTGATTCTGAGGGTACGGCAGGGAATGTGCAAAATGAGCCTGAAGCTCAAAAAGCAAAACGATAGGGGTATGTAAAGGGGACACAGGAGCCAAATAAAAGAGCTCTCAAGAGCCAATCTTGCAACAATTTGAGCAGCATAGTTATTAGAGTATAACCCAAAGTATAGAATAAATATCCATGAGTTTATACCGATACAAATAAATAATTGATAAATAAAATAAGTAAATAAATAAATGAGAGACAATAGACACATCTCTTGAATAGACTTCCAAATAATTTATGTAACTATTCCCCTTTCAAGGAGGTGAAACATAACTATCTTCCCCATATGTATGGGCTGCTCATAGTTACTTCCTTGTAAAGAGTGAATTATCAAAGGAGGAAGAAATTATAACTGTACAGTGGAGACACCTGAGAAACACTGTCTCAGCTAAGGTCAAGGTCAATATCAATGGTAATGACATATTGATGGCATGATATGATCAGAATGGCACTTTACTTCTGTGGTCTTTCTGTCAAAAGCCCATAACCTCAGTTCAATCATTGAAAAAAAAAATTAGACAAATCTCAATTTAGGTACATTCTTCAAAATACTTGACTGATATTCCTCAAAACTGTCAAAGTCATCAAAACTAAAAAAATGTCTGAGAAACTGTCACATCCAAGAGGAGCCCTAAGGACACATGATGACTAAATGTAATGTGTTACCTGGATGGGATCCTGGAACAGAAAAAGGACCAAGATACAAACAAAGAAAACCTGCATCAGGCATGGCCTTTAGTTAATAATCATATATCAATTTTGATGCACTAATTGTCAAATGTATCATGTTAATGTTAGATGATAATAGAGGAAATTGGGTGTGAGGTATATGGAGATTGTCTGAATTATCTTTGAAAATTTTTGTAAATGTGCAACTCTTCTTTAAGAGTTCTTTTAAGTTAAAAGTTATGCAAACAAAAAAGCCAACAAAATAAAACAAAACACCAAAGTGTTGGGACATCTCACAGACTCAGATTTAATTTGTCTGGGGTGGAGCTTAAGTATATGTGTTTTAAAAGAGGTGATTCGAATAAGCATCAAATGAGGATTGAAATCTATCAAATAAGACAGATGCAAGGCACAACTCTTTCTTTCCAACAGGTCTTAAGATTTGCCTTTCAGTCCAGAGAGCTACACGCATCCCTAGAGGTGCTGCCATAAGTGATCAGCAAAAGCATCTATTTTTTTTTTT
>NW_017732337.1:525206-526213 GCF_001890085.2 Hipposideros armiger | reverse complement strand
ACTTTTAACAAACTTGCTAATGCACAGAAAACTTTGTCCTACCTGGTGGGTCCACTTCAAAAAACTGTAGTGCTTGAAAACTCTCAACTGCACACACACACACCATGCTTTTATATTACCAGTTTCTGAATATGGCTGAGGAAAGAAAATGCCACAGTGGGTTTTGGGTTTTTTTTTGAACCCTGTAATAAAATAGAACTCACAGATAGGATCTGGCCCTGAGGTGACTTAACTGTATAACTCTTTTAAAAGTTCTCAAGACTAAGTTACCCTTAGTGTTTGACTCAGCACTTTACAAGCTAATACCAGAACATCTACTTAGACTTTATTAAAAACCCTTGAGAGGGCTGTAATCGTGTTTCTGGAAATTTTAAAAGTGTTTAAAATGTCTGGTAAGAAAAAATACTGGGTTCTGTAAGTACATTTTGTTGAAAATCTCATTTAATTTTACTCAACATGGGCTGAGTTTTAACTTAGAAGTAAAAATTAGTGAGCGCATAGAGAGAGAGGACAGAGCTTCATTGCCTAGACAATGTGGCCCCACATGTGTAGGTTTTCCAGATCACTGAGCCTTATACCCATATGCGTTACTTTTTTATCCCAATAATTTTCTAAGGATGTCTGCATACTTTCTTACAGAGGGTATTAATCACAATTATACCACTAATATATTGAGGGCAGCCTCTCATGTCAGAATGTCTGGGTTCATATTCTAGCTCTTTAACAAGCCCTCTGTGAGCTTGGGCACTTTATTTACTTCCTCTGAGCCTTTAGGGTCCTCATATATAAAATGAAGTTAATTATAATACGTATCTCACACATTTGTTGTGAAGACCAGAATAAAATAACCCATGCAAAGTATTTAGTGCCGGGTATGTAGTATAAAAGTATATAGTGTAAGAGAAGCATGTAGTAAATATTAGATATTATTGCTGTTGCTATTTTATGGGGATGATTTCATATACAGGCTGATTCTCTTTACCCATCTGACAAACTCAGCTATGACT
>NW_017732337.1:516384-522288 GCF_001890085.2 Hipposideros armiger | reverse complement strand
ATGCAAACGGTTTCAAGGATAGACTTCTGTATTTAGGTTGAGCCATGGCAACTTTGCAGGAGAAATTAGTCTCTCAGAAAAAAAGAATGTCATGTGAGAGATTGATTTTTAAAATGGCCACAGCTGTTTCTGCCTCCCTGTATCCATGCTGTCTGCTATGTGACTCTTCACTTCTCTGGTCAAGAATGAGAGTTAATTTCAACGTCTCTTGAATCTGGATCGGTTCTGTTGATTGGGACTTGCTTTGACCAGTAGAACATGGCTGAAGTGACATTGGGCCTGTTCTAAGCCTAAGCATTAAGAAACCTTGCATGCTTCCTCTTGCTTTCTTGGATCCCTCAATGTTGCCAGATGAAGAGGTAAGAGGATCCTATACCCATCAGTAAATCCAACTAAGAACCACCTATTCCAAATTGCTGACTTGCAGAATCATAAGCTTAATAAATGGTACTTTTTCATGTGCTTAATACATGACCACTAATCATTAAATATGAAGATGGTTTATTTTGCATCATAGCTAACTGCTCCAATTTCATTTACTTAAATGAATTGTACATAGTTTGGATTCCATGTTAGAAGGCAAGATCCATTCAACATCAGTTGAATGATCTAATGAGATCTAATTAATATTGACCAACCAAGGTATCATATTAGTGCAGGAGTTCTTATCTTTTTCCAGAGTAGGGGACTTAGGAGACACAGATCTAGACTCTAGAGTATAGAAGAAATCATAGAGATTGTTACTGACAGAAGTATTTTGAGAAAACCAATTCAATTAAACTATCTTCATTTATTAAACATTATGTATTAAAAGGGAAGGTGGCCCACATGAAGTTAAATGGTAGAAAATTTTCCTCCAAGATTTTAAATACCAGTTAAGGGTTTTGCTAATGAAAAATTCTTAAAAAACAAAAGATAGCAAGTGTTGGCAAGGATGTGGAACAATTGGAATGCTTGTATGCTGTTCTTGGAGATGTGAAATGATACAACCACTATGGAAAATTATGTAGGAATTCCTCAAAAAGTTAAAGCTAGAACTGCCATATCCAACAATTCCACTTCTGTGTATATATCCAAAAGAGTTGATATCAGGATCTTGAAGAGATATATACACTCCCATGTTCATTGCGGTATTATTCACAATAGCCAAGAAATAGAAACAACCTAAATGTTCACTGACAGATCAATGGATAAAGAAAATGTGGTGTATGCATACAGTGGAATATTATTCAGCCTTAAAAAAGAGGAAATCCTGGCATATGCAACAACATGGATGAACTTGGAGGGCATTACACTGAATGAAATAAACCAGTCACAGAAGGACACATATAGAATGATTTCACTGATATTAGGTATGTAAAATCGTCAAACTCATAAAAACAGAGAGTCAATGGTGGCTGTCAGGGTATGGCGAGAGAGGGAAATGGACAGCTGTTCAGTGATTATAAACTTACAGTTTATAGAAGATGAATCAGTTCTAGAGATCTGCTGTATAACAGTATGCCTGTAGATAACAATACTGTATTGTGCACTTAAAAGTTTGTCAAGAGGGTGGACCTCAGGTTAAGTTTTCTTACCACAATAGAAAAAAAATAAATGTGCGAAAGAAGATCAATATAAACTAATATGATTTTCAGTTGATTTTTTTCCGCATTAACGTGGATATGAGATATAACAGTTGGAAATACTTTTGTAGTTAATCATTAAATTTCAGAAGAAATTTCAGAGAAAAGAATCCTAGAGATTATGTAGTACAATTCTGTCATCTAGTAATTATTACAGAGTCCTAGTTTGGTCCTGTAGATAGTAAATGACAGAACTTACTATAACATTCACTGAGTTTTCCACATTCTGTGCTTTGCCTGTATAACCTAATGAGTTATTTCAAAAGTTAAATTAGTAGGGACTATTTATCTTCACGCTAAAGTAAAAACAGAGATGGGTTTAATTTTACAAAAATTATCTATCTTGAAATTTCTTTCTGTTCTTCCTCAGGCATAATTATTATTGCTATTCCGATAGCATATTCCATTGCTAAGACATTTTTCCCCAACAGTATTTTTAAGAGCCTCAGGATCTATTGCTTACTAATTAGTAAGAAAGCCACAACTTAGATTAGTCTTGGGGGGGAAAAAAAACACACAAAAAAAACCCCAGAAAGTCATCCACACTTTTTTTTTTCAACCTAAAGAGGAGAAGGCTGTTGGAGTAATTTAATGTTTTTTTCCAGATCATGGTTTATACATTATCACTGGTGTCCAAATTTTGCCCATGGTTTTGTGTATATAAGCACAGTATTAGGCACAAAGAGGGTATAGAAAGAAGAATGACACTGACTCAGTGCTCTCTGGGAACTTGTACGTCAGTTAGTTGTAGCATGAAGACAAGCACAGAAAAACAGTGTGTGACTGTCTTAGCACTTGTATCACAAAAAAATACCATAGACTGTGGGACTTAGAGAACACATTCATTTCTCACTCTTCTGGAGACTGGGAAATCCAAGATCAAAGCGCCCTCAAATCCAGCGCCTGGTGAAGGCCCCCTTCCTGGTTTGCAGAGGGCTGTCTCCTCCTTTGATCATCATGGGGCTGAGAGTACAGAGAGACGAAGCAAGCTCTCATGTCCCTTCTTATTAGGACACAAATCTCATTCAGGAGGCCTCCACTCTCATGACCTAATCACCTTCCTGATTGGGGGTGGGGGGGTCAGGATTTCAACATATGAATTTTGAGGTGGGACATAAACATTCAGTCCGTAACAGCTACTACATATGTCTTTGTATGTAGAAAATCTGAAATGCTTACACAAACAAAAATTGCAATAAGATGACATGAAATTGATATAACGTAGAACGGCTTGGAAAATCCTTTTTTTTTAATAAAAAAATGGCTTTTGATCTTGAAGGAACAATGGAGAAGAACTGTACCTAAAGAACAGGGATCATAATTAAATTCCAGGAGANCTTTAGGGTCCTCATATATAAAATGAAGTTAATTATAATACGTATCTCACACATTTGTTGTGAAGACCAGAATAAAATAACCCATGCAAAGTATTTAGTGCCGGGTATGTAGTATAAAAGTATGTAGTGTAAGAGAAGCATGTAGTAAATATTAGATATTATTGCTGTTGCTATTTTATGGGGATGATTTCATATACAGGCTGATTCTCTTTACCCATCTGACAAACTCAGCTATGACTTTTCTTGCATTTTTCACCATTCCCTTCACCTCAGATCGCTTCCCCAAATCCTTCTCTTCCTTTCCTGCCATGGATTGGGAAACTAGGTAAGGAAGTTCACTGTGTATAATAGACTCTGAGTTAGTTAGGCCTTTAGCTTTAACATAGACTTCAGAGCAAGTCTTTTGGCTCTCAGTCAATTTTTATTTCCGAGTTTGGGAATTTGTTATATGGGAGTTGTTAGAAATCTGATTTGTTGCTCATTGTGCTTAATATACATATATTTATACATATACAACTTAATTCTACATGCTCTCTCATTACACATAGCCTGCCCATTTTGTTTTTGCAATATAAAACTGAGCTCTTCATTTTCTTTTAATATATAATTATTATAGTTTTAAGGCAACTATATTATACAGGATAATACATATTTTACACAACATTTTTTGATTTTTGAGTATTATTTCAGAGTTCATTTTCCATATAAAAATCAATATTCCGACAACTTTTAAAATGATTTGACAAATGAGAGAAAAGGCTTCCCACTAATTTTACCATTGTAACACATGGATACTTTCTGGTTTTGTACATTCCTTTCTAGTACTTATGCATAAATAGGCAAACTCTTATATCATTTTGATAAAAGAACATAATTTTATAAAGGCTAAGAATACCATGTTTCTCTCACAGTGTCTGAAAAACTTAACCTGGACATTATAGATCTGAAAAGAAAGGATACTTTTCAACCATGAAGTCAATACTTGCCAACAAGATGTTCCCTTCCCAGTGGATTTGTTAGTCAATTTCAGACAAAGAACAAAGAGTAAGAAAGATATAATGGCAATAAACATTTGAAATAAAAGCATATCTAGAACCTTTTCCTCTAACAATTCTCCTCTGCTTATGCATACTTTAATCATATACTGACAAAAATTATTCAATAAAAGACCAGAAAATAAATTTTCTGAAGGGTTATTAGCATCACACAGTGTTTAATCAATCAAACAGTAAAATAAATTATATACTGGAACATGATTGTAGTCAGCTAGCACATATATACATATACACATATAATACAGTAGAAATTTAAGTTGTCTTTTTTCTAAATTTTATGGAATTCTTCCATGGCCGGCTGAAAACTGTTTTTTTTTTTGTTTTGTTTTTGTTTTTTTTCAATCGTCATAGTTTATTGTCACTGAGTTAGGAAAAGGTTTGGCTTGAGTACTTGTGTTCAATAACATTCTCTCTGAAATACTGGATATTCTAGACTGAAAAAATCCTGAGCTAGAACTTCTCATATGTGTATAAAGTGAAAAGAGAACAGGGTATACTCCTGTGTTAGGGTTAGAGGTATACGTTTGTAAAATAGGAGATGGAAGAAGTCTCATTTATCTCCAAATCTTGGGGCTTTCTTACATAATTTGTTATTATTAAAAGATAAAAAGAATAAGATAATTTATGTAAAAAAATTATGAATGATTTAGAATAGCTATTAACCAAAGGTTGCATCACATTATAATTAACCATGTTTAAAATAAATAAATAAGCTCTAAGCATTTTTACACATTATATCATCTATATTTAGAGTCTCATTTGTTCTTGATTTAAATATGTTTGTGCTTTTAACAGTTGGTATTTAGGTGGATGTAATTCCACAAATTGCTAATGTTCCCACCATTAGTGTTTGAGTTCAGAGCAGGCAAAGCGTTTACCCTCTTCCTGTCCATGAGGTCTGTGGACTAAGATGCGTTTGCTTTTGTGCTAGGGATCTGTAAAGCATACTTTCCCCCTGGCCTTTCCTCCCAGCTTCTGCCTTTCCCTCTTTTCCCTTTGGCTTCCATCATTCTGAGTCTGGCCTGGCTACATCATCTTGACCATCTTGATTCCTGACTGGGTCTCCATTTAGTAGTTTCAGTTTTCTGTTTTTAACCCTGAATTATTACCAAGTCACCCAGTCATCACTGTTCAAATAGAAAAGCTTGCAGCCTCTCCATTTAGCAAATTTCTTTTTCAAATTGGCCATAAATCTATTTTCTTCTTTGGATAATAAATGACATGAAGTCCACTTGTATCCCTGAAGCACACATCAGTGATTGTCTAGTCTAGCTGAAAACAACTCTCTGGTTCACCATAAGAAATCTATTAAGCAGGCATATTTTAGGTCATGAGTTTCTGATAAAGTGAGTCCATGATGAAAATATAATTAGACCTGAATTTTTCAGACTCCTGAGCTATCCATAAATATAAAATAGCTGCTTTTCACAGTTCCCAGTCGCCTACCTTCCCATATTGAAATTGACAGCTGCTATACAATCTACAAATGAAATATCCAATTTTTTATAACATCTGTTCTTCTGGGCTTTGACCAAAGAAAGACTCCATTAAGCATCATCATTGGCTTAGCACTTACAAAGGCTAATTTGATTCTTTCTTCCTGGTCACTATGCATCATTTTGTCTCAGTCCTTACTTGGGGTTACTAAAGGGATCAAACTACTCAGTTGCTCTCCCCCTCACATTTTATTGTAGAAATAGTGGTTGGCAGTAATGATATCACCATACCTATTGCATGATTTCTTATCCTTCCAGGGACTTAATAACGCAGATTCTACTGCATTTTAGTCTGTTGTCACTTTCTAGCCATTGCTTTTATTTTCCATTTAACTTCTCTGCCTACCATTCCCTGCATTCATCATGTCAAGACCACTTTACAATCATTTAT
>NW_017732337.1:510901-512089 GCF_001890085.2 Hipposideros armiger | reverse complement strand
TGTTGCATAAATAGTAGAAGCTCACTGGATAGTTAATTGTGAGACTGAATGTGTTCAGAGACCATGAGATGATAAAGCGGAAGGAACAAAAAATGCTGACCTTTTCCTTAATGAGCTTTAAGAAAAGTATTACACACAGGAGCATCATTAGATAAGTTATCTGAGTAAATTCCTATTTATTAGGTAAGTACTAAAGTAATTATCTGGTTTATCACAGATATTAATCTCCTCACCATCTTTGTTTTAGTGTTTTGAGACTCTCTGCATTAATTCATAAAACTTCAGGAAAACCTACTGAAAAAAAAATGCAAATTTTATTGTGGCAAAGCCCAAGAAGCCAGCATTGTGTGACCGCTGGCTTTCCCTGTGCGTTCCCTTCACTCTGTGCTCTGCACTTCTTACTGCTCTCTCCAGACTCATGATTCAAATGTTCTAGGTGATTTAGGGCATTTAATGACTCAGTTTGTGCGACTGCCCAGGGGCAGATGAGTCATCGTGTCACATTATGTCTTCACATTATATCCCACAAACCGGAGGCCCCAGCCTACAAGTAACAATTTCAAGCTAGGCTCACTATGCACTTGGCAGTCTGTACTCACTCTTGGTCTGAGAAAGCAGTGAAATGATGCAAATAAAGCCTTCCCTGGTAGCCCTGTGTGCCTACTGCAAGGATATGTAATTATCACAACTGCCTGCTTTGTGTCAGACATTTTGGAGGCTGCTTTGTGAGTATTGCCTTATGGTGGAGGGACAGTACAGTGTCACAGTTAAAAATAATAGTTTGAGAGTTAGACTGTCGCTAAAAGTCAACTTTCAAATATGTTAGTTATGTGACCCAGAGCCAGTCATTTAAACTCTCAGTTTCTTCATTTCTGTAGGGGGTACAGTGATGATTGTTATAAAGACTCAACAAAGTGTTTGGCATATATTAGGCTCTCGGTAAATGCCAGCTAGTCCTGCTTTTATAATCTAATCTCTATTTAGAATTAATATGACTTTAAAGTCAAAGAGGCTCGGGTTGAGATCCTGCTGCTACTTTTGAACTTTATGGTTGTTTTGAACTGATATCAAAGGCAAACTTGAGCACAGGTTGATTTGCATAATGTTACCAATTCTGAATTAGAGATGCACTTACTGCATGGAGTTATCAGGGCGACTGTTTCAGCCAGGCTGCTGGATGTGCGAGTA
>NW_017732337.1:504008-507541 GCF_001890085.2 Hipposideros armiger | reverse complement strand
AAGTGACATTGTTGCTGAACCCAGAGTTCTCATAGAAACCTTGCACAATTGCATTTGTTGCCTAAAGTGAAATTTAAGTATTTCATGAAAGTGTGCCTGATTTTCATGCAACTTTCTTGAGAAACTTTGTAAATTGTAAGCTATTAATATTACTTTTCAGATCCTAATCTTCACGCCTCCCACCTCTCGGACCCCTAAGCCCTCCCACTGTGCCTGCTGCGACTCACTGTCCCCCATAAGTAAGCAAGCTTGCCTGTTTATCAGCCCCATTTGCCCTGACTGGAGCCTGCGGTCCCTGGCATCTCTCTGCTTTTCTCTGTTGACCTCTGGAATCATCGCTCTTTATCCTCCTACTGGAATCATCGCTCTTTATCCTCCTACTTTTTTTTACAGCACGGGATCTGGAAGTAAGACGGATATCCTCCTATTCTTTTTGCTTTTCATTGAGCTAAACCTTGATTCCTTCTCTCAAAACTCCTGTTCCTCCAGCTTGTTTTTTTGTTTGTTTGTTTTGTTTTGTTTTTTGTTTTTTTTTCTTGTTAAGGGAATGTAATCTGTCTATAGCATCTGCTCCATCTCCACAATATTTTTTGAAAGCTTCAATAGCTGGTCCTCATGTTTTCTGCTCCTCCTTTTCCAGTATTGGTTTCATGGCCCATCAGAATAAGCATTTTTTTTTTTTTGCATATACCTGCAGTTCCCTTGCCCCTTTTTTTCTCTGTTGTGTTCTCTGAGCAAGATCCCAATCCTCATTACAACTAAATTTCTGCTTGTTCTGTGTCTATGTCTGGTCAGTGAACAGCTTGGCTGACTGATGCCATTTAAATTTCTGCCACCGATTTCAACTGCGTCCTTAGCTGTCTTATCACATTTTTCACACATATTATGCCACATAAAGTCATACTGTAACATCATACACACTCTTAGATAAGTATTGAAATATTATTTAAAATTTTAGAAACAATAATTTTCTACAACATAATTGAATATTACCTAAGCCAGATGAGATAATGTTACTAATAAGTAATTACTATACCATATCAGTTTAGAGTTCAGAAACAATCACTTATGTAAAAATCCACAAGAAGAATATACATGTACATTATCTAATAACTAAACTACATAGGTTTTAAACATTTGTCCTAGTGACTAGGAATTATTTGCATAGTATTTTTACTCAGATGATTTACNTCTGTCTCTCTGTCTCTGTCTCTCTCTGTCTAAGGCTGCCCTACCCCAAACATCCCTGCTTCTCCTCTAAAGATGGCGCCTGGGTACAAGAGGAGGGGTCGCTTACACTTCTTCTCACCATCTTTCCTTTACCCAGGGCTCCAGAGCAGTGCCCTTTGTCCATCTTGGAGCTGTCAGCCCTGCTAACATTCAGGGCTGTAATCGGCATCTTTTCTCCTGGTGTAGCCAGGGCCCTGTGATCTCACTCTCACTTGAGCTCTTGCTGGTGCTCTCCACCCTCTGATTCTCTGACTGTGAATCCTGTTTAGCTTGCAGTCCCAGGAGCAGAACCCCTGAGGTGAATGCCTGTGCCCAACATGTGAGCCAAATGCTCAGCTGCTCCAGATATGTCTTTGCTACAGCGGACCCCAGGGCAGCCCGGAACACTAACCCTTTGCTGCTCTCTGCTTTCCCGTGCCTGCTCTCCGCTTGGATGTGGGTGTAGTCTACATTGCAGCCCCTCCCAGATCAGTAAGCGGGTAACAAAGCAAGAATCCCTGCCCTCCACATCTGTTCATGTATTATACATCAAGCACTCTTCTCCCCTAACCTTCCTTGACATTTGTACCACCTAAGCGGGCAGCAAAAAATGTGTTCCTTTACTTGCCTTCCATCATATGCTACTTCATCTTCACTCCAACTGACTTTAATGGGGGACGTAAATATTCCCTTGCCCACTATTCAGACTGCATTCTATATAATGGCATTGCCTGGCGAAAACCACTGAACACAGGACGGTGTCTGCTGGAGTTGTGCAATGTGGAGACCTCTACACTATGGAGAAATTTTGCAATGAATCCAACTGGATCACGCTTGTGAAATTAAAAGAAGAGAGAAAACAATTTAGCAAATCTCTTATGAGGAAAGTAAGCTGGTTTTCAAGGCTATTGTCCTACTGGATTTTGCATGTCAGCAGCAATGTCTTCCTTTTGACATTTCTTCTATAGTAAATTCTATCAGGCAGACAATACCTAGAAAAGACTGGGAATAAGATGAAAGCCAGGTGCTATAAAAAGTGTAAGAAAAATTAAACTTTTTTTAAACCTCATTATTCACATAGAACATGTAAGATGCGGTATTAGCATGAGAAGGAGAACACTGGTCTCAAAGTCATTGCCATTTAGAATATAGAAAACGGTGTAACATTACCTCTTCTAGCTCCTCATAGGATGACAAAATGAACTTGCAAAGCACCTTGTAAACTCTGAGGGGCCTGTACTGTTCATTGTACCTCTAGTCACTTTCTCCTCCTTTCTGCATTTCATCCCAGAGACTGATTTTAACCACAAATTAAAGACAAAACTGTTCAGTTACAATCAATTCATATTTCTGCGGCCACCAGAGGTCGAGTGGCAGGAAAAAAAGAAAAGGAGCAGTTTTGGGAAATTTAACAAATAACAGACATTGTGCTTATAATTGTCTATATTTTAGCCTGGTTAACATTCACAACAAAACTCATCTCTATTTCACAGATGATGAAACTGAGGCTCAAAGGAGTCTGAATTTTTTTTCATCTCATAAACTGGCAAGCAGCAGAGACAGAATTGAAACCCAGCCATAATGAGCTGCAAAGCTATTCTTCTTTCTATGGCACTTTGTACTACTAAGCGAATGTTTCAAACAAAATGTAAAAAGGTACCTCCTTGTTTGTTAAAGAGTTCTGTGAATGAGTCAGAGGTGTGTGAGGGATAAATGTCACACAGCTCTAGAGTTCAACATCAGTAGATTTTTGGCAATTTCAGTTTCTGTGAGTTTTGTCATAATTTCAAGGTTAGGTGTTAAGAGTAACTCAGTAAGTTAGACTGTGTTTTACAAGAATAAGTATCTGTTGGTCTCTTAACTGTTTTACTGATGCCAAACACATCTTCTCATCTCCTTTCCCTCTTATATATATGGTACCACTGTTTAAATTTCATGATGTCTGTGTTTTCACTTTATTTTTTATTTAACCTTAGTTTAGCTCTTAGTTATTTCCAGGAAAAAGGGACACTCATTTTAGGAATACCTACTTAGATTTAGGAATGATTTATTGCATATTCAAACTCATTTAATATTCAACTTTACTTGCAATTTAGTTCCCTCTTACTTTCAAATGCTTCAGGTGACTAGGGCTACGTAATTTATGTATTCACTTCACATTTTATTGATCCTTTGAATCTTATGTATCACGCTTCATGTATTTATTACATCTTATCATACCCGATCTTAACATAGGATGGTCCATTTTCTGCTGTAACTAAGATTCACTATGCCCAAGGGTTCTCAAATTTTAAAAGCTATTTCATTTTAATTTTGTGTCATTT
>NW_017732337.1:499069-500413 GCF_001890085.2 Hipposideros armiger | reverse complement strand
ATGTGAAATTTGTTTTTAAGCAAAGAAATAAGTTGTGCAATAAAATAATTCTGGCTGTTATTTCAAAGATGGTTTTGGGGGGATAAAATTGGAGTCAGGGATATTAATTTAGAGGCTGTTACAGTAGTTTTTGTAGACCAGTCTTGGTATGGGGATGTCTATACATTTTTCTTTACTGAAAATATATGCAGGCCAAGTCAAACATTTGGAGGGCAGAGGGAATTGTGTAATTTTATAGTTCTTTATGTTAATTAGCCATTCTTACTCCATAGGGGCAGGGATATGGGTTGGTTTTATTTGTTTGCTTGTTTTTCTAGTGCTCTGTTAGCAGCAGCTGACACAGTCTGTCTCTGAGTAGGCCCTGAATAAATGTGTTGGGCATTGGACATAGGACATCAGTAAGATAATGCATAAATGGCAAAGTGACCATACTTCCATCTTTTGCTATCTGAAACATCTTAGAAAACAAGAGACCGTAAAACAAACTAGCAGATACTCTCAACTAACAAAAATCGCCAATAATTAGCAGGGGGTGCCATGGGAAGAACGGATCACATGGGGTGCAGGTAGACACTGAAGAAAATCACTGTACAGCAAAATGCAGCAGAAGCTGGCAAGGTACCCAGCCCTCAAATCTGGGTGCAGAGGAGGGACCAAAATAGCACCACTGTGTCATAAAAAGATCAAAATACACAGCTACCTGCAAAGCTTCCTGGTTTGGCATCTTGATACCACAGAACTGCAGGGATTGGAGGATGGAGGGAGTTGAATTAAGGTAAAAAAGGTCAGTTTTGCTGGGAGAAGTCTGTCTGTAAGGTCAAGTCTAGAAGGAAGATTCAGAATTGTTAGCTGACCTGAAGCTGCAAATCTCTGAAAGCTAGGAATAAACAAAGGCTGAAGTGATTCTCTTCTCTTGTTTTCTTTCTCAAATGAGCTCACGAGCGCGCTTGTCAGAGGAACTCCATTCTGAATCAGAGAGACATATTGCTGCTCTGGACTCTCTTCATTAAAGTTGAGAAAATGGCAGGCCCAGGAAGGGCTCACCAAGTCAAAGTGAACAATATTCCAAAAGGAAGCATCATATCTATGTAAAGATATTATGGGGGAAGGGGATGGCGGGGGGAAGAGGAATGGAGCCAGAAAAGCAAAAGACAAACGGAGAACACACATCAGAAAAATACTGTCATGGAGTGGAAGAATACTGTGAACAAAGATGTTGTCATGATGCAAATAATTTAAAGAAACAATCCTAATTTTTTAAAAAGAATTTGATGCAGAGATATAATTTCAGATAACTATGTCAACAGAAACAGATGAAAACTGAGTTGGCAGAACTTGGGAAAA
>NW_017732337.1:474602-493961 GCF_001890085.2 Hipposideros armiger | reverse complement strand
GTGAGGGCGCAGGGGCTAAATGGCGTCACTCAAAAGCCCTTTCCCCGTTTTTCGGAAATCAGAATCCCTCTTGAAACAGTTAAGCCTTTCAACTTGCTAAAATACCAGCTCAGTTGAGCGTTATGGAGAACAAAGAAGTGTAAGCGTCTCCCCTGACAAATTATGCCTTCTCTCTGTCGATGTAAATGCTCCCTTAAATCACCCTTAAATTTCTCCTCTCTTCCTGAGGAACTGGCTGGGAACTAAAGCAGGCTATAATAATTTAATCTCTACATAAATTCTTAAAATGGAAGTGACAGGACAGAGTTTCACCCTTCTATATTCTGAATGTTCACATCTCATTTCTAGATGTCACTGAATCTTTATCCATTAAAAGAACATCAGATTCTTAAAAATCTAGTAATTTTCTTATTTGATTCGATGTGATGTTTTGAAGAGATTTGGGATATTTCCATCTCCGCTTTTTTTACACATTTGAATTTTATAGCGATGCTTTCAAGGTCTTAGTTGCTGAATCTGCATTGTTGAGAGGAAATCATGAGCCTTTTGATTTAATGTAAGAGCTTCATTATTCTCAGCTGTGTCGTTTGGTGCCTGTATCTCTGCTGCCTGAAAAATGCCATCAGGATTCATCAAAATAAACAAAACTCTCTTAAAATTTACTTTCTGCCTGAGAACAATAGGAAAAGTAGCTGGAAGGATACAAAGAAACCCAAAGAGGATGCACAATCTAAGGGAGGGCTGGAGTGAGAATAAAAGATGTACATATATTTCTTCCCAAAACTTTGTCTCATGTCAACATTTTGAAAATTCCTGGTAATTCAGAGAATAACCCCCATTTCCTTCTCATGCAAGAAAAGTCCAGATTAAAGATGTTAGTGTGGTTTTTTCTTGTAGTGCGTGTTTACTTTGGTTTTGACAAAATTGACATGGCTCCTTATTCCTATTGACATTCATATCTTCACTTGTTATGTACTTTCTACAGAGAGATCCGATTTAGCGTGTCAAAGAAGGTGGAGTATGCGTCGCATACAACTGTACCTGTGGAATCAGGCTTTGATATAGAAAAAAATATTGCCTTTCCCATAGCAAGATCTTACTATTAAAATGTCTTAATCTTTTAAAAAATNTTTTCATGCAGCCTTTTCAGCACTTCCAAATAGTAAACGTGGTTCACATTTAACCAGCTAGAAGGGTGATCAAGAAAACCTCCCTGGGCCATGTGGTGGGTGGCCTTGTCAAGGTGTCTCCTGTGCTGGCCCGCAGTTGGTACAAATTCACAATGAATAATCCATCTGATATCGAAAAAGGTTAGCAATATCGTTGCAACAAGTTCGTGAACTTAATTGTCAGATCTTGTAGCTAAGAGGTACAGATGGATAGAGAAAGAGATCATATGAGCATGTTTATTATTAATTATTATTTAATTTTGGATCAGCAAGGATATAAAAAATTTCAGGACATATAAAAATGACAAAGAAAATACTACATAATGGAACTTATGAGATACAACTAAAAGAATACTTAGATAAAACTATATAAACTTAAACATTTACATTGTAAACAGGAAGAACAAAAGTCAATGCTTTAAACACTCAAACTGAAAGATAGAAAATTAATATATGCACATGTGTATGTATTCCAACACCTTTTTTTGGCCTAATGGAAAACTATTATAAATTTCCATTGAAGCTAGTAAGAAAACAAGGTCATCCCCTATCACAAATATCAGTGTGGCATTAAATATTGGAAAGAAGAGGGTAATGTTATTATTATTTGCAAAAGATGGGGCATAGCAGAAAAACACAAGAAAATCAGCTGGGAACTTATTATACCAAATAAGAGAACTCAGTATGATGACTGCGAACAAAATTACTACGCAAAAATCAATAACCTTGCTACATCCAAACAATTGTATTTTAAAGTAGCAGAAGATATCCCATTTTTAATAAAAGTAGAAAGATAAAGTACCTATGAATACACTAAAAATATTGAAGACATATTTATTGAAAAAAACTATAAAAAGATTTAAGGCACCTAAAAGACAGTTGACTAGAGGGAAATGCATATTGATCTTGAATAAGTAGTCTCTATACAATGAAGATTTTCATTCACCCTGCCTTAGTCTATAAATTTAAGGAAATTCCAATAAAAATGCTAACAGGATATCTTTTTTCCCCTCTGGAATTAGAGAATCAGACTCTGAAAATCACATGGAAACCTAGTCATGTGGTAATAGTCAGAAAATTTTTTAAAAAGAGTAGAAAGATATGAGAATAAGTTCTCCAAATCATGTTACAGATATTATCAAACTAAAGTATTTAAATGTCAGCTGCATTATTGGGACAGAATAGAGTTCAGTTGTACATCCAAATACGTAGGGGATTTTTTTTTCTATGTCAAAAATGGAATGTATATTAAGGAAGAAAGAATAGATTATTTGATAAATGCCATGGAAAAAACTGAATGAAATATAACAGAGATAGAGTGAAAACATGGATGTGCTTGATTAAAACTAAGAAACGTTATTATTTTAGAGTGAGGCGTACTTTTCTTAGCATGACTCAAATCAGAGATGCCATACCAAAAAATTGATAAATTCAGTTGCATAAATGTTTGGGGGTTGAGGGGAACTCTAAAGCAGTGTTAAAGGACAAGAGAACAGACTAGGAAAATATTTCCAATAAGTACCATAATATAGCTAATACCCTTTTTTACTCCATAAAGAGCTTTTTATGTATCATAAAACAATAGGAAAAATAGGCATAGGATAAACAAAGTTTATAAAAAATATAATAGAGTAAAATGTCTTTTAAATACTTGAAAAGATACTAATCTCTACTTACATAAAATGTAATCTCTACCTATATAAAAACTTCATTAAGACACCATTTCAATGAGGTGAACAGAGAAAGAAATATTCTTTTACTAGACAGTCAAATTGTAAAACTTCAGAGGCCAGCTTGACAATAAATTTGATACCAAAATTTGATTTTGATTTAGTAAATTAACTTCTAAAATTTAATAGGTATGAACAAAAGCATGTGTGTGAGAATAGTCAGTGAAACATTGGTTGCAATAGTTGGAAATACTCCAAATATTCAACAATGGAACACTGAATTAAATATTATGATATAGCTTGACTTCCACCATTTGTGTGCTGATACTGGTTTAGACTATATCTGGAAGAATTCACACAAAATGGTTAATAGTGCTTGCATGTATGGAAGGAAATAGGAAAACAAGTGGGAAAGAAAGTCTTACTTTCCCTACCTGTATGTTTGTAAATGTTGATAGTATATCATCTACATTTATTACCTATCCAAAAAAGAAACAGAAAAAATGATAATGTAGGTGCAAGGATTTCAGGAAGCGTTTCATATATGTAGTTTACACTGACTTAAACTTACTATGATTTTTTTCCTCAAAACTTTAATGTTACATTGTTTTGTGTATTAGAACAGTTCCACTTAAGTTTTTGGAGATTAACATAAGCCTTCTAAATATTTAGACTAAATCTGAAAATGATAAGTTCTTCCGCCATTGACTTAGCGGCCTATTTATGCTTAGTAAGATGAAAATATTCAAGATAACATTTTTTCTAAACTGCATTTATCATGTCACCATTTCCTGTATGCTTACCTATTTATATTTGAACAAAAGTGTTGAACTATGCTCATTTGCAAAGGTCAGTTAATAAATCCTCCAAATATTTAATTTGTACATAAGAGACTCAGATCCACCTTGATTTAATTTGATATTCTATTTCTTTATTTTAGAACAGTATGAATATTTACTACAAAATTATTATTTCTATTAAAATTCCAACATGGACCTTTTCATTCACTCAATAAATATTTACTTAAGCTCCAGGCATATGCAATACAGGGGTTTTTTGTATAGAAGATTGTGGAAGGGAGAATTGCATGTAAATGTCATGCTCTGAAGAGCTGTCTCAGCAAGCCTCTGATATTTTGCTGTAACATAAAACATTATTTACATTTACATTCAACCTACATTTATTGAATGACAGACAATGGGATGTAAAAATTAGTGCAATGATCATATTGTAAGGTATATAAATGTTAAAACACTATATTGTATACCTGAAACTAACATTATATTTTTGGGTTGTCAGAAAAGTCATGACGTATTTTTTCTGTTTTTCGTTGTGAAAATGCGTCATGACTTTTCTGACAACCCAATATATTATATTATAGTTCATTAAAAAAATGATGAAAAAAATAAATATACGGGTCATGATCACTGATAATCTAGAAGTGTAGAAAGATATATGAATTGTTAATTATAATGCAGTATGGCAAATGAATTTATGGAAATATTTCCATGAGTGAAGAGGAAGAACACACACCCCAATATGGAACACGAAAAGGGGACAATTTTGCTGGAGATGGTGACTTTGAGCCTGAAGAGATGAAATGAACTTAACTAGGGCAAATACAGAGAATGTTGCCTCGTGGTGAAGCAATAGTTTTGAATCCCAGAATCTAAAACTTACTAGCTGGATGACGATGGGCAAGTTACTTAACTTTTCTGTTTAAAATGGTATAGAACAGCCCATGCCTCTCAGTGTTGATTGAATGAAGTAATTAGGGCAGTACCTGGAGTGNCATCATGCCTCAAGAAAAATTAGTAAGGTATGGTTAAAACTGAATGCAACCTAGTAAAGTTATCAGTTTTAAAGATAAGAATATAATTTGGGGAGCATCCCAGCAAAAAAATCAAATAACTTATAAGGGAGAAATCTCAGGCTGGCCTTAGAGTTCACAGCAGTATACGCCATTAGAAAACAGTGGAGAGAAATGCACAATCCTCCAGGAAATAAAATATGAGCAAAATATTATACCTAGACAAACTGCTGAAATGGAAAGGTTACTTTTGATCATGCAAGCATTATAAGAATGTGTTTCCTATTAATCAACCTTGAAGAAACTGTTGAAAATAAACCTCAATTGAACACTAGTTGAGTAGAGACATTGTAACAAAAGGACAGGTGTTAAATCCATTTAACTTTAAGGAAGAAACAACCCTTGGAATCACAGTTTCAGTATGCAATGTGAATAGAATGAGAGCAGAGAAACAATATAACAGGTAAAGTTTGGGAGGGAAATTAGACAGTTGTGTAAGAATATTAATTATTTCATCTTTATAATCAGAAGTCTAAAAGTCTCACTTATAGATAAAACAATTGAGGTTTGAGTATAGCTTCAGGTGTAAAACTGGCATAGAAAAAAAAATTGGAGATATATCAATCCATCATTGGTCCTAGTGTCTAACAAATAGAAAATTAAGTATACTGAAAAAATGTTACAGGTATAAAATAAAACACCAAAATGACCCAACACAGAAAAGAAAGTTTACCGAAGCATAGTAAGCTATCCAGCCCACACACAAAAAGCAAGGAAATTATACAGAACACATAAAAAGAAAGCAATAAAAGAGAATGCATAACATATGATGCTGAAATGAATATAAAGCACATATTTTTTAATATAAATGGGATACATTTATTGAAAATAAGTCTTAGATTGTATTACAAAGCAAAAGTCAACTAATGCTGTATATATGTGGTAAATTAAAGCAGAATGATTAAAAATAAAAGGATTGTAACAGCATAGTGAGCCCACAGATTTAAAAGAATGAGGTTTATGCTCTTAATGTAAAGTAGGATAAATCAGAGCAAAAAACATTTAATGTTACAGAGACGGTATTTGTGTATATCTTCCCCCTAGAAGATATATTTAAGCTCTAACGCCTGGTACCTGTGAATGTGACCTTATTTGGAAATGGGGTCTTGCAAATGTAATCAAGTTAAGATGAGGTTATACTGGATTAGGGTGGTCTCTAATCCAATGACTGGTGTTTTTATAAGAGAGAAACCTGGACAAAGACACTCACAGAAGGAAGATGAATATGTGAAGATGGAGGAGAGACTGAGTTATGCTCCCACAGCCTAAGGAACACCAAAGATTACCCACAACTGCCAGAAGTTAGGAAGAGGCGAGGAAGCACCCTCCCTGCCAGTCTTCACAGAGAGCCTGGCCTCGTTGACACCTTGATTTTAGATGTCTTGCCTCCTGAACCCAAAGACAATACATTTCTTTTGTTCTAAATGACCAAGTTTATGGTACTTTGTTATGGCAGCCCTAAGAAATTAATATACAAGGGAAACAAAATTCTAATTAGTGTACTTCATAAACAAAAAAGTCCAGTAACTCCATGGAAAATTGGACAAAACACATTGGTCATAGGAGACAATCATTTACCTATGTTAGATCATGAAAGATCAAGTATACAAAATGTACGTACACAGAAGACTAAATGGCAGTTGGTGAAATGGATCTAATTTAATTATATCACTATCTATACTCTGGAAGAGAATGTACCCAATTTTTCTATGCTAATTAAATATTTATTAAAAATAAATTCCCAAATATAGAAATATTACAGACAACTATAGCTACGTCCAAGGTCATGAAACTAAACATTAAGATCAAAATTAGAAATCATGTCTGACTACCTGGTAAAATAAATGATGAGTGAAATGGGATGGGGGAGGGGAAAGAGAGAGAGAATACATAGCATACAAGGTCTGACAGTTACATTTGCGAACTCATCCTAGAAAAAGCACTGCACACCTCATTGCTGAATATCACTACAGCGACCTTCACAGTATTCCCCTTGGGAAGCTATGCATACACNAATGACCTGCGAGCGACTGCCTCACCCAGGAAGAGCACAATGATAATATCAACATGGGCCAGTGAAGTGACTTCCTCCACAACTAGACTGAAGAACAAAAGGACAGCAACTTGCCTGTTCCCCTCTCCCAATTCTCCAATAAAATCTTTAAAAAAAAAAAAATGGGCCCAATTTATCTGATACCAAGTAAATGGTTTCTTGAACAATAAATTGGAATGTCTTGTTTGTATACTAAAAACAAAAACTTTTCATCAAAATAAATAAATAAATAAATAAATAAATAAATAAATAAATAAATAAATAAATAAAATTCAAGTACCAAAGGAAATAATGTTTTGATGTCAGCTGGGGTCATGTTTCTTAAATGCAATGGAGATTCCATTTTTATTTGAATGAATTCTTACCAGGAGTTTTTTGTAAGATAAGCTTTCTGTTTGGCCTCTGAACTCCTCTGAGCCAGAGCATGTCTCTTCCAAAGTTTAGGAGCTGCTGAAATGAGACTACTTATAGATTTAATAGGTATATGTGTAGGTCTATTTTTAATACCCTTGTGGAAATAATTTCCAGTGAGGGTGCTGCTTTTTTAGCAAGAAGAAGGAGCCATAGAGTCACATGCTTTAAAAACAATGGCAGACTTTCAAGTGGGTAAATCAGGAGGAGAAATAGTCATGTTCACAATAGTTCTTTTCTCCTATGATTTCAAAAATCCCATTTCTAGGAATGTAACCCAAAGGAATAATCAGAGACACACTCAACAATGTATTAGGAGTTCCCCGTGTTCTTTTTTATAATAGCAAAAGCATTAGAAACAATAAAAGTATCTAATAACAGGAAATTGATATAATATGGATTTTTCATAAGTTCCACAGTCCTTAAAAAATTATGAGTTTGATGATAAGAAATCATGTGGAAAATGATGCACAAAGTCAAGTTTCAAACTATAACATAAATAATAAAGTAAAATATGAAAAATAAACCAAACTGTCTGCAGTTACAATGCCAATTAAAAACAAAAACATTATTTTTAAGCAGAGAAAAAAAAGTAAAATAAAAATGTTATCATGAAATGATAGTAGAGGTGCAGAACAGTTTGTGGAATTAAGGGAAAATTATATTTTAATTTTCATTAAATATTAGAAGAAAAGGTTTTTAATGTTTCCTAATTTTTTTTAACAATGAGAACTATATTAGGCACTTTCCAAAAATCAAGGGTGACTCTTTTCTCCAGAATAGGCTTAATTCTTACTTAAAAAAAAAAAAAAAAAAGAAAAGAAAAGGCAGAAAAAAAAAGTCTAAGAGAAACCCAAAAGCATTATATTATGTCTTTATTCTTTATTCAAAATAATACTTCTTTTACCCTTCTATGAGATTACCTACCACACACAGATTCTATCAGGTCTGAATCCCTCTTTCCCTAAGGAGAATCTCATTGTGTTCACCAGCTATTTGTGTTGGAGGGGAGGAATTTGGGACTTTTAGGCAGTCATTCTGTGGGCTANGGGAACAGACAAGTTGCTGTCCTTTTGTTCTTCAGTCTAGTTGTGGAGGACGTTGCTTCACTGGCCCAAGTCGGCACCATCATTGCGCTCTTCCTGGGTGAGGCAGATCAGTCACCGGCTTCTTGATGGCTGCTCACTGCGGCTGCTAGCCATTCACGCTGGCTGTTGGCTACACAAGGTAGCCCATGGCAACACATTGCAGCCGGGGCTGCAGCCCACACTGTGGCCCGCGACTCACGGCAGCCCAGCTCCAAGTTGAGCTGTTGTTCAGCATCTCAGCTGTAGAGGGCAGTGTCACTGGCCCTCATATGTGGGATCTGAACCGGGGCCCTCTGGCGTCCCAAGCCACCTCTTAACCATCGCGCCACTTGGCCGGCCCTAAATATATTTTTTAAATCAATTCAATAAAAAGGATGGGCACAATTTTTTTTAAAGTGATAATAATGTAAGATGGTAAGTAAAAGACAAAAAAAATCAGAAAAGTGGTACTAGTAAATCTAAATTTGAGGCACACGGCTCTGGACGATTTTCTAGTATTTGTTACTGGAGTGTCGGTGGGTTTTAACTCCCAGCCACAATTTCCACCCTGCTAAACTGGCCTGGAGGAGTAAGGTTATCACAGGACTATGCTTTTGCCCTCTTTCTCTCTCTTCATCTTTAATTTATTTTGTCTTTCTTCAACCAAATGCAAGTTTCTATGAAAACTAAAATAGGGATTTCTCTTTTGTGGAGGCTGGGGTCTCTTGCATGGCTCGTTTTCAATGTTTGCGGTGATTCTGTCATTGTCTACCTTAAACATAAAACTCTTTCCTCCTGGTTCCTTTTTTTATATCCTGGATGTCTCCCAGGACTTATATTGTGAGGGTTGGGGGAAGAACTGATGGCTGGGGAGGGGAGATACATACGAAATTTTGTAGCTTCTAAGGCTTTATTTGAGGTATGTTTTTCTACTTGTTTGTGTGGAAAGGCAAGCAGATAGCATGGGGGTTGGAGACTAGACTGTGGCAAGTATATTATCACTGTAATGGTGGCTTTGATTGCCTCCATTTGACCGTTTTGTTGAAATCTAAGATATATAAACAAGACTGACTCCTTCCCATAACTCAAAGCAACAGCTGATTTATATTGTACTAAACAATCTCTTACTGACAGGAGCCTCACTGGCCTGAAAGCAATGTGCTATTTAATCCTTTTTTTTTTTACTCTCCCTCTCTGGTGCTCTCAGACAGTATTTCTGTTAACATATGAAGGTGAAAATCTAAGAAGATGTGGAAAATAGTGTTAAAATTTGTCAATGTTCAGTATCTAGAAGTCAGGAATTAGTTATTTCTCCTTTCCAAAGACGTTTTTCTTTGGTGTTCAGTCTCCTAGACAAGCTCAGAATGGAGACACAATAATTTTAGAAGAGTTGAAGTAGAGGATAAGATTAAGTCATTGTTTGGATGGTTTTTCAAAAGCAATAAGTTTTGCTGAAACAGTTCATCTTGATTTCCAGTTGCTCTTTATATAAAAGTAAATCAAGGTAGATAGGAGCTGAGTCATCACCCAGGAATAAGACATTTTACATTGTCTTTCAAATGCAATCACTATTATCACGACAATTCCACATGTAGGAAATGCCTTCTGTCCTTGTTTGCAGACAGTTACCGCATGTGTATATCGGCCAGTGTGTATAGTACACTACTATAACATCAGTTTGCTTTTCTATTACACTGCCTCCCAAATCCTCTGTCCTTAAAAAAACAAACACACAAACAACAAACAAAAAACCTTATATTTCAAAATAAACACTTTAGGGTCAAAATTAAAAAAAAAATAAATGTGGAGAAAGCCCAATTGGTTGTAATTTTCAGACACCTAATGTGTTGTCTAAGACATTATAAATCCATGTGCTTAAATGAGAATTTTAGGGAAACCGAGCGTGAGGGAAGAAAAGAAAGGAATTAATTCTCCGACACTAGGATCATTGAATGCTATATCTGATTTCATATTTTGTCATGCATCATAGCATATTTCTGAAAGAATATTAATTAAGTCATAGCTTCTTCCTTTTCCAGAAGAGAGAACTGGGGCCTGGAACAGAAAATGACTTGTTCTAGGCCACACAGTTCTCCACAGACCTTACGCCAGAGTCCAGTTTTCTCCTGTCCTTTCCCTGTGGGCGTTTTGTGACTCCTACCTGTAAAATAAGAATTCACTGTGACCATAATAAACATTAGGTTGTGTATGTACTTAGGTCTTCGACAAAACATATTCACTGTGAATCTGCTAGGAGAGAAATATATTCTAGAATGCCCAATCAGAACATATATTCAAAGCTGCTTGCACTGACTTGGACACATATATTGGATGTTTAAAAATTCATACGCCAGAGTTGCCTGCCTGCCTTTCCATTTATGAAGGCTATGGCAAGTGTGGGCTTGCAGGGGTATTTCCCAGCTGTGAAAGCGTGGCCCCATGTTCTCCTTATATATACCTTAGAAGTGGGCAGAACAGTGCTGAGGATGAGGAAGTTCTAAACAGGACCTTTCTCCAGCCACACACCACTTCTTCATGTTAGCTACCTCTTTCCCAAGCTCAAGTGTAACTCTTGGGACACCCTTTCTGACCAGACCACTTTCTGAAAGATTAAATGATCCTTCCCTGAGTCCCATAGCATTCTGTGCCTAAATCTGATGTATTGCATTGAACTAGACAACCAGTGCCTTGAGTATGTCCCATTATCAGCAGCAGCGGCTGACACTAGGTGCATCTCAGAAAGTGGATGCTAAAGTGGCTGTGTCTAAACAACTCTTCTGGATATAAAACTGCCTCATTCACTGCCATCTTTTGTCATTGCCAAAGAGAGAGTGACATGTGATTGCCCAACACCCATAGTTTAATTAAATGATGTAATTCCCAGCTGCCTAAGACCGAAATCTGTGTTTGAATTATTACACTGAATATGTGCTTGTGTCTGGCCATATGTAGTAGAAGCCAAAGCCCTGAGCTAACAGATACCTACATTCTAGTCCCACAAAAGCCTGTTTTTTTACCCAAGATCAGCTGCTTATTCTCCCAGATCTTCCTTTACATCCTTTATAACAGGAAAAAGTGTTATCTGCCTCACAGCATTGGCAATGGACTATCGCATACAAATATAATATAGGAAAATATAATAATGCACATATTTTATTAATAGCAATTAGTATGTGTTAAGCTGTTACTCTGTGCCAGTCACTGTGTTAGTGTCTTTACACATATTTGATCATCATAACAATTCATAGTCCCAAATTCAATAGAGTCATGATTCAACTGGAGCATTTTGAATCTAAATCTGACAGTCTTAAATTAAGTCCAATATTGTTTGCCCTCAAATGAGATAAAATATGTAAGTATTTTGAAATATAGCAAAATGACTTATAAATATGAGGCAATGGTAGTGCTAAAATAGATGCATAGCCTGAATCTTTAAGCAAGAAAAGAGCTGACAAGGAGAAATCCACAGAAATCCAGGAAATGTATTCTCTCCATGGAAGGAGTAGGAAAAGTGGTCCAAGAGAGTGGGGGTGGGAAGATGTGATTGCAAATACGATTATATCCTCTGTTACTTGCTTGCTTACTGCACATGATTTTCTCAATCTAGAATACCTACCCAACCCCACTCTCCTGCTCTCCCCACATCCACATTCCAGGACCTTCTCTAGCCTGGTCAGAACATTTCTGGTCCTTTAAGGTTCAGTCCAAGAGCTCCCTCCCTCTGATTTCTCCTTAGGTTCCTGAATTACTGCCTTAAAATGAATCACTTCTTCTTCGCTGCTCCTGCAACCCCCTTCTTATGCCTCTATTTTAGGATTTCTTAGTTTTGGCATTCTTGATAGTTTTTACCAGATAACCCTTTGTTTTGTGGATTGTTCTGCATTATTGGATGCTAGCAGCCCCTCCATCTTCTAGTCCTTGGATGCAGTCACTTCACCTAGTAGTGACAATTAAAAATGTCTCTAGATATTGTCAAATGTCCCCTGGGGGAACAAAACCATCTCTGATTGAAAGCTCTTGGTCTTTTAGCCATTGTACTAAATAACCCAATTTTTAAGGGGAGCCCCATTAACATTGTTACAGTTTTTACTTTGGAAATATTCTTATTAAAACTTGTGTTTCTAAGCTTGTATGAGCACTAGAGAGACACCTTGGGGGTTTGTTAAAACACAGATCGCTCGCCACCTCTACCTCCTCACTCTTCCCCAACTTTCGGATTCAGTTAGTCTGCGTGGGGTCCAGAGACTGCCTTTCTAACATTTTTCTAAAAATTCCAAGTGATGTCCATGTTGCTGATTTGGGGCCCACACTTTGGAATTATTGTCAATATTGGCGCTCAGCACTCCTGCCTCGGCCACTGCTGGTTAGAGGCCCCTCAGGCAGGGCCACTCTTTCTTTGTCTCCACCCCAACTCTGTGACTTGCACATAGTAAGCCTTCATCGAATTGAACACATAAATCAGGAACTGCCTCACAAGGGATTTAGAGCTCTGAAGTGTCATTAGTAAGGTAATGGGATATGCAAGATTTTGGGTCAGGTTTCCAGAAGCATTTTGACAAGAGCACTAAATGAAATGCCTCCAGTGAATTTGAATTCACTGTGAGTCAGACAAAGGGTTGCTGTAAATTATTCTGTTGTCATGGCATATCAAAGAAGTTGATGGATAAAGGGACATGCTAATGCGACTCTAAGTGACAATATGAAATGAAATCAACAGTCTCCGAGAGACTTTTTTTTAACAATGTTGAGAAGGCATCTATTATCATTACTGCTTATCAGGATCATTGAGCTTTTTAGGAGGCACAATAACTTGAAGAGATCTTGTTCTTCTGGATCATATCTGCTCAGGTATTGGGAGAAAAAGTAAGAGATCATTCAGGGAGTGTAAAAAGTGAGAGGAGTTATTATTCATGATAAGCTTACGGCTATGTATTCTATGGCTGCAGTTGTATTTTCTAAGGATTTTCATACCTACCACCTTCTGCATTCCCCACATAACCCCTTGACGGGAAGTAAGACAAGGATTTTTTTCCTCATGTTTTCAGGGAAAAAGAGAAACTGAGGCACAGGATCTTTAATTAAGGGTAAATGTAAAATTTTAAATGAAACACAGCTATTTAGAAATAGAGCTAAGATGAGAAAATAAGCATCTTGATTCTTCAGAAGGGGTCCTTCTAAAAGACCACACCATGAACTCTGCGTGCATCTTCATTTTTCAGTTAAACCCTTCGTTCCTTTTTTTCAGTTTTTCCTTCTTTCTTTTTCTCAGCCATGTCCCTTTTTAAAGAATTCTCTTGCCCAACTTCTTCAAGACTGGTTCTTTACTATTCAGGTCTTAGCTCAAATGTCATCTCTTCCCAGAGGCCATTTCTGGGCACCCTCTTTAAAGTCCCATATAGCCCTTGCAGATGTATCACTCTGTTTGTTTCATTCATAGAGCTAATCACAATCTGATTTTGACTTGTGAATTTTTTATCTGTTTATCTCACTGGAATGTTAGTCATTCAAGGGTAGGGGGTCCTTTGTCTTATCTACCCTTGTATTGATAGCATCTTAGCACAATGCTTCAGCATTAACAAGCACTTAGTGCATATTTGTGAACTGAATTAATTCATCCTCTTTTAATTGAGTTCCTGCCATGGGTCAGGCACCAATAATATTAAACACAGTTTTTGCCTCCAGGAAATTAATACTTGATGCCTTGAAGTCATCTGCCAAGTGGGACCAAACTCTAGTGTCCCCTTGCTGGACATTAGTCCTCTTTTGGTTCTGCAAGAAAAAAATAGAGCCTAGTGACTGACAGAATGAACTATGGAGCCAGACTGCCTGGTTCATTTTTTGGTTCTGCCATTTACTACATGTGTGGCTTTGGGCAAGTTACTTAACCTCTCTGAGCCCTTCATCTTCAGCTCCCTCATCTGAAATGCAGACAGTGACATCCATCTTTGTTCTAAGGACTTAAGTTAATAAGTTTAAAGTCCTTTAAATAGTGTCTCATCTGTACTGAGCACAGTATAAATGTAAGTCATAATTATTATATATAAAATCAGATTCCACATAAATCAGGTTACTGAAATTCAGGAGATAACCCACAAAAGCCATGGTCACCATTGAGAAATATAAGGACTGCAGGGTAAGAACATTTTAGACATATGAACGTTAAGCTAATGTATTTTGCCTTTACCCTCAAACTCATTTAGATTATATATTGAGTACATATTTTGATTTCAAGGTGAACAGAATGAAATTAGGGAAATTAATAGCTTCTATAAGATGTCGTGTAATAAAGCCTAAAGTCACCTCTGATAAGTCTATGCTGAGAAGGGTGATGTGTGATTCCACAGATGCTAAGCACACCTTCATTTAAACAATGTGTAAGAATGTTTCAGCACAGCTCCAACAGCCCAGGGAGGAATAAATAAATCAAAGGAGCTGTATCTCAAACAGGGGTTTGTGGGCAGATCATAAGCACTGTTTTAGCAGCAATAGCATTTGGCTCAAAGGATTACACTAGGATCACTCAGAATCACAGCTGAACAGAGATGAAATCAAGTTAGAAACTCAAAGTCTGAGCACAAAGCGATTATGAAGAAAATGCACAGAAAGGAGATTGGTCAGTGTAAACCCTTAAAACCCCATTAAAGTAAGAAATGATTCCATAGGAACAGCCCCTTTTAAAAAAATAGCAAAAAATCTTTTTTATATGACTTTATTTTGTTAATGCATCACTTCCATCAAGTGAAAATGCTTGACATCTCTAACTGAAAATTAAGGGTCTTGAAAAAAAAGATGATTATAGCAATAATAATTTAGGTTATGGTCATGTGACACATAACATTTTGGTCAATAATGGACTGCATATAAAATGGTGTTCCCATGAGATTGTAATAAAACTGAATGTACTGTAAAAAATGGAAGGATACATGTGTCATTCAGGAGGAATTTTTTTTTTTCCTCCTCTGGTGGGAGCAGTATCTGTGGGACTTGGCAGTGGATATCACAGAAGTCTCACTCACAGACCCTTGATTTTGAGTGCACAGGTTCCATCCCAATCATCCAGCCACTGACCTATTTCAGCACAGGGGAGCCTGTCCCCCAGTGCTACATATGCAGAGGGTCCCAAAGCCCTCCCAGATGTAGCTTGATGGTCTTCAGAGCACAATGCTGTACATTCTTTGTTGAGGATCTAAGATCCTGTACAAGAACACAGGTCCACCGGCGGGGCCTTAATGAGTATTAAGTGCCACTGACACTTTAGTCAAAGCGTCCTGTGATTGTGTGAAGCCAGCTTGTCTTTTTACTTTGGAAATATGTTCAGGTTGTAATGATGTAAAGCATAGATAAGTTTTATTTCTTCCATCAGTGCAATATTAGAGAGAGCCCTTTGTGCCAGATGGGATCAATGCAACCAAAAACAAATTTCCAAAGTTGAAATATTCAGTCCTCAGTTCTACATGCTCTCCATGTTAAATACTCTCTTTTAAAAATAAATACCACAAAGTTCCTTAATCTGACCACTGTTCAACGTGCAATAGCCAAAACCACGTTACTAGGGCAGCTCCCTATGTTCCTGTATCTCTCCACCTTGATTTCTTATTCCTCCTGAGCCTCAGCCCACCTTTCCCTCTTTCCTGACTATTACAGTCATCGTACACCTTACCCAGCCAGTTTCTCCTCAGTATTTCCAATCAAACCAGCCATGTCTTCTTGGAGCTGCATTGACAGCTTGCTGTTCTATTTCTGACCCTATTGGAAGAAAGTGTGTGTGGAGGGAGGGGGGGATTAGGGGGGCATGTAGGATGGTGTTTATAAAGCCCACAGCAGTGTATAGGAATGTCCTAAGCCTTCACATCCACTCACCACTCACTCTCTGACTTGCCCAGAGTGACTTCCAGTCCTGTAAGCTCCATTCATGGTGTACCTTCTATAGGTGTACCATTTTTTTTAGCTTTTATATGTAGTTTTACTATACCTTTTCTATGTTTTGATGCACAAATATTTACCATTGTGTCATGCCTGTCTGCAGTACAGTACAGTACTGTTCAGTAACATGCTGTATAGGCTTGTAGCCTGGGAGCAATACGCTATGTTATCTAGCCTAGATGTGAGGTAGGCTGAACCATCTAGGTTTGTGTACGTCAGTGCACTCTGATGTGTGCACCATGACAGAAGTGCCTAATGACACATTTCTCAAATGTATCCCTGTCATTAAGTGAAACGTGACTGTACAATGCAGCGGCATTGCGTTTGAAATCCGTCTCTTCATCTTAACCAGAGAATAAGTTCTCTAATCTTAATTTTACATATAAAATATATATGTAAAATTAAGATTAGAGAATATATATATATATATATATATATATATTTGGTTAAATGTTCCTCAAATCCTTTTCCAGATTGTTAGAAGTCATCATGCTATAACTCGAGCTATTTAATTCGTTTATTTTCTCTTTATGTAGCAGCCACTAACTGTTCCCACTTTCTCATTTCCAGACCTTTCTCAATTATTGCCAAAAAGCATATCCATTTGACTGCTCTGTTGTAATTTTGCTACTTGTTCTTTTATTATACCACTTGATCCTTTCCTACTCCTGCTGAATTCAGACTGTTAATCTGCATCTTTTAGGTGGTCTGTTAACCTACAAATGTCATTTTTCTCTCAACTTCATCTAAACTTCATCATTTACCCATTCTGACCCAGATGCCATCTTTTCTTGCTCATTAAAAATCCCATACTTGTCACTTCTGCAATAATTTAATCTAAAAGTATACTAGTTAATGGTTCTTTTATATTTTCTTGTTTATTTTTCAAAGACAAACCTCAAATTATAAGTTTTTGGCACGGAAGGAAATCAAAGACCTAGTGTTAACTTCAAAAATGTCATAAAACATTAAGGTGTTATGGAGAATGTGATCCTATTTTTGTCAAAATAGTAAGTTATAGTTGTGCATAAAAACATACTAATGAACTAGAATAGCCCATTCACTCATTATATCTTAGAACTGAGAGTTTGGGGAACTTTTTGTATATTTTTATATATTTTATTTCTATATTTTAATTGTCAATATACACTAGTTTTGTTTTATTATCAGAAGATGATAAGCACTTGATTTTCTATTGACAAAAAAAAGAACAGAAGAAACATATCTATTTTACTGAAAGAAAGGAGATAAATGTGAGATGTGTTATATGGGTTTAATAGTGATAAACATTTAGTATCAATTTCCTACAAGATATAAGAGTAACAGAACAGAAAAAAATGGAAGGTAGGACTCAAATCTTAAGATGCTTGGCATTAACCTAGACAATGCAATAAATGATTCAAAAGTGATGAAACTTTATTTATTCATTTATTCAAAACTATTGGGGCCCTTTGTAGTCAGTGTCAGGAACTCTATTGCACGGAGATGTCCTCTGACCTATGAAATCCTTTTATTTTTATAGCTAATATTCTAGTGGAGGAGACAGGCTACCAACAAATGAACATACTACCTGGCAATAATAAGTGTTATGAAGAAATATAATTCAGGGTAAGGGAGAGGGTGACAGAGCAGTGACATTTCAGATAAGGCATTCAGGGGAGGCTCTGAGGAGGAGAGATTTGGCAGAGAGGTGGCCCTCTCAGGGAACAACAGGAAATCACCTGTGCAGAGGCCCTGAGGTAGAGCATACGGATAACATTTGGAGTACTCCAAGAACCAGTGTGGCTGCAGGATGAAAATCAAGAGGTGATGTGATGGGAAGTGAAATCAGAGAGATGGGGTGAGGTGGAAGACAAATCATATAGAACCTTACAGCTCAAGGAAAGGATTTTGAATTTTATAACAGCTGTTTCAGGAAGCAATGAAAAAGTGGAGGGAAATGGAGTGAAATAATCTTATTTACAATGTAAAAGAATCATCTGGCTCTTCCGTGGAGAGCAGTGTTAGAGGTTAAGAAGGAAGATGACTTGTCTATTGAGAGATGGTAGTTTGGACCAGTGGTTGGCACACAGCGGCCCATGACCAAATCCAGCCCATTGACTGTTTTTGTTTAGTTTGAGAGCTAAGAACAGTTTTTCCATTTCTTAGTGGTTACTACTTAAATGGTCATGTAAGGACTGACATAATATCCTTGATTTTTCCTCTGGACCTGCAAAGCTTAAGCTATTTACTATCTAGCACTTTAAGAAAAAAACTTTGCCAAATTCTGGCTGAGGCAACCATGTGAGGCCTGAGGCCCATACAATTTAATTATTTATTTCTCCATGCAAATTTTTATTCTGGAAAGAAGAGGGAGAGAAATGATGATTGACAGATGAAATGAAAGGCAGAACATGGGGAAGAGAGAAGTATTTTCAAGGCCAAGTGACAAGATTTGCTTATGGATCAAATATGACATGTGAGAGGAGTCAAAGGTGACTCCTGGAGTTTCGCTTTGAGCAACGAGGTGGATGATGGTGCCCGTTTCTGAACTGGCGATGACTGGGAAGGAAGAAGTTGGGCCAGGGTAGGGGGACTTGAGAGTATGTTGTTTTGGACATGTTAACTTTGGAATTCTCACTAGATGCCTTTGCAAACATGTCTCATGAATGCTGAGAAGGTGATGCAAACAATATGTGCTATGGAATTGCAGAAGAAGGCTGGGGACACGGGGTTGCTGCACAGTGTAGTTGACGTATGAATAAGACTAGTAATTATAATGAAGATGGTAATAATAATAATTAATAACAACAATAATACCTTAATCTATTTGAAGTATTATGCAAAGATCATGAGCATACACCTGACAGACCTCCAATTACCAGGAATGTAACTGATTCAGGGCCCCAGAGGCTGAGCTCCGAAATCCATTGCTCTGGTGGCACTGAAGCCACGCCTCCTATGGATGACCGGGGAAAGGACTGAGCATGACAGCAATCCTAAGGCAGGCCCGACTCCTCTAATGGTTGGCTGTGGCCTCAGGACACTCACTCAGCCTTGCTGAAATTTTGTGAAACTGGACAGAAGTTAAGGACACTTCTACCCAACCTTCCTGTCAGAGTCAGACTTGGCCCCATGACTTCACTTCCCAGGCCCTATCCCTTTATCTTGCACACTAACATTTCCCTAATTAAATCCTTACAAGTTTTTTTTTTTT
>NW_017732337.1:365347-471007 GCF_001890085.2 Hipposideros armiger | reverse complement strand
TCAGCATCTTAGCTGTGGAGGGCAGTGTCACTGGCCCTCATATGTGGGATCTGAACCGGGGCCCTCTGGCGTCCCAAGCCAGCTCTTAACCATCGCATCACTCGGCCGGCCCGATCCTCAAGGTTTTGAGGAGTAATAGGAGAAGCAGGACAGTGTGGGTAGAAAAGTAAAAATAAATAAACAAATCAATAAGCAGGCTCACTCTCAGTGTCTAAATAAGGAAGAAGGTAGCCAAAGTAAGTTTAATAAATTAAATGTTAAATGTCTGCTGCGTGAACTATCTCACACTCTGCAAGGAGAATGGAAGTCAGAAAAAATAATTGGTTTGGGCTAATTTTAAAATCAATTGACTTTTGCTGAGTAAATACCATTTGAATGTTGCCTGGGGAAAAAAATAATAGACCAAATACCATACATGTATTTGCATGCTTAGTTATGTGCCAGGCATTTATGCTAAGCGTTTTACAAGATATATATACTATTATTGACCTCACTTTAAAGGTGAGAAACCTGAGACTGAGATTTAGGAAGCAGTTGAACTAGAGTAGCACCTGGCGCCCAAACCTGGAACTCTGTGCTCTAAAACTTTATTGTAGAATGCTTGTGAGAGCTGGAAGTCAGTGACTTGATTAGTCAGAGCATTCTTTAAATTTTAAAAGAATTGATATTAATAGCTCTCGAGAAAACAATAATTTAACTGATAACTATCCATTACTTTGATTTCTCTTTGTAGCACCATTTTCTTGTATTTATTTTGTACACAATACTAGGTAGCTCTTGTACCTAAATGCAGTGTTTCATTAAAGACAAACACACAAATATAAAAGCAACACAAATCAAACAACTCCAGCAATTTTCCTTATTTTGGCATGCATATGTGTTGTGTTGTATATATTACATATGAATAATAATTATTATAATATTAACATGCTATAGGTAAAACATGGTGTTAAAATGTAGTAGATATATATTATGCTGATTAAATTTATTTTTTTCTTGTGACCCAAAATATTTTATACCATGTGGAGACTACAGATTGGCAATTATTTTCATTTTAATTTGCAGATTTTAGTTGTTTAATAAAACTTCACATTTAATCTATTACTTTTGTAGAGATATGCATTTTATTGATTGAATCCATGCTTAAGAGTTTCATGAAACCATCATTTTCTTCAGGGAGTAGTTTCCCTAGCGGGTCCTAAAACTCTGCGTTTTAGAACAATAAACAATGGCTTTGCCATTTCTTGTAATACTCTTATAATATTTCTGTTGTAGAGGAAACTTAATCATTCATACAGGTACTTTCCAGGACTTTCCTGAAGAACTCAGAGGCCATTTGGTAAAAATCAATATCAAGCTGTGAGGAAAATCTTTTGGTCATTTCTTTCTGGGTACTTTACCCCCCATTACATCGGTTGCTTAATTCTCTTGAATGGGTTTTATTGGATGTTCTGCAATTAAATTCCCATGTACATTCCTTGGAAAATACACTGTTTAGGCCCATGCAATTTAGACATATGATATTTTTCACTTTTTTTTTTTCATTTTGGGGAAGAAAGGGAAAGAAATGAAGACTGACAAGTTATATACAAAGGACAGAAAATGCTCTGAAGCAAGTTCTATAGGTGATTCATTTGTTTGGAAATAGACTAGACTGATAATAACACTAATTACAATGGCTAAAATTTATCAAACACTCTCTATGCTGAGCATTTAATCTTTACTCACATCATACACCCTAAAAGGTTGGTTCTAAATTCCGTTTTACATATAAGAGAAGAGGTACACAGGTTAACTAAATGTCCAGCTAATAAGTGACAGAGCTGGGTCACAAACCCGGGTGATCTGACTCTAGATCAAAATATCTTGACTAAAATACTGCAGATGAATTTGTCCTTTTCTACTGCATCCCTTCTTGAACCTCATACAATGTGACCTTCAGTTAATAAACAATTAGGCAGAAATGACATACCGCATTCACTGTGCAGAGGTAAGGATTTGGTAGACTGGGCTCTAGCCTGAAGGATTAGAAATTTTGGAGGACGATTAAGTTTGCTTCTTTGGGTCTGAGAAACTTCAGCTGTAAAACCGAATAGACTGCATTATGTAATCTCTGAAGTCCATCCTGAGGAGCTCAACAATATTCCAAAGGAAAGTGTCATAGGGTTCCATCATTCTCCGTGTCCCTTTAGGCTCATTCTGAATGCATAGAACTAACGTAATTCTTTGAAACAAAAGTATGAAATATGAAGAGCTCTTCTGGGCGCTCTGTTAAGAAGCAGAGGAATAAACATTAGAAATCTGCTCTGAGTCACAGGTTTAACCTGTTGCCAAAAGGATACATTAAATATAAGTTAGTAGGGACAAGGGCAATGAATACAATTTATTCTAGTATAAACTACTCCTTCTTCATGATGCGTGCAAGGAGCTCAGTGTCACAGACATGAGTGAAGATGGCTCTAGCAGAAGGTCAGGTTTATCGTGTGCGGGCATTGTCCATGGGCTGGGCACCTCATTCACTCTAATGGTACAACGACATTTTTATAAAGTGAGCCGTGCTCATGTAGATAATGAGCTGCTTACACTACTTAAGAATATCAGAATAGCCTTATTTTATGTATGCAATTTGAATAAGGACAATTTCCCCAAATGAAAAATAGAATCTTACCATTCAAAAACTGGTGAGTCAAGTCCACTGGAAGCTGACTGGACCCTCCACATGGTGGAGCTCGTCTAGCTGGTAAAAACAGATACCCAGCTCACTGCTGCACAATTAGCCTTTAATTGACATTGCCTGGATCACATATCCTCTCTCATAGGTGATAATCTTGCATGTCATTCAGTCACAACATGAGCTCCTGACTCTATGTCCAGAAATCCTCTTATAAGAATAGCATATTATTATTTCCATCTAACAGTTAAAAGTACTAGTGTCCATCTCTAAAAGGAAAATGTTTTTGAATTCATGTTCATGAGCATGAAATTTATGTGTGCAGGATTTAAATCCAACACTTGGCACAGCCCACACTGACTGCTTGCAGTTTCTTTTGAGGCCTCTGCACAGATCTTATTTAAAGTTGCAAATGACTGTCTTAAAAGCTAAACCTTCCAGGTGAAAACTGAGCTATAATATGAATTACTTTTTAGGCATAATGATAAATAAGCATGTTCAAAATCACTTAAAATTTTTAGTGAGAAAGGAATTCCATGGCAAAATTCTTTCAGAGTTCAATCTATCAGAAACTATTCTTTGAAAGATGTGCATTTATCAAAGTATACATGCTTATATATAAAAACTACAGTGGCCTTTAAATGTAGCTAATTAAAAATAGAGATTTAACTTGATATTTTTTTATCTTCAATATTATTTACATAAAATAATCATTCAGAATTCTCATAAAAATTGCTTTCCATGTTTCTTATGACTAAACACAGTGTCTCACCTATTGGTTTAATACTCTTTCTCTGAAACATTTGCCAGACTCTGATAAAAAAAAAAGAAAAAACATTCTTATTCTGTGCCCTTCTTGAGAGAACAGTAGAGGTAAGATCTGAGTCCCAAATTATTCATTTCTGCTTCAGATCTTCTTGAAACCTTTTCCATGGCTGTGGTGTGCAAGAAATAGCTACAAAATTTTTATCTCTGCCCCCTCAAGTAACACAAATCATCTACTCCCTCCCCCCCTCCCCTTTTTTTATTTTTATACAAATATGAAAGAGGAAAACTGTCCATGATGGTTTGTGGAGAGTAGGTGTATGTGAGATCTGCTATTTTCATGGTGAGTTTAGAAGCTGATGTCACGATTGCTTCCTACACAACAATATGGGGAAACCACATTAGCAGCAGGAATCCCAGTTGGCAGAATTGCCAGTTGTACCTGTTAAATAGACAGTTATTTGAGGAGGAATCCTCAGAACACTTTAGAAAAGTCAGTCCATGTTTTATTTAGAAACTAGAAGCTTCTAAAATGGGATTGTACATTTCAAAGTCTTTAGAAAGTATAATGTAGCACAACAGTAAGTTATTATCATTTTTATTATTATATTCTTATAGCTCTGTACAAGTCTTTCAACGAGCACACACGAAGCTTTGCAGAAAGTAAGAGTTTTGTTGAACAAGAATGAACATCAATATTAAAAAATTAAGTTAAATCAACCATTTAGAAGTTGCCTGGAGTAAATTTAGGGTAAGAAATGATGACTTGAAGGTAGATTGGAAAATGATGGTGTGGGATTCTAAGGGGAACCAAGATGACTTAGCATTATGTTGCTAGGAGGCCATTTTACTAGTTTGGCATGAGACTGAAATACCCACCTGTAATAGCTGAGTAAATACGTAGAGTAAACTGCTAGTGTTAGTGTGACAACAGTAGGTTCAGTGGTCTGAACAACTCCAGGGGCTTCGTTCATTTATTTGTTTATGCAAGAAAGTACCATGGAGTAAAAGGTGCCAGAAAGAAACAGCAGTTTGGAAAGACCATCTTGAGAAATCTTTCATAAAATCAGATTCCTGAGGTCAATGTCATTTGGTCCTTGTTCTCATAACACTTCTGTGTGGATGTCTTTTCTCTCTTTTTCTACTATATTATGACATCAAAATGGGTCTTCCAAGGTGCCAAGTTCCCCTACCCCTGTGGAGGCTGATTGTCTCTTCTGAGAAAGTCGGCAGGTTGCTCTGATCCGGCCGGTTTATCTGTTGTAATAAGTTATCACTAAATTCAATTTCCAGGTAATCATTCAGGTGTTTCAAGTGCTGCTCATTGGTTTTCTGGGAGGCTTCCCTGGAACTGAGGATGCCCTGAACTTGGGAACTGCTTATGTTCCACATTTAGGGGTTTTCAAACTTTGTCTTGACTAAACAATCCTTTGTTCAAAGAAGTACTTACAAAGATGCCCAGTAAATCAAATGAAGGGGAAGAGCTGCTATTGCTTGGTTTGGGAGCTTTGTCTGCTCGGCGCCTATATCCACCTATATAGCCTTTGCTTGTTCCACCATGTCCACTGAGGGGATTCCATTGATCATCTAGGGCTCCGCCGTATCCAGTATAAAAAATCACTGCTTAGATAAAATCTATTTCATTGTCTTTAACTCAATTTCTGGAGGTCTATTATTATGTTATTTGAAAATGTTCCCTTCCACACTCTAAAAATACTCTCATTCTAACTCAATCTAAAACTAGCATCACAATATTGATCTGTACCTGTAGAATTGTACTATTCAGGAGTCTTTTAGCAAGTGGCAGAAAACCCAAATCAATCTGAACTAAAGAGGTTCTATTGGCTGGTATAATTGAAAGGCTTAGGGATATTTCTGGGTTCAAGCACAGCTGGCCTCCAGAAGGCTGAAAAGATGCTAGAATTCATTTCCTGTTCTTTCCCCCTTTTTCTGTCATTCACCCCACTGTGCTGGTATTGGCTTTGTTTATGGGCAGGCTTTCTTCGTATGATAGCACTCATCCCCACCCCCACCCCATAGTCTTTAATGTGTTTTTCTTTTCTAATAATTCTAACACAATTTCTGAAAGTGTGATTCACTGGAACAGTTGTTGTTTTTAATTAATAGGCTTTAATTTTAGAGCAGTATTTGGCTTACAGATACATTGAGCAGAAAACAGAGTTCTGATATACCACACAGTTTCCCCTATTATCATCTTGCATTAATGTGGTACATTTATTACAATTGATGATCCCATAATGACATATTATTATTAACTGAAGTCTATAGTTTACACTAGGGTTCACTTTGTGTGGTGCAAAATTGTATGGGTTTTGACAAATGTGGTGTCATGTATTTGCCATTACAGTGTCATAAGGAATAGTTTCACTGTCCTAAAAATCCACTATGCTCCACCTATTGACCCTTCCCTCCCTCCTAGTGAAATGCCAACAACTGGTGATCATTTTTGTTTTTATAGCATGTCACAGAGTTGAAATCACAGAGTATTCAGCCTTTTCAGACTGGTTTCTTTCACTTAGCAACATGAGTTAAGGTTCCTTATGTCTTTCCTTGGCTTGATAACCCGTCTCATTTTACTGCTGAGTAATATTCTATTGTATGGACATACCACAGTTTGTTTATCCGTTCACCTATTGAAGGATGCCTTGAATGCTTCCAAGTTTTGACAATTTTGAATGAGACTATTGTAAACATTTGTGTCAAGGTTTTGTGTGGGCATAAGTTTTCGAATCATTTGAATAAATAACCAGTAGCATGGTTGCCAGATCATATTGTAGGACTGCATTTAACTTGGTAGGAAGCTTCTAGACTAGTTTCTAAAGTGGCCATACCATTCTGCATTCTCAGCAGCAATGAATGAGCATTCCCATTTAGCCACATCATGGCCAGCATTTGTTGTTTTAGTATTTGAGATTTTAGCCATTCTTAAAACATGTATAGTGGTATCTCCTTGTTTTTTTAATTCACAGTGCCCTATGAGTTTGGACCAGTTTTAATTGGTGTGCACCCTTGAACCCAATCTCTGTAGTCAAAAGGATGCAGTATGGTTGGTGCTCAGGTCTGTGTCTCAGGACGATCACTAAAGCAGGGACCACAGGAATAGATAATGAGTGATTTGCAGTGACCGATTTCACAAAAGAGAAATGAATTGCAGTTATCTAAGAAAAAGAATTAGATGCCACATTGATAAACACATCAGACAGCTACACAAAACAAGAAAACCTTCTGACAAAAATATAATAATATTAGAAGGAGTGTTTATATTTAAACAATTCTCACATGAAAAACGTGGTGCATTTCAAAGGACAGGGAAAGAGGCGGTGTGTGTGCGGAGTGGAGATTGGGATAAGTGGAGATGGGAGTTTTGGGCTCAATTTCTACAACTTAAAGGAAAGTAGAATAAAATACATTTATTTTCCATATTAATTCTTTGTTGTGCATATTGATTTATGAGTATGTGTAGCTCCTTTCTGTGTGAAACATACCACATAGTGGAGAAGGAATAAACAGTCCACTAGAGGTCTTTTACTATTTAAATTAAGCTATTATTCAATGTAATTACTAGTCTGAATGTTTGAAAGTTTCTCTAAATAAGAACTATGGAGGTTGTTTACTCTACAAAATGGTTCATTGAACTTATGAATAATCAGCAATGACTGAGTTGATGATCATAGCACATGTTTTAGTTGAGAATGTATTTTTGGCAATGAATATAAAACGCCTATTAATTCAGTCAAAGAGCTTTTTACATATGTTGATTCAATAAGCGTTCTTTGAAAATTAATATATTGGCCAAGTAATAGGTTGCCACTCGAAATCCAATTGATGAGTTTGAACCTTGAAGTGGGAAGGAGTGAGCATGAGTTAAATGTACATAAATATTGGCACAAGTTAGCGATGTGACTTCAGGAGAAAATAAGAGAGTTAATGTAAACATTTCCTGATTTTATGATGATATTTGTCCAATGATTGATTTAATCTTGGAATTGATCATTAGCAAAAGTGTAAGCCATCTGGCAGCTGACATTTACACATGTGCTTTTATCAGTCAGTTTTATTCATCAAGGACAACAATTTAAAGATGCAACATTCTGTAAGTTTTTTAATGCAGCATTCTGGAGATTTCATTCAGTAATACCATATTTGCTGGCATATAAGACGATTTTTTGGCCCTGACAAATATGCCTCCAAGTGGGGGGTCGTCTTATACGCCAGGTACACTTCAGATAGACTGCCCATAGTGCTTGCCCCGTGCCATAGTGGCCTCCCGATGCCCGCCCACTTCATTCCACATACCGTTTAGGCATCAGCAGCGCTGCTGGGTGTATGCTCGGCTGTTATGCGATTTTGCTGTTATGCGATTTTACCACACTCGCAAAATCGCACACAGCCGACCATACACCCAGTATGATAGCGCAAAATCGCAAATCGCGATTTATGTATATGTTTGATTACATACAGCCTTGTGACAGTTTTCCTGCATGTCATAAGCATTTGAATATAAATATAAATGTTGAAATCAAATCTGATATAGTTTTACCTTTTATTTGGTGTGTGGAAGGTGTGCGGAAGAGGGGGTAGTCTTATACAGCGAGTATATAACAAACTCTGTATTTTGAGTGGAAATGTTAGGGGGTCGTCTTATACGCCCAGTCGTCTTATACGCCGGCAAATACGGTACATATATTGTTGGAAATATTTTATTGTGTAAAATCTTTGTAGTATCATGAAAGAAGAGTGTTGGAAAAAAATGAAATTTATGATAGGCTAATTCCATTTAAAGACCTGTAGTTATTTCATCCAGAGTTCTGATAGCATCAGCAGTTGGTGTTTTCTGGAAATGCATTGGAAAAAAAGAGAAAATAATGTATTTACAGGAAGTAAATACTATGTGAAAAAGTAGATTCAACCTAAGTCAAATGGCCAGACATGATGGAGTTTGCTGAAGAGAGAAAATCCTATATATTTATATAAATTTCATCAACATCGATCTTTGTTTCTTAATTTATTGAGATGATAGAAATTGTGAAGGAAAGTAACTGACTTAGCTACCCATTCCACTAAAACCTGCCACAGTAGCTACTGACTTACTCAGCCTGCCTTTATTTGAAAAAGACAACCAATTTTTGGCACTGTAACAGCAGGTGTACAACAAAGGACTATATTTTCTACCTATCAATTGGGGAACCTAGTTCTAAGTTTATCCATTCATTTGTTCAAGTGATTTAAAATTTAATTGAACTGATTTAAGATAATCATTTAATTATAGATATCTAAAAATGTTAGGACATTATATTTTATTCTATTTTCATTATTATAACTACTGCTGTTGTCATTGTTATTGTCATCATCACCATTTCGTTTCCATAGCATTTTATATTAGTTAAGTGGCACACTGCCCAAGAGAATCAGATCAATCAGAGTACCATATTTGGTCAAAAGTTTTTTGGTTCTAAATTCACGGGAGGAAAGACAAAGGGAGACTCTAGATTGAAATGAATGCTTTTAAAGATGGACTCCATCAGTTATATATAAAACTACCAGAATAGTTCATTTGGATCATTGTGCTTTATTGTAGGCAGAACACTATGACTTATCATTAAATATTTTCCAAAATCCACTTAATCATCCTGAGCTTTTATTTTTTTCAGCTGTAAACCTGAGAGAGCAGAATAGAACTTGAAGTCAACACAAATACTTAGTTTATGTAGCCACTGTCTTTCAAAACATAATTGAATTGTCTCAGTGGAACGCCACTTCATTTCTTCCTGACATCTTTATCACTGTTTAATTTTCTGAAAGAATTGCCAACTTTCTACCCAACTCATCCCACTCCACTCTGGGTTATATAGAAACTTGGCTTTTGATTTTTTTGTCCAGAACAAGATCAACAGTTTATCTTGGATGTTTTATTTTAGAAGATTCCAGCTGTGGAAAAGAGAAACAGATATAAAAAGGCAAAAAAATATCATCAGAATATGTTTTAAAATGTCTCCAATCATAAATGCTTCTAGGAAAGAGTGCTCTTAAAACTTGCTGGCCGTATTTGTCTCAACTGATTTATTCAGTTTGGTCCAGCAAGGAGGGAGCTTGTTATTTTAAGAGCAAATATAGGGCTCAATATTTTATTTATTCAGAAGGGGGCACACTTGTGCTTTTAATAGCAGATATAGTCAGATTTGCTAGTATATGAAATTTATACATAAACTTTTAGGAAATGGAAGAACTATTTCTTATTATCAGGGTTTCTTAAAACTATATATGTGTATGTATGTATACATACATATATATGTATGTATACATATACACACACACATTTTGGGGGTGCCAAAAAATGTATACACATTTTAAGAAAGGAAAAACCTATTAAAATTGTAATACTCAATATATACCAATAACAAAAGATGAAAACAGGTCACATTTGACTTGTGCCATTACAAGAGGTGCTCAAAGTGGTTACCGTCAGCATCCAGACACTTCTGATTATGGCGAACTACTTCTTGAGCAACATTGACCACAGTGTTCACTGGTACACATTTTTTTTGCTTGTACTATATATATATATATATATATATATATATATATATATATATATATATATATATATATATATATATATATATATATATATATGCGCCAATTTAATACTTCTTAAATGTGGAAAATGACAGAATTGGACATGCAAATTGTTTTTTTTTTGGGGGGGGGTGGGGGTGGGAGTGGAGAAGGGCTTCATTTTTGAAGTCCAGAGTCCTATTAAATTGAAAACTGTGTAATTTAATCTGATAATTATATAAAGTTATTAGCTTGCTGTTTATAAAAACCTGTGACCATGAAAATAATGCTTATGACAACCTCTGATAAATCAGTTTAGTCTCTGAATTTTGGCAACCTATAGCCTTAAAAATATTTCCCCCCTTCGTCTTCATTAATAGCATGTCATCTTTTGTACACAAAGATGACAGTGGCCCACTTGGAGGAAGAAGACTTAGGAAAAAAATGTATCTTTCCACCAGCAGACGTTCTTGTTCTGAATCATAATCATTTTTTTCAGGAACTCAAAGGGGACCTTAGCATAGTGTTTGCCTAAGATTCAAAGTTTTCTCTGAATGTTTTAAAAATCGTGTTTAGCCCCCACAAATCTGACCTCAGTATTGGTATGCTCTACTTAAGTATTTGGTCAAGAATGATAAAACCCAAACAGTTTAAATTATACAGGAATATCTGCAATAAATTCAGTGGCTAAGAAATGATAGGCTATAATTAAATTTTGCTTTAAGGTTTTGTTCAAAATAATCTTGGTTTTAATCTCTGTGACAATATATATGACAAAGGGGAATGCATTTAATATATAAATAGCTGTTACAAATGATGAAGGATATTTAAAATATACAGTGAAAAAATGTACAAGAGCAAAAAATGGTCATTTGACAATTGACAATAAGAAGGATGAATGGAAATTTATCATTGTGTATTTAATGTCTCTAGGAGAACAGACTTAGTCGGTGTTGTAATGGAAAAAAATGCATGTTAAACAATGAAATTGAGTTTTGGACCTGTGTGAATGTCTGTAATTATTTTAATACCAAATGTTGATTTACATGTGCATAAAGGAGTGTATGTGTAAATGTTTATATACATATACAAAAATACATATTATAAAGTAAAAACATACCTTTCATGTGTATGTCAATCAAGATTTTTTTGTTAAATATGCAATCAGTGTTTAATATTCTTAGGATTAAGTAACAAAATCAATAAAGATTTTCTACTTGACTAGGTTCATTTACTCTGAATTCTTCTAAGAGTTAAAAACAAACTATCACACCTATTGATTTAGAACCATCATATTTTACTTTAGGAAAATCTAATACCATTCAAAAAATTATAATTTTAATGTTAGCACAAAAAATTACTTCCTAACATTTCATTTTAAAAAAGCTTTTCCGCAGCCAAAGAATCCTATTTTTTAATTACAGTACTGCAAGTCACATACAGAACTCACCTCCTTCAAAACACAGAAGATAGATTCCCTGAAAAGATTTTTTAATTCAATGTGACCCCCCCCCCCAAAAAAAAAAAGAAGAGAGAGAGAGAGATGAGAGTGAGTCTTAGCTTTTGGTTCTTACCTGAGTACGAGCCCTACTTAAGTGATCTCCTTTTCTCCTTTTCATTTCCCAAGGCTGGTGTTTATCACTTCTCTCCTTTCTACAATATATTCTCAACATTCTGCCTTTACAGATTTTTCTCTCTATGGTTGATAATGTGGATGCAGCTGTAAATTGGAACTCTTTGTAGGTGATAACATGGCAGTATATATTACAAATTTCAATGAATATAACCCTTGTCTAGCCATTCAGCATCTCTCTTGAAGAAATAATTGGATATTTTAATGAAATAACTCTACAAACATGTTTATTGCCATGCTTAAACTAGTGAGCAGTTGCTAATCACATGAGTGTCCATCAAAAAGAATTAGTTAAGTAAATTGTGCTGAAATCATTCAAATGGGTATTTTATAACTATTAATACCATAAGTAGGATTCACATATATTAATTTTAAAAGTCCAAGTATTTTGGTAACTGAAAAAGTAGGTTAAAAAAAAGATTGTGGAGTGATTTCAATTATATGAGAAACATGCAATTATGTGGGTATAAAATAAATACCTGAATGACATACTCCAAAATTCTCTTAATAGTCATTTTCTTGGGATGGTAGGATTATATATGTTCTTTATAATCTATCCTAAAATATATGATATTTAAAAAATTATGTCCTTAACTTATTTTCAGAAAATATAACAGAATTGTTGCTAAAACACAAATAGTCTTAAACTTAAATTGCTTAAAGTTTCATGGGGAGAAAAACAGACTAGAAAATTAACTCTGTGGTGACAGGAGAGATGACTAGAATAGCAGTAAGACAGAGAAGAGGACGCAGAAGTAGGTAAGAATTTAAAGACCCAGATTCTAGATCTTTCTGTCCTACCGGACAGTCTTCCATTTCCTCTAAACTCCTACAAAATGAGGTTTGATTATATGGTCTCCAGCTTCCCTTCCAGTTTTGGCTTTCAGTTGATTCCAAAAATTAGTTTAGCTCATGCAGCTCCACCTTCTGTAATGAAGCTTTTTATCTGTGAGAGAAGTAGCTAAAGATTCCTTGTAAATGAGCATTGGTATCTTCCATAGCCATAAAACATAAAACATATATCCCACCCTTTATGTTTTTTATTAAACTATTACACATTTCAATTATTTTTTCTTTTCCTACATGAAGGCATGGGGAACAGCCTCAGCTGAGGTTAAGAGGAATTCGAAAATTGTCCATAGGTGGCAGGTTAGATTGAATATTCCAAGACACTTTTTGAAGAAATTTGTCCACTAATGGAAAAAAAAAAAAAAGAAAATCTTAGGGTATAAGCAAGGTGATCAACTTGAGGTCTCGACCAACCAAATTATATCTACTGTTCCATCTTTTCCAACCAGGCTACAAGGTCCTTGAGGGAATGACAATGTCATATATATATCATTGTGTTTCTAACCCTTAACCTCCAATACTTAGCACATTGTAGACAACGTAGATGTTCAGACATTGCTTATTGAATGAATAAATAATGAAATGTTGAATGTATAAATTAGTGAATTGGACCATTGGATGGATGGCCAGATAGATAGATGGATAAGAGGATGTATGAGGTTAGTGTATAATAAATCTATCTAGTCACTTGTTATGGTATGGCGTCATCTACTTATGTGTTGCAAAGTAAGTCACTTTGTGTTTCTGAACTTCAGTTTCTTCACATACAATATAGAGATAGGACTACTTCAATTCTCACATCTCTTTCAATCCCAAGATGATGAGATTCTATAAATATATGTATACCAAGCAGTTTTTATGATATATTTTATTTTCTCTCCCCCACAACCATTCATCAGCCATTTATTTGCATATTGGGTCTGAATACCTCCCACCGCTGCCACCATCTTAATGTATACCACCATCATATTTCTCCTGAACCCTAGCAATTCGCCTAACTAGCTTCTCTGCATTATTACATTTGCTCCCATGGAGTCCATTCTTGACATACCTAGCCCACAGAGTGACATGTTTTAGAAAACAGCATAGGTTATGTTACTTCCATGTTCAAAACCTTCCAAATTACTGATCATAGCAATTTGAATAAAATCTAAATCTTAGCTTGGTTTATAAGGCCCTATATGATCTGGTACCTGTCTACCTCTTCTCATATCATTCTCCTCCATTGTTTATAGTAGATCTTCTGACCACTGGACGTAGCAAACTCACTCCCACTTTAGGGTTTTGTAGTTGATTTGCCTGCAAGTCACCTTTTTGAGAACTGTGCATACCTCCTAACTCTAACCATTCAGGATAGAGGACAAATGTTACCTTATAAAGGCTTTCTCTAATCATCCTAGTGTAGTATCTCCAAGAAAACCCAGTTCTTTTTGTATCCCATTGCCTTATTTTATTACAGCACTATTTTCCTCTCCGAATCACCTTGTTTGTATTTGGTTTCTTACTCTATGGACTTTCTCCACTCTCACTAATATATAAGCTCGCTAAGGACAGGAACATGTTCTATAGTCTTCATTGCTCCATCCTTATTGTGTAGAGAACAGGTTTAGGCTGACCATCTCCCACTGAAAGGTCACAGGATCACAGGGATGTCTCCTGAAAATGAGGGAAGGGGAAATAAAACCACTCCCTGATGAGAAAGGGCATACAGATCAGTAAAAACAGCCAGCAGGAATATAGGAATGAAAAATTCAAGGGACAATTTGGCCTACTGGACCAGATGGTAAGGGAATAAACTACTTGTGATGTTTAATGTGAAGCTATAGAAAAGTTAATAGATTTGTGGACAAATGTCCCAAACTCTCAGCTCAGGGTATGATTTCCCAATTCAAGAAACTTTTCTGCCCTGAGGGTAACAATTTTGACTCAGCTTTTGTGCAAAGAAACTGCCACTATTTCATATTTTCGTTTCTTTTCCTGTTTCCTTAATAAAAACATTCGATATTACTTGGTGGAATTCTGTCCTATTGTTTAATATCATGACACTTTCTCCCAGGCAGTGTGATATCTTGTCATTGGGGGCCATTGGTGCTAACCAGAAGTAAATTGAGTTATAGCTCATATTTTTATATAATTCACAAATCAGCTATTTAAAAGAACTCAATTTCAGAGCTGTGTGGTTTCATTTGTAGTATACTTAAGTTACATTTCATTTTTAATTCAATATATGCTTATTAAAAATATACATTATCTTACTTGCTTTGAGGTCAAACAACCAGTAAGTGGAGGGACTAGTCTTCTAAACTACAGTATTTGTATTTTAAAAATCCTTGGATCGGCCGAATGGCTCAGTTGGTTAAGAGCTCACTCAAGAGTGTGAGCTCTGAGCAACAGGGTCGCCGGTTTGATTCCTGGCCCAAGCTGAGCTGCTGCTGAGCTGCCAACAGGTGGCAGGATGGCTCAGCTAAAAAAAAAAAAAAAAGGCCTTCATCATTCATACTCAGGCAAAAATGAAGTTTGCAGCTACATCATCGATTTTGTAATCCAAATGAATAGTCCAGTGTATTCTGAAATTCTGTAGCTCTGGTTTGGCATGACGTGGCGATGGAACAACACTTTGAATTGGATTTGCTACTGGTTATAATGCATCCTGCAACTCAGTCAATTTCTGAGGGAGCTGACCAGAGCTGAACTTGCCACCAGGACGGCCAGTGAAGGAGGAGGTATGCGATGAGCTCCCAGGCTTTGAATATTTGATTTTATGCATATCCAGTCCGAGCTTCTGGATTCCAAATAGAAAGGCTCAGAGAGGTCTGGTTCTAATTTAAAAGCCCACATGCAAAAATAAGTGAAGTGCTTTGACATTTCCAGTGAAGAGGTCACCCAGAAATCTACAGAGTAAAAAGCATAAGCTTTAGAGGAGGAAAATGTGTTTTCAAATAAGGAAATATCCATTATAGCTTTTTAAATGATATTCATTCAGAGAAGGTGAATCAACAGGGATAAAAGACCTTGAGCAAGACTTTTCACTTTTATTTCAATAAGAATTTTATTCAACTTCTGGTATTCTTAAATAGCTTAAATTGATAGTGGTATTCTTGTTTTGAAATATGTGAAAACAATTTTTATATAATTTATTGAGGTTCATACTGAGGTGGCTCTGAAATTGTGAACACTTTCTATGTAATATTTTCCCTAAAATATTAAAAATTATACTTATCCATTGTTAAACATTCAAATATTATATTAAAATAATATCCATGTTTTCACCTAAAAAGCAAGAATATAATTTTCCAGAATTGATTTTAATTCTAATTCCATGGAAGCCAAAAATATAAGATTATAATATATATTTTTTAAGATTGTGGTTTATTAAAAAAAGTATTTCCTGTTGAACCATTCATCATTCAGTAGATATATATTGGTGAATTCCAAGTTCTGGCCACTTCATCTAGTCCTCTGTTAAACCTGTAGTCTAGTGGAGGAAATGTTATGTAAACTGAGACTTAAAATGTCATATAATAAATGTTATGATGGGGTCAGTGTGGCCCATTATCATCACACATTGCAGGATCTTCTTATTTGAACTTAGGGGAGGGAGTCAGAGAAAGTTTCCAGGGAATGTGATATGGAAGGTGATACCTAATATATTAGTGAAAGTCAGCCAAGCAAAGGATGGAGAGGAATGCTTCAGTCACGATAAACATCATATGTGAAGGTATAGAGGCAAAAGATCTGATGTCCTTTGAAGAAGCAAGAGAAATTAAATGTGTGTAAAAGTTAGAATTCTTGCAAAGACGACACAGGGATTGAGAATCAGAAGACTGGGGTGGTAAACTGAGATTACATCATGGAAGTTCCTCTCATCATAATAAGCAATTTGACCTTCCTTTAAAGAGCATTGGGATTCTATGGTGAGGTTTTAAATAAGGAAGGTTCACATTTTAGAAAAGTCTTTTCAGTGTGAATAAAAGGTCGTAGACAGGTGAGAGCTGCAAAACTAGAGGCTGGGGGCCTCTTCTCTGGGTGAGAGACACTGTTAGTCTCATTTAGGACACCACTAAGTGGGGGTGGACTTAGAAGGAGCTGAAATCATCAGATTTTCAGAAGATTAAATTGAGAGGGCTTCAAAGATGTTTGGAACGAGAGAGCAGGGTGGGAGTGAGGGATCAGGAAAGCTAACTAGATTTCTGGAATCTGCAACAGCGGTAGCTGGTTCCACTTCTGAAGGCAAGAAGCACGGGAGAATTTCGCAAGTGAAGATAATGAGATTATTTGGGGGCGTAGAAAGTTTTATGTTTCTGTAGGACTGCAAATGAGATGGCTAGCAGACATTGGACCTATGGATTTTGAGTTCAGGAGTGAGATCTGAGCTAGAGATCTAGATTTTGAAGTTTGCAATGGGTAGATGGTAATTGAACATATGGGAGTGGATGATATTATCCAGGGAAGGTATTCAAGAGTATTTTTCAAACTTTGGGGTTAGATGAATTACTCAAGAGACCTGATAAAATTCAGTACCAACTCCAGAGTGTCTTATTGAGTAGGTGTACCAGGCAGCTCACAAACCTACATTTTGGATAAGTAGAGTCCCATCCAATTATTTTGAGGGAGATAATCCTCTGACCTCATTTTGAAGTAAAAGGAGAAGGGGATCTTCAGAGAAGCCCGAGTAGTATCAGCACTTAAGAGCTGGGCAGGGGAAGAGAGACCCACAAAGAGGACTGAAGAAGCAACCATAGGTATCGAAGGAAAACCAGGAGACTAAGATACCACCGATTCTACGGGAAGAGGGTGGGTATAAGAAAAGAAATGGTCCAAGGGGTCAGAAGTGTTGAGAGGTAAAGATGAAGGCTGAAATACACCCGCGAGATGGATCAGAAAGGAGGGCATAGCAGAACTGGCAACAAGAGTTTCACTAGAATAATGTGGGCTGAAGCCAGATTGTAGTGGGCTGAGGGCTGAATATGAGATGAGGATGAAGAGACGCGAAGCGGAGACACAATCTTTTAAAAGAAGTTAAGTTTCAAAGGGAAGGAGGTGCTGCCACAGCATGTGGAGAGGAACGTGCATGTTTTAGGAAGCAAACGACTTGAGTAAAAGTCTCATCTCATGCCCGGCACACGCCATATCTAACTTTTTGAAGGCCTTTTTCAAACAGTTTCTTTAAAGCATAATTTATATATTATAAAATGCATCCATTTAAAGTGTACATTTCGATGATTTTTCATAAAGTTACAAAGTGTGCAACATTCCAGTATAAAATAATTCCATTGACCCGAAGAGAAACCTCATGCCTGTTTACAGCTCGTCCCCAGCCCCATGCCCAGCTCCCGGCAATCACTCAGGTACTTTCTGTCTCTATTGATTTGTCTATTCTAGATATTCTATATAAATCATACAACGTGTGGTCTGTTGTGTCTGGCCTGTTTGACTTAGTATTTTGTTGATGAGGTTCACACACGTTGCAGCATGCATTAGTATTTCATTCCTTTGGATTCCTGAATTGCATTCCATGTGTGGCTATACCACCTAGTGTGTATCAATCCATAAGTTGATGGACACGTGGTTCATTTCCACTTTTTGACTATCACTCAAGAATGGTACTGCTGCGGACATTCACATGTAAATTCATAATTAAACGTATGGTTTCATTTTTCTAGGATACTTATCTAGGAGTGGGATTGCTGGATTGTATGTTAAATTAATGTGGAACTTTCTAAGATACTATCAAACACCTTTCAAAGTGACTGCACCATTTTACATTCCCACTCTCCCACGGCAGCCCAACTAAAGCTGATACCTCATTTATATTGATCTATAACTTTGTTCATTTAGTTAGGCTACAAGGAAAAAGAGCTGTGCGTCCTTTGGATAGTGGGGAGCAAAATAAGTGCTGCTTTGGGTTTTGTACATTTACAGTTATGCCAAGTTATTGAAACATGCCTGAGTATCAGCCTGCCCCCTAGTGGTGGTCTGGACGCATGGGCCAAACTTGGAAATGAGTTGTTTTTCTACCCTTCCCATCACATGCTGTGCCTCGCCCTCTCTATCCTTTCTTGCAAATAGATAACAGGAGACAGCGGACTTAAGTACGCCCAAACAGATGTAGGTGGTGTCCTGTGGGGTCCAGTGGGGCAGGGAGATGGAAGTCCCTACAGCCTGCTGTCTACTTGAGATATCAATATCTGCTATCATAGCTTAAGTATCACCAGCTGCGGGACGTTGGGGATGCTACTGGTCTTCCTTTAAGCTCAATTTTCTCATCTTTACAATGCAAATCATAATACCCACCTTGGAGGATATAGTGATGACTAATTGAGATTGTATATGTAAAGCACCTAACGCAGTTCAACCCAGAATTAGCATTCAAGAAAAGTGCAGGTGCTCATATTTTATGATGTGAAGTGTTCAAAAATATACTACAATGTAATTTTATTCATAACATTTATTTGTTGGTCTAGTTTTTCTCATATTCCATGTTAAGGTGCTCTATTTCAAATTGAAACTTTAAAACATTTGGACACAGGTTGTTTTTATGAGATATAAATGAAGTTACAACGGTACCAACAATAACGCCGTACGTATTTTAGCGTAACAATATATCAGGACACGTGCTACACTCTTTCTTATGCAGAATTTAATGCTGAAACACTTTTATGAGGTGGGCAAAGATCTCAGATGGCCTGTGTCTGAGGGAAAATGTTCAGCTGTGCGCGTATGTTTCTACCCTGACCCCACATCTTGAATACCTGCTGTGCTAGGGAATGATAATAGCAGTTACATCTCCTTGATACTGAGAGTACAAAGGCTAGAAAAGATCATAAGACGTGACTCACAGTCAGTACTTTAGGAGTTTTATTGTTCTGACAAAGAGAAGCGTTGAGCAGGAGTGGTCTGTAACTGATGATTATTCCCATCAGCTATTCAGCAATCCAAGGTACTGCGTTCTCCTTCCATCCTGCCCAACACACGCTTGCTTCTTTTCTCATGTTAATAGCTTCATTTGCCCTAGAATGGTCAAAGGTTACTGCCCCAAGTTTGTCCATGTAGATTTCCTCAATGCTTAGGCTTTCTTTTTTATCTTTTAATAATGCTGCAGACTATGTTTGTTTTTTGTTGGTTTTTTGTTTGTTTGTTTTTGTGGTTTTAGACTTTATCCTCCGATTGCAGTTGTTAAGTTACTCATTTTATTGGGGTGCTTCAAAGCTTCAAAGAGAAAGCTCTCCCCCAAGCAGAGAGCATGTCTCTAATATGGAAGCCAGTGGCTGAGAGAGAGCAGCTAATAAAACACTCTGAACAGCCCGTCATAGTGTTCAGACACATAGCACTTGCTTGTATGGGAAATAAGAAAGCATCTTGGTCAAATGAGATTTGAAATGTAAGTCCCCACCCAGACTTATACCTCACGTGCCTCAGGAAGCGTGGATTCTCTTCATTGTTCAGTTATTTTTCGAGGGAGATGTGTAAATTACAGTAGTGACAATCATGTTAACATATACTCGTATGTTAGGTAACAAAATAGATGGCACTGGTACATGCAGTGCTACAAGTTGTATTTTCAACCTGGATCTACATTTGAAAATATGTTTCTACTATTTTTTTCAGTGTCATTAACTTTAATGGGTTCTATTCCAATTTTTAAGCTAGTGTTTGAAAAAAAAATCAAAATTTTCTTTAATGCCAGAGTTTGGTATATCATCAAAATTAGTCTTCAGTTTATAGGTATTTAAATTATAGGTCCCCCAATCCACCTGTAATGTAGCCTAGAATTCTTAAACTAAAAGAAACCAATGTGAGAATATGTTTGTCTCACATGATCAAAAACAAAACAAAACAAAACAAACAAACCTGTGAGCAAGCAAAAAAAATCAGGAGATTGCATGTAAATTTTTATATCTGGGCTTCTCTGATAAATGAAAGATTTTGAAATGTTCTCAGAGACCTGAGTAGGACTGTGGGCAGGTAATACACATCTACACTCTCCTATTTGCTGGAGTGACCCCGGAGGGTACTTTTGGTGTTTGCTTAATATCAGTGGATATTTAATCTACTGAAATAGTTGAATCCATCTTTTCATTTTTCCCCTGTAGAAAATTGAACCAACATTTAAAGGAGCTTTCCTAATACAGCCCAAGCCAAAAGTTATAATTCATTTAAAGGTAGTTTGGGGACAAGCTTAAAAGTGTATAGGCAGTATGGGAAACACTTATTTAATTTCCTAGGCTACTATAGAAATGATAATATCGAACCAATATTAAGTACTCTGTGTCAGGTGCTGGAGTTTACATATAGTAGTATCTTATTTAATTCTCACAAGCCAGCAAGTAGGTGCTAAATGTCGTTATTAGTTTAACAACAACAACAGCAGCAGCAGCAGCAGCAGCAGCAGCAGCAATAACCTGAACTTGAGAGAGGCTTGTGCATGGCCCAGGGTCACAAAGCTTGCCAGGGGTAGAGCTGAGAAAATCCTCTCTCTGAAGCCCTCATTCTTAACCACTCTTTTACTCTGTCTTACTCTGACATTTATATTCTCAATTATTTTTAAATGTATCTTTATTTTTTTAATATTTTAAATCAGATACTTCAATACATATAACTAGGTAGATAGATAATAGATAGATATTGACATAAATAAATATCTGCCCTCCTACTGAATTACATGCTCCAGAAACTCTCTGCTCCCCATGTCCCCTTTTAGGTCACAGAGGGTCCTCTTTTTATGAATCGTGCATCAGAGGGATCAGGGCTGGTATTTTCCTCTTTTTCCTATTGTAAATGAATTATGTATACACCCTGAAGTAATTAGCAAACACGCTGTTGTTCAGCTGAATTTTAAACTAATTAATCTGACCTAATTCCTGTCAAAAATAATTAGGATAAAATATGCCCTCCCTAAGCAATTCTTTCAAGCTAAGATGCTAAAGCACAATACCTCCTGTGTACTCACAATGCCGAAATTGAGAGGGCTATTTATTTCATGGTTTTAGAAGAAATGCTAACATGCTACCTCGCGAATTGCCACCTAAGCATCACCCCCTCAGTTTCTATATCTGAATAAAAATAAGAAACTGAACTAATAACAAGGATTCTGACATGAGCTATATCAATGACCCCTTAACATACTGTGGTGCAATTAACACTTAAACGTAAGTCCCCTCCTCTTCAAAAGGCTTTCAAATGAAGATGCCCGCTCCATTTCTCAGCCCATTCAATTCTCTTAATATAGAAGCTATTCTGCTGGCTTCTAATTCTCTACCCCGAACCTTCCCTACCCTTAATTGGGAAAACGTCTCCTTGAATAGCCAAGTCCTAAACTATATGTTTCTAGGAAGATAATTTGGGGAAAGTAAAGAAGCAAGCTGTATCCATAGATGCAGCTTGTTAACAAGTCCAGAGGATCTCCGTTTGCAAGGACTGCAGGTTTGAATATGGCCGAGTTTGCTATCAGTATTGCCTGGAGCCACGGACCACTGCCCGCCATTCTACAGTAGCCTCTCTAGCCTCTAGCCTTGCTCTCTGATATGTTAAGGCGCTTTTGGGAGAGGAGAGCCCTGTAGAACCTGTGTATCACACCAAGCAGTGCAGAGTTAATAATTTCCTTATTAAACCTATGAACCCTTCATGTTTTGTAGGCCTCCCTCCCTAACCCCTTTTCCATGTTAGTTTCTAGGCAACCAATAAGCACTGAATTACATTAAGCTCTTTATTTCAAGGCTGCAGTTCAGGATTTCACTGCTTATGTGTTGGCTCATTTATGGAGGCTGCAGCACAATATTCATTAATTCTGGTTAATCTTTAGTACTTCCATGATTTGGTTCTAAACCACGTTACCTGTACCTGTTTTTCATGTTGAAGTCACCCCGATACTGTGATGCTATTTTATATGTTAATTATGCCAGAGGTTCTGCGAGCTCTAATTTGGAATCACAGAAGCAAAATTTCTACAATTTCCAGTTCTTGGTGATCATTCAGCACTTTGAGGTCACCTACTAGGAGATTTAATTTTTCAGAACCTCCTGTCTTGAATGGCTGATGTGTCTATAGCTGACTTTTAATAAGAAAGAATATATAGTTTAGGAATAGTCTGAAAATGTAATAAGCATTTGCAAAAGTAAGAATATTGTTTGTTTTAACAAATTAACGTTTTGATGTGAAAGGGTGGCTTTTGGATATATTCCTTCATTGATGTGAATCAAGGAATTGAGGTTGTTATTTCAAATCTCACCCAGCGCTATGTGAGAGTGAAGATTCATCTCACAGCAGTACTGTTCTCTGTTTTGAATGTTGAACATTTTGAGACAGTTCTCTCAAAAATCCTGAGCACAATTTTACTCTCTCTCTCTCCCCCCCACCTCCTCCCCTTCTCCCTTTCTCTTCTTCTGTTTCCCCGTCTTTCTTCCTCTGTTCCTAACCCCCGCCCCTTTGCACACATACATTTAGGTCCTCATATCTAAGCAAAAGCATAAATTGCATGTTTGTTCACTCCCTAGTTTTTGGGGTTTTTTTTTGTTTTGTTTTTAACACAAATTAATTATCAGCATTGGTCACCCTAACAGATGGCTTGGAAAGGAGAAAGTAAAATCCTTTAAAAAAACAATCTAATCTTTTTCCCTTTACCTGCTTACACTCTAGCTAGTGGGAGTGGGCGTATAAGGCTGGGTGAAAAAAAAAAAAGAATAATCATGCAGCTGTTCATCACTGGTTGACTGTGGACAGAGCGTTCAGAATGTGTTACTGCCAAGACGGCGTTCCCCAAACCAGGACTACATTGCCCAGCCCCATTGGATCTATGAAGTTCCATGTTCCAGGATTTTCCATGTTATGGGCAGAGTGATGTATGCTGTTCTCAGGCTTGTCTCACAGAATCTTCCTGTATGACCTCCCATGTGTCTCTTTCTTCCATCTCTGCTAACTGGATATCAGTAGCCACTCAACCTGGGGCACGGTTACATGGGCTGGCAGAATCTCCATCCCCCGAGACCACACGGGAGCACCTGCCAGTAAAGCTGTTATGAATCACTGAGAATTTGGGTGTGTCTGTTCCAACAGCTAATATTACTTTAACTTACAAAAGTACAGTGAGCCCTGTGATGGGATCACTTCAGTCCGTAGAACCATGAGCACTCCTGACCTCCTGACTGCCTGCTGTATGCCATGTGCAGCAGATTGCAAGGGATCAGCAGTAACCAAGAAAAGTTCCCTAGCTCCGTTCAGTTGTTACACTAACAGGAAAAATAGACATCGTTCAAACTATTGCAATGAATTTATTAATGATATGCCTGTAAAGAAATGTAAAGCAGAAATTCAGTGTCTATGCAACATGTGATGTAGTAAGACCCACATCCTAGCATTGACAAATATTTATCTATTAATAGTTGTTTCCAAATGTTAGTTTGGACCAAAATAAGTCTGGATTTCATTTTATACTTAAGGAACTCAGTCCGGAGTAGACTTGTAGACTCAGTAGGTTAAGTCCTTTCTTAAGTAAAATTTTTTCCCCGTTTGAGCTATAAGGGCACTTAGAAAACATTTTATTTAATTCTTCCTTTCACAGATGAGGAGACATACCTTTTCCAAGCTAATAATACCATCTGCTTTAATAAATGGGATATTTAGTGTGTGCCAGGAACTTGCTATTCTATATTTTTAATCAATATTTTTGTTGTGAAATTTAGCGCCAACAATGATGAGTCTTCCCTAAGAGATATATCGGTCATTGACTTACCAAAAAAACAAACATAAAAACATGTAATACCACTCAAGTCATGATATCATTGATAAATCCCTGCTCTCCAGAATCGCTAAACAGTTCAGCCCACTTCCGACTCCTCTCCTTCCCTCCTCCCTACTGCCCTTCCTCTTAGGGTCATCGTTATTACTTTACTTTTCTTTATAGTTTTACCACATTCACATGTATCCAAAAAGGATGTTTTTTTAGTCTATTCTTAAGTTCAAATAAACTGAATCATAATAGTATGTATGCTTTTATGTCTGCCTTCTTTCACGCAACTCTGTATTGTGATATCATTCATGTTCTTATTTATAGCACTATTTGGGTCATTGTCATTCTATTGTATAAATATGTGACAATTTATTCTACCATATAAATATCCTAAAATTTATCCATTTCAGAATGAATGGCATTTAGTTGTTTGACTGTTATGAATAGTGTAGCTCCAAATAGTTGTGTACCTGTTTCTTGGCAGGCCCATGCATACATTTCGTTTCCTGATTCTCGAACTTTGTTTGGTGTTCTATCAGGCATTCATGCTTCTGTAGAATTCAAAGATATCTTCTCATGAAAACGGTTGGGAAGGAAGGGCTGAAGTAACATAATAGAACCAGATATACTGAATCGGTTACCTGATTGCAGTCTCACAGATTTTTAGTTCAATATTTAATGAGTTAAGCTGAGTTCCATCATGTGTCATTGAAACAAATGACTGGAGAAAATAGGTGATCATTGTCCTCTTTGGAATGGCGTTATTCATGGTTTGTTTAACCTTTGGTAACTTGGATGAGATGCGTTGCCTTCTTCTTGCTCTCATGTTTGGTTTTTATCATTTTTATTGTATTACTTCTGTCCTTTTGTTAAGCCACGTTTTTCCCATGTGACGGCATATGCTGTTCCCTTTTCCTGGAATGCTGTCATTGCAAAGCCTTGTGTGGCTAGCTCCTTTTCTAATCATGATTATTTCAACTCAACTCTTCTCTGACCATCCTGCCTGCCCCCAGTGACTCTGTATTACATTGTCTTTTATAATTGCTGTTAGAGAATTCAAATTTATCATGCTCCGTGGTTATCCTGTTTGTGTTTTGGTTTTATTCCTGATCCCTCCTCTCCCTGCCTTCCTGATATATAAGCACCAGGATTCTCATCTCTTCATTTGAACGTGCTCACTCCAGTGTCTGGAACAATACCTGATTCATAATAGGTGCTCAACAAATGTTTAATGAATAAATGGAAGAAAGGAAGGAAGAGAGAGGGAGGCCAAGCAGAAAAAGAGGCTATCCACTTGTTACAAAAATCCTGTAAGTCTGCATGACAGGTGTAAATGAGAGAAGATCTGTGTGCTCACATCTTAGAGGAGGTTGCAAACTATCCGTAATATACCAAGCCATTAAAAGTTAGAAAGAAGCAGCAAACCTAGTGTTTCCACATGGTGAGGTAGACTGAAGAAATGAAGGAAACCAAAGACCCAGGACAGCGTGTGACCGTCATTCCAATTTCCTACATATCTCTGTGCCAAGCTGTATATATGTGAATTCCTAAAAGTCTAAATAATATTCATCTCAAAGAAAGAATCTGAATCAAAAGTGACCTCAGGGTTACTAGCTATGGAAACAGAGGAGGGAGAGTGTGATCATTAGATGCTGTTGTCAAAGAACAAAAGAGGGACACAAAAGAAGAAACCCAGTAAGCAAGGGTCTGGTATTCTCCCACATTCATTTGGGAGAAATTGGCTGACATCCAGAGTTTAATGTGAGAGAAGCAATTGGGTAACCCCAGACGAACGAGTTGTCTTGGCAGGCTCTGCCAAGTTGCTTGTCTATCACTGTTGTAATAACAGAAACAAAGGGACGGCATTTACAGAGGCCCGTGAGAATGTGTAGTAGGATAAGTCTGGGAGTGGTCCCCAGGAAACCACAGAGCACTGAGGCTCATGACAGAGGCATACATTCCGGGAGATGACCACACTGTTTGCAATAAAATAAATGCATATCTGACACATAAAGACAAGAGTGGTAAGTACTACTGTAAGTAGATTCAGTATAAAGTAGTCAATCAATTGCAGAGGGATAAAAATGTGAGCGTTTCTGAGCAAAAAAAATGACTGATGTGATGACTACTCAAGTGACACCTAAATGGAACAGAGAACCTGGGGCAGATCCACTCCTCTCATGTGTGAGAGCTCAAAGCACAGAGTTGCACTGAGTAATTTTGCTTGGCAATCAATTTAATACTGCCCTCCTCTTCCCCCAATTAAAAAAAAACCTGAAAAAAATAGATTAGGTAACAGAGCTAGATCATCTCCCTCCTAAAGCCAACTCAGCATTCCAGCTTTTGAGTATCAAATGTCAAGACCTATGATATAAAAAGTAGAGTTAATTTTGTTACCTTGTAAGAGAAGCCCAGCTTTCCATTTCTCTTATTTGTGGTTCACATGGTGAGGAGGTCCTGGGGGAATTATCCCTGAGGAACAAAGAGACCCAAAAAAGTAACAATGACATCCCAACCCTGACCTTTCTTTACCGTAAGAACTGCCAAGCCCTGTGGGTCTTGAGGAGTTTTCTATTTCCCCCCCAATCACTAGGAACAAAGGTGCGACTCTCTCACCTAGGTGTCCCTCAAGGATCCAGAGTATCTGATCCATTTCACTAAAGCAGCACAGGAAATCCCTAGCTCTGAGAGAAAGAGAAGCCAATCTCAGTACAGTCCTGTGAAACTTGTATTATTTTCTAGTCTGGGGCTAGGCAGCATTGAATGAAGAGTCTCCGTTCCAGCTTTGCTTAGAGGAAGTTCAGGTCAGATAATCGTAGAATTTCGGAGCCTAAAGGGATGTATTCCTGACCATCTATTGTAACCTCCTCATCTTCCAGATGAGTATATTATGGAGCAGAAAGGAGAAGTGACTTACATAAATCATTCCTTCAAGCATTTATGCAACGTCTATTTACTGAGCACCAACTATACGTGTGCCAGGTACTTCATTAGTGGTTATACAGATAAAATAGTGACTAAGACTTGATTCTTGCCCTCAGGCACTCGCCATCAGTCAGGCAGTTAAGATGGTGAAGCAGAATGGTGGGCATTGACACAGCCTGAAAGAGGACTGTGTATGCGTTGGGTAAGAGTGTAGGCTGTGGACCGAGGCTGCCTGTGTTCAAACATGACCCCACTGCTCACATGCGGTGTGGCCTGAGGCAATTGCATTCACTTCACTATCCTTCAATTTCCTTTTCCATGAAATGACAATAACATTAGCATTTATCTTGTAGGGTGGCTGGATTATTAAAAGAGAAAACATTACAATGCTTAGTAAAATATTTAGTAATTAGTAACTGGTCCGTAAATGCATTAGCAATAGTTGTTGTAGTATTATTGTTGTTGTAGTATTATCATCATTACTATTATTATTAGAATCCAGATCTGGAAGTTAAAAAGAAAACTTCCCAGCAGTTTGATGAATAGGTCAAAACTGTGATAAGGGTTAGGAAGAGTGTTATGGCAAAGGGGATTACATCATTTTCTGGGGTTATGGTTCTAGTTTTCTGAACTATCTCTGAAGTTTGGGGGTTTTTGAATGCCAAGTTTTGACCTAGACCATAATTGCACTAAGCACACAAGTCTAGGGGTGTATCTCATGCTCATGATGATATTAGATTTATATCTCACATGTTCCAGTAAATGGCAGTGAAGTACATGAAGAAGGAGCAGCTTTTTTTGACTGACATAAAGGTGTTGTTTCAGTTGGAAGTGTAGCTTCCTGGCGCATTTTTTTCTTACCCGCTAAACCAAACATGATGAAGTATATAAAAACCCCATGTATGCATAATATGTAATATGAATGTAAGTTGGTAACATTTTCTGTCTTCCACCACAGGCTGTAAGTGCTCTGAAGTCTGGGATATATCAGTTATTTATTGCTGCGTAACCACTCTAAAACTTAGTGATTAAAACAACAATAACTATTGAACCTGCAATGCAGGCAGGGCTCGGTGGGGATAACTTGCTTTGCTCCATTCCGCATCAGCTGTGGAGCCATGACTTGAAACTGGGGATACACTTTCAAGATGGCTCACTCACATGGCTGGCAAGTTGGTAGGAAGTTTCCCAAAGCTGGGGGCCTCAGTTCTTGCTGGCTGCTTATTTGGGCTTTCTCACAGCATGTCTGCCCCAGGCAGTTAGATGAGTTACACAGTAGTTTAGGGCTCCTAAGAGTGTCACACAAAAACAAGGCAGACACTGTGTGACTTTTTGACCTAGCTTCAGGAGTGAAATCATATTATTTCTGACATACTTTCAATCCCATGCGGATTCATGGGGCAAGAATAGAGACCCTCGTCTCTCTATAGGGAGAGCCTCAATGTTACATGATGAGAGCAGGTGAGTGTGACCGTATTGAGAAACACAGTCTGCCCAAAATATCATTTCTACTTTGCTCACTGGAGTGTCCAGCACAATGTCTAACATAACATTGAAACTTAATAAATATTTGCTTATTGAATGAATCACTGTAAGGAATGAAAATAAATTGGCATTATTTCTCTTGTTTCTGCCCCTTTCTGACTGACACTGATTTTTGGTATCCAACTTGGTTCCTGGCTTGAAATTTACTCTTTAATCTGGGCATTTACTTTGTATGTCTACACTTGATTTTGGAATCTTCAACTCCTTTTGGGAATAAGAAAATGATTACAAAGAAAGATTGGTAGTGCCTTTGAAGAGTAGTGATTTGAATAAATGAGATGGAATTTGATTGTAAAGATTTATCAAGTCATCAAGGACTATTACAAGAGGAGAAAATAGTTCCAAAAGAGGAAAATAATTGATGATGAACCAGTGTGGTTATGATGGAGGGCACAATATGATGACAGTCAATCGAGCAGCTTCTAGAGGAATAGCAGCTAAAAGAATTGTCAGCAGAGCTATGTTTAATTAATGAGCAGTAGCAGAAGAGGGTGCTCTAAAAAGATTAGAGATAGCAATTGGAGCTGTGCCTCCTGGGAAATATTGGATGACTGAAGTACTTCTGTGTGTGATGTGATTAAAATAATCAACAAGAGCATTGAACATCGAATCATGCATTTAAAAGCCTTCATGTCTCTATCTAAAGCTGTAGCAAATATCAAACAGTAATTTCTGATTAATCTTGGAGTGTGGGAAAGACCACCAATAGAGTGCTGTTTTCAGAAATCACAAAAGGAGTGTCTTATTCTTTGTCCATAGCAACCTGATATGTTACTGTCCATCAAGATGTTAGCTCTATGCCCTTAATATAAAACATAGCCAGAGCTGAAAATTGCAACTTGAACTGTGTAATTTAAGTTACAGATTATACATTTCTCCTCTGTATGGTCTTCATTATTTTTGTTTTTAATGAAAACAAAGAAAAGAGTTTGTCTAATCTTGTTAGCAAATGGAAAACCCTCAAACTTGAGTAGAACAACATAGAATGCTGTTGATCATCTCACCCTTGATTATTTCACGAACATCAAGTGTTTCTTGGATTCTTTCGGAATGGCTGTCATTTTCTCAACTTTGATTTAAGTTAAGGGAAAAGTAACCTGCTTTCTTTATTCCCACTTTAGCATCATTTTCTAAATTTTTGTTATAGAAGAGTCACACAGGGATTTAGATATCAGGTTTCTGAGCATCAAAAAATACTAGGAGAGCAGTATTATTCCCATATCTTCTTACTGAACCAATCTGCCTACTGTCATGGTGAGAATGCCTAATAATTATCTTGTTAGTTTTTTTCTTCTCATTTTACTGTGCTACAGTACATGATGTAGCTGAATGGGTTTGACAGAAAACATAATTTAACTATGTCATGAAATTTATATTTATTTACATATTAATAGTATAGAATTTGGGCATTATAATTTTATCACTGGCTTTAAAAATACCTAGAATATTCTTGATCACGCTTCATATTTGCTACGAGAAATTTAAAATGTAATATGTTCTAATTTTAGGGGCTGAGTAAAGACATTAAAATTTTTCTTATGTACTTTAAATCATGCTTAAATTGATATTGCTCACTAAGTAGAAAGTTAATTTATGTTTTGTTGTTTAGAAAGAAATTGGGATTAAAAAATGAATATTTATTTTCACTGGAATAATTCAGATTTTTAGATTAAGGTATATCTGAAGCAGGCTCCCATGAGCCTAGTGGTGGAGATTCTAGATATGGTAAATCCTTATAAGAGATCAAAAACAATTTCATATCAATACACTGGCTATCTCTTTAAAGGGACATGGAATATCACCACTTAATTTATGAAAGTGATCAATCATATTAAAGGGAGAGAAAAAGCTCAGATGGGGCTGTGGCCACACAATGAGATACTGACCCACTAACCTAAAATAGTTTCTCTTCTTTATTTTCACCAGCTCCTCACTCCCACCACCACTTTTGATTATAGTCCTAACCATCACCTATAATTAGATTTTTACTTGTGCATTATTATGTTCACCATCTGTCTCCCTCACCAGTATGGGAGCTCCTTGGTGAAAGACTATGGGGAATTCCTGTTTCCCTCTGGAATCCCCAGTATAGGACATTGCATATAGTAGGCACTTCAGTTAGTTTTTATTAAAGGGTTAAAGCTGTCATTTTGGGAAAGGGATTTCTCATTTAACCTTAATCAGAGCAGCACCAGGATTAGTCCCATTCATAGATTTCAAGGTCTGAATTTACATTCAAATACATGTGAAGTCACCAGCATTGTCTTCTCTCTGGCAACAGTCATAGGAGTTTCATTGAGGATCAGTTTTCTTCTTTACATTTTCTTCTTACTTGTCTCATAGAGATGTTGCTTCTTTAAATAGCCTTCATATTTCAAGATGACTTTCATGCTATAAAGTCCTTAATAGAGTCTTGAGGTAGCTGGTAGAAAGGTATGACTAAAATCTAGCAAATAAATACATACATACATACATACATACATACATACATACATACATACATAAATAAATGAAATTGAGCAAACCATCTCATCTTTCAGTTAGTGGCATAATTCTCCAGGGTAAAAAGTAAATGTGTGGCTGGGCCAGTTGTCAGTAAAAAAGAGAAAAAGTAGCTTTCTCTATTCACTTTGTCTTTCTGTCTTTTGACTAAGGTAAGACTAGATACAGATACACCATTACTTGGTAGTGAGTTTTTTCATTTCCCCCTATATGTGTTACAGCGTCTGGTGTGGCATTTTGTTCATTGAAATGGCACCTTCAACAATGTCTGTTGACTTGAGTTCAGCAAATTTTTTTAGTCATTTTGTGGTAAAGGGTGATGTGAGTGGAGGAAAAAAGGAGTAGTAGAGTTGGAACTTTCTACTGTCCAGTCTTGAGGATTTAGTGCTGACAGTAGCATTTTTGAGCTGTGTAATCTTGATCGAGTTGCTTGAACTCTCAAAATCTTAGTTTCTTAATTTATGAAGTAAGATTGTTGTGTTTGATAAAAATGATATAATCTTTGCAAAGCTCTTGGAAAAGTGTCAGCACAGTGTATGAGCATATATACATATACACATCCTTCCACAAATAATAAGTGATTATTTATTAGCAAATGCAAATAAATTTAACTCTCCAAAATAATCTCCTAAATCTTCACAAACTGCCAAAACCAATATCGGCATGGTACATTCAACTCCTTATGACTTTAGCGTAACAAGGCAGAAGATCAGATCTGGCTGAACCAAGTCACAGAAGGTTTACCAATGATAGTAAGAAAAGGACCAGAGCCCATTGTTTCTTACAACGTGGTCTTAATTATCCTGAACAGCATTAAGGAAAGACACTAGCATTTTGGCACCTCTTAGGACATTTTCTTAATGGGTGCTTTAAAAATGTCTGGTGTTTTGTTTTGTTTTTTTTTTGCAATATCCATAACACGAGAGAAGGTGAGACTCATCACAAGCTTAACAGGAAAAATAGATCAGAAACTTTATTATTATTATTATTTTCTAAATAAAGGTCTTATTTTCATGGTGCCTGGTTTCTTTGACCTAAATTGAAGTAATTCAGTATGTGTGAAATTACCTTTTCTAGGGCAAGAGATCATAGCAAAAAAGAGGGAATAAATGGCAAGAGAAAGAGAAAAGAATATACAGTGTAGTCAAGAGTTCAGCCTTCCTGGCAAAGACTCTGGGACTAATAAGAAACTGAACAGTTATAACACAGAGAACTCAGAAAGGTAACTACTAATAAGAAGGACTAACAGTTATCACCACTGGGCAACCATGTTTGAGATGGGGGGTGAGAACGTCTTTAAAGAAGTAAAATAAAATGATGTTGAAACCAAAGAATGACATTTAATTGAGTTCTCTATTTCCGGGCCTTATTTTATTAAACTTTTTTATCACTTTCAAGTTCATGGTGATGGCATAGCAGATTTATTTCTGTAATTAAATGGGTTGTTATTTACCAGCAGAAATAAAGCTGGCATAAAAAGACACATGATCAGTAACACTGTTCAGACTTTATGAATTATTACTAAGGGCTGATGCATGGCATAATTATTTCTTTCCATACAGGTTAGTGAATTATGTTTCAGGCCTGAACATTGGAAACAGACCAGAAAAGACCAATTATCAGCAATTGGTGACCATCCATGGGTCTTTTTTTTTCTCCCCCTCCTGGCTTCAGGATAAGTCATAAAAAATATCACAAAATATAATCTTTTCATAGTGCTATGGTCAGCACTTGAACAATGTGAGTTACAGTCATGATACTATCTCTGGCAGATGTTATATTGTGTGTTGGATGTTGTAAACCAGGCTTCCGTGTGTGGGAGGCCCCAGCTTGGTGTTGGAGTTCCTCACGTGAAGGGTGGCTGGTCTATGAACAGCCAGGTTCTAAATGACTCACCCTGCTATAAGCCTGGCATTTTGATATGGTTGAGGAAACTTCTGAAAGATAATAATGACTTGATAATGTTAATGCTCAAGGACCTTGGGGTTATTACATCTAAAGGATCTCTAATTGGGCTGAAAATATTACACAGGGGTAATTCATTCTTCATGGCAGGAATAGAGGATTAAAACAGGAGCACTGGGCACAGCATCTACAATAAATCTCAGTTGAGTTTTTACAATCCATGCCATACACCTTTGGAGTATATATGTTTAAATGACACTGCTCATGCAATCTATCCAAATCAACCAAATTCAGTTTAAAAGTGAAGAATACAAGAGCATTCAGTTTTCAGTTTGAAAGGTTTAATAAGCCTCTGGCAAACTGTACATCAAATAAGATCAAATATCCCCCTTTTTGTAATAGCCATAAACTAGTGGGAGTAAACCTTTTGAGCTTTCCATACAAAGAAGAGTGAAAACAAGAACAGATCCATTGGTAAGACAGTCAATCGTTTTGCTAATATAGTCTCCATATCAGTCAGGATGGGTACAAGTATGCTGTGTTAACAAACATCCCCTAAATCCCAGTCGCTCAAAACAACAAAGGTTTTTCTGGGCCATATGCCCATCTTGGATCAGCAGGAGTCTCTGCTTCTCATTGTCTTCACTCAGGGTACAAGTTGATGAACCCTCCACTATTTGGAATATCCCCTGTGAACTTAGGAAATGGAAGGAAAAGTGAAGAATAGCGTGGCAGCTCATAAAGACTCTGACTCACATATTACAGGTTTATGCAAGTCGTCTACAGCCCCAACTTCAAGTATAATTTGTCCATAGGCCCCGAATGAAGAAAATAGGAAATCCTTGATAAAGAGCCATAGTGAGTACTACAGAGGAAGACCCATGTCTCCTTGTTAGCAATGTTCTTCTGGAAATATATATTTTACTACTACCCATCTATCCCCTTTTCTCCCCTAATATTTGAAGTTATCCCAACAAACACCCCTGGACTGAATGAAGGCTATAGTTTCAGAAACACTGAGTTTTGGTGTTAGAGGGATCTTGGAGAATATTAGATCTATCTTCTCACTGTACAGATAAAATTGATGAAGAAAATGTGGCATAGCTATGTTAAATTACTTATCTAATTGCACAAACTGAGTTAATGTCAAAGGCAAGTTCCAATTCTTAATCAGCATCTTTTCTGTTACACTGCTCAGTATCTTTTGGGATACGATAGCAATAGCTGAAGTTGTTGCAGAGTTCCAATTGGGATTTCAATAGTGGTCTACATAGAAAGTAAAGCATTTTTATTTCCTGTTTTTCATAATGCATTGCACATATTTATATACTGGCACTTGCAGACCCTCTCTGATACAAGTTCATGAAGAATGCAACATTTGTATTTCGTTAGCTATTAGCTTCCTAGTACATAAAATAGTATTTGGCATACAGAAGGAATTGAATTAATATTTGTCAGTTATTTATTTATTTGTTTGTTTTGTGAATTTACCCACTATTAGAGCGTTTAAGAGGCAAGAGTTGCTTTATTCATTTGTGCAGTGTCGGTGCTAAACAAAATGCCTGAGCAATAGCATGTGCAGTTACATTTTGTAATGAATGAATAAATGAAAGGAATGGTAAGATAACAGGGCAAATGTGAATTAGTGAAAGGCTGAACTAAATATATTTTTCAAATAAATTTTATTTTATTTAAGTTGACATAAATGATGGTAAACCTAACATGATCACATATAGGATTCTCTTTCTTGAAATTTATAGCTTACATGCAGACATTTGCCTGCCCATTGTGAAATCAAGTGAAGTTCTTATAGATTATCCAAAAGACCTGCTTTAAAAAAAGCATCTTTCACTCAGAGCTGAAATAATTGACATCAGTCCCATTTTAGATGTTTTTAAACAATTTGGAATGCTCAACCAAGTTGACCATCAGCTAGCAAATATATAGGTGAACTTGATTTGAATTTATTGTAGTTCTCATGCTAACATTTGTCTAGCTGCTGATTCAAGGTAATATTCTAAAATATTTACTACAATTTTCTTTTCAATATGCATTTTATTTTCAAAATGTATGAACAGCTCATCTCTTCTTCAGCAAGATACTGAGACTCCAAGACAAGTAGCTCAAGTATTGGGTTGACACATGTACAAAAGATTAAAATATGGGGGCAAATCAAACACTCTCTTTCAGATGAGTCTTCCCCCACCCCCCATCTCATATTGTTTGGAATTTCTCTGACAACTAGTAGATTTTATGTGGAAACTCTGGTTGTGTCATCTGACCAGCCTCATCCTTTAGGAATATGTTGGTTTAGTATTATGGTGTACTGAAATTTGGTGTGTGTGATATGGTAGAGCAGGGGTAGGGCGGGAGGGTGGTTTAGTACTTTTTATTTCCCAGTGGAAGAAAATTAAAAATCAAAAGTGCTAATATAAAAGGCACATGAGCTTGACTTCCTTGGGACTGCGTGGAGCAATTAGCACTGTTAGTATCTATAACCAGAATGTGACAATCTCCTCTCACCATCTTTGGGGAAGCAAACCTCAGCATTTTGACATATCCTAGGAACAACCAACTCTGTATTCAAGAGAAAGGGATATTTTGACTTACTACTTCATGAAGACTCGTGGAAGACAGTCATACATCAGACACCACATGTCCAAACTTTATAAAAGCATCCAAATTTCCTTCTAATTTACTTTCTTTCTAACCTTACCTTTACACAGTAATTTTATTTTTCCTTTTTTCTTCAGGCTTTACAGTCAACTGAGCTGTTTTCAGCTTTCATCTCCCATTTCTTTTATTAGTGCACACGTGCACACACACACACACACACACACACACACACACACACACACACACACACACACCACAGCCTGTTTTTTATCCCAAACAAATTCTCTCTGGGCTTCTTCAGCGAGGATGCTCATCCTCCCTTCATTCAGAAATATAAAAGATATTTCCTTTTAGGAAGCTACAGACTGTCGATAGCAAAGAATATTTTTCCCAGGAACTGATACTCTGTTCTGTGTCCAACTTTGTCTCACACTTGAATTAACATATCCATTCATTTAGCCAAGAAATACTTATTGAGTGACTACAAGTGCCAGTTTTCAAAAGATGAGCTCAATATTTCATAATAATCCTCAAATTTATGGTTTGTTTATCGAAAAACATTCATGTCATTCTGAGTCAATAGTTACTGTGTGGAACCTCACCATACATAGCACTGGGAGGAGGAAAGGATGTTTATGGTGCCAAGAAAAGGCAGCCAGTTCCCTTAGACCAATGTAATTGATAGAAGGAACTTTAGCATAATAAATATAAAGTCTAAATGTCCATTGGATATCTATTGCTGGCCTGAGAGTAAAATTTCACAGTTTCAAGGGTGTCAAAGAGTAAATGAACTAAAGCATTAGACTAAATAGGAATAGCAAGAGTTAGAAGTTGGAATGGACCTAGAAATTATAATGCCCAAAGCTCTCTTTATGTTTGGAAAAACTAAAGAGCACACAGAAAGAAGACATTATTGAGGAGACAAGTCCCTGGCAAGCATGACCAACATCCTAGAAGTCCTGGAAAGCTCCTAACATTCTCATAATAAACCATGTTCCACTTACGTTAACCAGTAAAGTTTCTATGGTGTGGACTTCAGAACCCTGGGTGCATGGTACACTGCAAAGATGTCAAAACATCATTTTGCTTCCCTGCATCTCAGCTTTTTAAGCTATGGAAATTTGGGATAATAATAATAACCTCACAAGATAATAGAATTGAACAATGTGATAAATTGTGAAGTTTGAAGTGCTATATCTGGTAACAGAAATAGAGCTACAGTTAGTCCCTACAACCCAAAGATTTCTTTAAAAAAATCAAAATAAGTGATTCTTCACAAATTTTCACAGAAAATAAAAATTAAACATCAATTTTATTTTGTAAGCAATGGGTTATGAATCCCCTTCTTTCTGACAAAATCTGCTTTCAGGAGGTCTACTTTGGACAGTATCTTTCATCTCCAAAGTAATTTTCTCTACTCCTAAAAGGTCATTTCTTAATAGGCTCCTAGGACAGAAGTCAGCATTAAGGAGCATTTATTGAACATAAATTCTGTTATGAGAAATTCTGCGTGTTATTTCAGTCCATAAACCCGGTATAAACTTCAAACCCTCATTTATTATATGAGAATCAAAGATGGAAAAATGTCATGCTGAATTTTGTAAATTTGATAAACAAGGGTGTTTGAAGCCATATCTTTTGCTTTCAAATTCAGAACACTTTTTATAATAATGAAATACATGTTTCCACCCCAACTCTTTCCCATGCGTAAGAGGTGAAGATATCAGCCTTGTTGAATTCCTGAGAAGTTACAAAAACAAAAAGCGGGTGTTATTTCACTCATCTTTGAAATCAATGGCATACATTTATCAGCTTGTTGTTGTTCCTGCTTAGCAGTGAAATAAACTCAGTATAAGCCAAAAAGGAAAGGATAGTCCCTATTCATTTCAATTAAAGTGAACCTAAATAGAAGTGTTTAAAAAACATTGAGTTTCCCTTTTACTATAACTTCTTGCATTTTATAGAAATTCTAATAGGCTCATAAAAACACCGTTTTACTTGTAACAGCTAAACAGATTCCTCATCTGTAAAATGAGGATAGTGTCAGCACAGGCTTCGTAGGGCTTTTGTGGGAATTAAGTACTACAAACACTTCTATGTAGTGCAAAAAATGTATAAAGCACATAGTGCTCAATCATGTTAACTTATATTTCAAGAAAAAAAAAACATTAACTGCTTTCAACGAATGCATAAGTGCACCAGGGGTGCCAAAAAATGTATACATGATTTGTATTCATCTTTTATATATCTAATATTACAATTTTAATACAGCTTTTTTCCTTTCTTAAAATGTGTATACATTTTTTGGCACCCTCTATATATACACATATACATATATATGTGTGTATGTGTACACACACACACACACACATGCACACGTTTCCCCCGCTGTTTGAAAGTAGAATGTTCTTAGGAAACCTTTCACAAGTCAAAATGGGGTAAAGCAAAGAAGCAATTACCTTAGGGCACATCTTGCTAACGGATGTGCAAAATGAATGGAGTAAGGCACGCATGCTCAGACACAGCTCAAAGCTCTGGAGCCTGATGCTGAGATGCTGAGCGTAGTTCCCGGGGAAGGAGCTGGGGGCCACTCTTGATGCTCAAGGCACACGCTGCGTCTCTAAAGGCTCTCTGCAAAACCAATGCTGAACACAAGTTTTGCTTTTTGCCTTACTTTGTAACAGCAAAAATCTTCAGATGTCTTTCAATTAGCAGAAACAGATACCATGTTTCCCCCAAAATAAGACTGAGTCTTACATTAATTTTTGCTCCAACAATCTACATTTATTCATTTATTCATGTACAAAAATCTACATTTATTCCAACAGTCATGTCTGGCTGACGAGCTTAACTGGGGCTTGTGTTTGGGGCAGGGCTTATATTACGAGGATCCTGAAAAATCGTGCTCGGGCTCATTTTCCAGTTAGGTCTCATTTTCGGGGAAACAGTACTAATGTAGGTCTTTTGTAAAAGTGAAGTGGCATAAGGCAAACTTTCTAAGAGCAGGGGATACCTGTAATATAAATGTTATTAAATATGTTTAATTTTATATATAAATAATTTTATATATAACTTATATTTAATTATATTTATATATTTGATATATTTAATCATATATATATTTATATATTTATATATCTTACAAAAGAGCAGTACCACCACCCCCCATGAAGTTAACCACATAGGGCACCTATGACATGCTTCTGGGTCCACAATAAATCTACTTCTCTGATTCATAAACTACAGCTTTTGGGCCATGTGTCTCTCAGCATGCAGTCAACAGTTCATTACCATAAAAAAATAATTGGATCTTGTTAAATAAGCAGATTCCCAGGCCCCAACCAGACTCACCAAATTGCAATCCCTGTGGATGAGGCTTCGCAATTTGCATTTTTCATAAGAACACAGTGATTGTTACAGACGGTTGAGTTTGAAATCTAAAGACTTTTTTTCTTTGTCCTTGCTCTGCCAGTTGCCTTGGGCAAGTCATACAACCTTTCTGGGTATGCTGATTTGATAATAAATAAATAAATAAATAAATAAATAAATAAATAAATAAATAAATTAATAATCTTTGGTCGTGGAGATGGGACCCACAATCTGTATTTGAATCTGCCTGTTTCTCACTGTGTGCCTTTGAGAAGAGCACGGGGACAATTTTAGCCTCGTTTTTATCATACTTAAAATGGAGATATCAATGCCTGTTCAACCGAACACATGGGTGTTATGAAGATAAAATTAGATGATAGAAATGAGTAAAAATTTCAAACTCTAAGGGCCGTACAGATGAGAGCATTTTTCTTTTCTGTAAAATAGAGGATACAAATTTCACAGGTGTGATGTGAGGGCAAATTTTAAGATTATTTAGAAAGCATTCTGAATTATTTTCAAAGTTAGATGTTTCTAAAAGGAGAATGTGACTTGGACGAATTACTTATAACCCTTTTAGTTTGTATTAGTTTACATGGGATAGTGGCAATAATTTAAAGTGGTTCAGAATTCTCAAATGAAAAATACTATAAATATTCTTGTGTTTTCCTTATAAGTATATCCATAATTACTAAGTGCATAGTAGTAAAAATAAATGGCAGTTTTGGTGTAATTACCTGTTAATGGCACTGCAGCTTTTATGTGGACTGAAATAAAGGACAACCGAAATGTTATTAAAATTAATAATAGCCTATGCTAATTAAATGATACATCTTATTTGCACAGTATTCTACCCCCTTCCTGCCTGAGTGTGGCTCAAGACTGGAGGATTGTGGGCCCATTTACCAGTATATGGGATCCAACTCAGCTACCAATCCTTACGTTCTCTAGAACTAAAAACAATTTTTCCCCTCCATTTTTCTCGTGATTAAGTCAGATTAAGTAAATATTCCTCTAAATCTATTGTTTATACCAGGAACTTGACTCTTGAGTCACAAGTCTTTTGTCTCAAAGTCACTGTTTTATGTAAAGAATCACGAAAATGCACTGGAAAGTTGAAAAAGTAGAAGTTGATGTTCTAGCCATGTTGATATTATCAGCTGAGCCACTAATTCCATACCGTCTTCTGATACAAATTGGTGAAGGATCCCAGGGCAACAAGGAAATTCAGGGTGAGAAAATCTCAGGTTATCTCTCAGAATTCACCTGAGACTTTAACTGTGGTTAGGGAACCAGGTGGCATTAGGGCATGAGAGTTAATAACACCACATTTGTCACTTATTCCATGTTCAAAAAACAACAATTTCCCCACCCTTCCCCGAATTCCCTTCCCTCTCCCTTCCCCACCTTCTTCCTTCTTTTTTCCATTACCTTTTTACATTTCACTTCCTCTTTTCCATGCTTTATGGTTTCCTCGTAGAAGACACATTCTTAAATGTACTCTCAATAAAAGCATGCATTCTCTTGGTTGAAAGAATATAATGACTTTAATTTACCATAAAGCATAAATAGCTACTAGAAAATCCTCTTAGAGGGAAGAATTTTCAGGGTATTTAGCAGGTGAAGGGACATTACAACTTGATTAGAAAGGTGACTTCAGAAGAAACACAAAGGTACCTTTCTTGCAAGCGGAGAATATTTTTGAGGACTATAAGTGATTATGATGTCTCTAACTCAAATTCACTTGGATTTATACCTTTTTATTCAATTTGTCATTACCTTGATATCACCCCAGACAGAAGTTTCAGTGATATTGTCCAAGTTAATTTATCTTACAAAAAATTGAGGATGGCTGCACATTTCTGGTAAATAGTGAATTTTCCAGTTCCTCATGGAAAACCACCCAGGCACTTGGCTACTCCCTTCAACAAATGAGAGGCAATGCCCTCATTTCTTAGCTCATCCCAGGTTACATGACAGAACCATGAATCAAAGATCGGAGTTTTTCTTGATTCAGTCACCACTCTCTGTTCTCAGTGTCACATAGCCATGACACCTGCATCTCTGCCCATCTTGACTCCAGCCAAGAGATAATTGCTTATACGCAAGCCTAGGCATGCAGCACTCACTGGCCTCCTGGTAGGAATCACAGAGTGTAAAAAATTCCAAACTTTGGTTCGAATGTAACTTTTTTTCTTTTTTTGGTAATTCTTGATACCAATAATTCCTTGTTCCTTGCAATGATTGGGGTAAAAAAAATCCATGGCATAATTTATTAGACGCCTGCTGTGGAGACACCTATAGACTGTGGCCAGCATGAGAAGGACAGGCGTGCTTGCCAGGACTCGGTGCACTGTTTGCCCTCTTTGTAGTTAATTTATTGCTATTGGCAATTTAAAAAACATGTTCTTCATAGCGCATTTACAATGAAATTACTTTGGCAGAACTCATCCCAACTAAGGCTTTGAAAAAGTGTTTCTTACATTGGAAAACAGCTTATGCAAAGCACTTGAAGGAAAAGGGGGGTGAGAGAACATCTCCAAAAACAACATGTCCCCATTAGTAAAGCTACAGCTACCTCACTCATCTTGTATTTAGTTTTCTATAATCTAACCTAACAAAATGAAAAATAAATATAAATAATCTACAGAAATACATATTACTAAAATCCCATGGTTATTAAGTGTAAATACAATTAATGAATACAAAGGACTTGCAAGCACATTATATTTTACAATTATTTATAATGGTATTAAATAAACATGATAAGGGGTGGCCGAGTGGCGCGTTGGTTAAGAGCTGGCTTGGGACACAGAGGGGCCCGGTTCGGATCCACATATAAGGGCCAGTGACACCACCCTCTACAGCTAAGATACTCAACAACAGCTCAACCTGGAGCTGGGCTGCCGTGAGTCTCCGGTGAAGGCGTAGGCTGCAGCCCCTTTGGCAGTGGGTTGCCATGGGCTACCATGTGTAGCCAGCAGCCAGCATGAGCGGCCCTCCAGAAGCTGGCGACTGATCTGCCTCGCCCGGGAACAGCGCAATGATGGTGCCAACTTGGGCCAGTGAAGCAACGTCCTCCACAACTAGACTGAACAAAAGGACGGCAACTTGTCTGTTCCCTTTCCCCTAATGCCCCAGCACTGTTCCCATCCCCCAATTCCCCAATAAAAATCTTAAAAAAATAAAATAAAATAAATAAAAATAAACATGATAAAATCCTTGAATGACTGAACCTTTATTAATTGTAAGATTTTAGAGTATTTGCAGTTATTGTGTTCTATTTTTTCTCAGAAACAAGTTGAAACCTCTCATTTGTTTCATTAAATGCCAAATTTTACAAAAGGGTCTATGCCCTCATCGTGATTTGCCAGAATTTCATGTTTCTCAAAAATGAATTCCACTTAATACTTTCTGATTAACACAATGGTTTCTGAGGGTTCTTGAACAATAATTTAATTTAATGATCTTTGCTTTTAAAAAGTGAGATTTTAGAAAATGGGAAAAAAAGAATCATTACTAGAGTATAAATCATTACTAGAGTATACATTAATAGAGTTAGGTTTGTTGGTTTACCCCAAAGAGGGTAGGAGATTGGACCATGGACTCAGAGTTTGTAGCAGAGGAGAAAGAGAAATACAAAAACAGTAATTATACCTACAGGAGTAAAACGAAGTTGTTAGAACCCATTGTCTGTTCCTGTTATGGACCCCAATTAGGAGAATGGTAGAGTAGAGCTGAAGGTTATGTGTCCCAAAGAAAATCCATTGAACTGTTTGTGCCCAGACTCCCGCGCCTCAGGACGTCCTCATTTCTATTGGAGAAAACAATATTATTGACTTAAAAGAAAGTACACTCTACAGTGCCTGTACAATGGGCATTATTAGGCATAATAATCTTTGCATCATTAGGAGTTGATGGTAGAAATCATATCAAAGCTAGTCAAAGTGGGGCAAGGTTTCTGATAGGAAGGATCCTAATAGTTTAGAAAGCAGCCGTCATCACAAAATTATTAAATCACAGCAAAGAACTCATTACTTTTTGCCCTATTGGACATTTGACATTTCAAAAATAAACAGCTCTTACATTTTTGCAATTATAGCAAGGCCTTCTCATGACTGGCGTGAGCTGGCTACTGACCATGCTCCAGCTTCATCGGGTGTCACTTTCTACCTTGCTTATTGCTCTGCAGCTCCACTGCCTGTTCTTATTTTATTTAGTCTCTGCTGCAATCTTTTCCAGCACTTTCAATCTCCCTCTCTCTCTCTCTCTCTCTCTCCATCTCACTCTTCTCTTTTGCCCTCCTTCCTTCCTTCCTTCCTTCCTCCTCCTCCTCCTCCTCCTCTTCCTTCTTCTTCTTCTCCTTTTTCTATCTCTCTTTCCCTTTTTGTAATTAGTCCCTTCTCACTTCCAGGTCCCACCTGACATGTCACTTCCTTAGAGATGCTTTCCCTGCCCACCTCGTCTAAAATACGTGTCCTTATCTGACCCTCAGGTATTATCTTCCTCAGTATCTTATTTTCATCTAAGATCTATTAAAATGAGAAATCATTTTTATTTATTGTGCATTTCTTTTTGTCTCTCTTCTCTATTAGAATGCAAGCTCTAGGAGAAGCAGAATGGTTTTAATTTTATTCAAGGATGAATTACCAGTACACAGTAGAAGTTGAATATATAACTTCTGGGGGAAAAATACTAAATGATTGAATTTAACAGCTATAATGAGAACCAAGTCAGTATAACATGCTATACTTCTGTGCTATTCTCGAGATTTCATGGGAGACTCTAACTACCTGGGAAATGTAGTAGTAATGAAAAAGGAAACCTTTATTTCCACATCAGATCAGGGAATAAAACCAAACTTCCACTAGAGATTGTTGTATCTATTGTTGTCTAGAAAGATTGGTGAGAATGTAAGAGTGAAGAAAACAATTCCTTCAAGCAAAATTAACTTGGTTAGAAGGACTTTACTCCCTTTGGATTTTTCTGGAACTAATCTGGAATTCTCACTTATTCCTGAAATATAGCTGACTCAAGTTTGCATACCTTCTAGAAAATAGCCAAGCACTATTAAAATGAAGGCTATGAGTAGAAAGTGATCTTAGCTAAGATATTCTTCTACAGTTTCTGAATCTGTTTCAAATTCACTGCTACATGTCTCTGAGAGGATTATGTGGGAGATTTTTTTTTTTGGAGGAAAACAATGGGTAATTTAAGAAAAAAACCCCACAAAGTTGTGAACTTGAACATGGAAGATTCTACTCTGACAGTATAAAATTTGCCATTGTTGCTTTCAGATAATCAAGAATAAAATAATTTTAGGAAAAAGTGGGGTTTTTTCCTGTACCATGATCATAGAGCTGTTGATTTGCTAAATATTTGGGGGTTTTTTGTTTTGTTTTGTTTTAAGAATTTTATTGGGGAATTGGGGGATGGGAACAGCACTGGGGAATTGGGGAAGGGGAACAGACAAGTTGTCATCCTTTTGTTCTTCAGTCTAGTTGTGGAGGACGTTGCTTCACTGGCCCAAGTTGGCACCATCATTGCGCTCTTCCCAGGCGAGGCATATCAGTCGCCGGCTTCTGGACTGCCACTCACTGCGGCTGCTGGCCGCTCACACTGGCTGCTGGCTATACAAGGCAGCCCATGGCAACCCACTGCCACAGGGGCTGCAGCCTACGCCGTCGCTGGCGACTCATGGCAGCCCAGCTCCAGGTTGAGCTGTTGTTCAGCATCTTAGCTATGGAGGGCAGTGTCACTGGCCCTCACATGTGGTATCAGAACTGGGGCCCTCTGGCATCCCAAGCCAGTTCTTAACCATCATGCCACTCGGCCGGCCCTAAATATTTGGTTTTTTAAAATGCACTTTAGTGCTCTCATGAAGGTAGAGTCTGATTCATTAAGACCAATGTTATACATTTCATCAAAAACAAAGCTTTTCAATATAATGCCTCCTTATAACATGATGTTATTCTTACTAAATCGATTGGCCTGATTCATCAGCTGTTAGTCTTAAAAAAATGAGAAAATGAGACCAAAATTAATCGCATACATAAAATAATTCTCCACAGTTCTAGTGCTGCCATATGTTTTTAGGCTATTGATATTTACATATATCAGAATAATTAACTCTGGGGTATGAATTCTTATGACTATCTAAAAACATTTTGAGGGTGTATGCTAAAGAGTTTCTATTTTTTTCCAAAACTGCTCATGAATCATTTTAATAAGTGAAACAAAGACAAGAACTCACATTTTCATTCATTGCCATTTCCATAGAATTAATGGAACAAATATCACTTCTCTGCAAAGAGATCAACATGTTTTTCCTCAAAAAAAACTTTTATTTTCTATTCTTGGCTTTATATTTATATATGTTTGAGTGTGTATATATGTATATGCAAAAACATGTATACACTCCCACTCAAAGGTGGAAAGAATAAAATACAGCTTCCTTATTTCTCCATAAGTGAACTTCAGAAAAACTGAAACTTTCTAAGGGAAAGTAACTCACAATTAGGTGGCTATTCAACCAAATTAGTCATAGTTCACACTTACAATCAAGGTTGTTGATCCCATCTCAAATGGTGTTCCATCTTTCCCCTTTCAAATGTGGCTCTACTCGAGGTGCACAGAGATGCCTCTCCTTGCCCATCGATTTAGGGCAAGGGCCTCTGGTCTGCATGCGCTTCTCTTCCTGGCTTCAGATAGATTCTGGATGACCCATATGTGACTCATCTTAACTAGACTGAGCCACGGTTTCACATTTTGCTCCACCTGCTGCTGAAGGGTCTTGAGGCTAATATAACTCATGGTCTGTCCAGAACATAGTGGATCCCTTTCCCCAGTATCTTGGCTCCACCTTGGTTCTCAACTGATGCTTCAGAGCCTCTGAGTCTCAGAAATGTCTGCCATCCAGGCCGCGGCTTAAGAGTACTCACGTCAAGGCATCCATCCCAAGGCTACCCGTTCCCTTATCGTGGTGGTCCCAGCCTCATGGCGAGCTTGGCTCTTGGCTCCAGCTCTTCCACTGAAGGCATACCCGAATGTGTGGGTCCATCCTGCGCAGACCTGACATAGCTCATGTCTACTCTCTCCTTAGACATTCCCAACCACTCTCTCTCCTCAACTGCAAAAGATCACTAGCATTTTTTTTTCAGAGGGAAGAACTTTCATGGTATTTAGCAAGAGAAGAGGATTCACACCATGATTTAAAAAGCAGGTCTCTATGGCAAAAGGAGTTTCTAGGTACCTCTCTTGCAAGAAGAAAAAAAATTAAAATTTGTCTCTAAGTGACAGTGAGGCCACTAACTAAAATACACCTAATTCATATATATATATATATATATATATATATATATATATATATGTCTCTCTCTCTATATATGAATTAAATATATAAATTTATTTTATATTATATTTTTAATTATAAAAATTATAAAAATATTTGTAATATAATATTTTATATTATATTATTAAAATATATAAATTTTAATTGAACACAGGCTTCTACCTAGTTAGGTACAAGGTCCATTGGAATTTTGAGATTCTGATATTGTTGTTGACAGAGTCAGGGCATGAAGATAAATAATCCCCACAGGAAAATAAAAAGTAACTCAACATTGAGACCTGGAGCTAACCAGTGACTGTTATTCTGGGCCGAACTTCCCCTATTTTTACCTGAGGTAATAAACTTCATGACCAAGCCTTCATTGTAGAATGAATACAAAGAAAGAAATTGACTTGCCAGTAAGAAGATATTCCAAGAAAGTGTTTTTAGAACAGACTGTGAGTATTACATAGCATGCTTAGTTTGGATTAGAATAGGAGTAATTTACCATGATTGGCCTGACTGGCAAATTAGTGACAAAAATAATTTTTAAAAAGTGATTTTAAAATGTTTAATATAGATGAACTATTTTAACTATCATCCATTTTTCAATATTTTGAAGTAGGTCTACATTTTGTTGTTGTTCCTTATCTTTTGTTTTTTGTTGAGTTTTTTGGTTTTTAGCATGATTTTGCAGATTGGAGAGCTATGTTCCTTATTTTGTATAAACTATATCCCTAATGTATTGGCTTTTATTTCCGGGTTGTCTTTTTTTAAGTGAAGTGAGAATGCAAACATATTTGCAAAGCAGTCCAAGGCTAGAAACCTCATCGAGTGTACGTTCCTCACCCAATCTCTTTTATTTGTATTTTCTATACATAAATCAAGGCTTTTTAAAAAACTTGCTTAAGTATTTTTATTAAATTTATTGGGATAACAATGGTTTGTAAAATTACATAGGTTTCAAGTATATATTTCTATAATACATCACCTATATATCACATTGTGTGTACACCACCCAGAGACAGTTCTCCTTCCATCACCATATATTTAACCCCCTTTACCCTATTCTACCACCTCCCCTGCCCCCTTACCCTCTCTGGTAACCACTAAACTGTTGTCTGTATCTATGAGTTTTTGTTTCTTTGTCCTGTTCCATTGTTGCTTTCAGTTTTATATCCCACCTATGAGTGAAGGCATATGGTTCTTGACTTTTTGTGTGTGACTTATTTTGCTTAGCATGATAATGTCAAGATCCATCCATGTTGCTCCAAATGGCAATATTTCATCTTTTCTTATGGCATAGTAATACTCCATTGTGTATACATAGCACATCTTTTTTTTTTTTTTTTAGCTGAGCCATCCTGCTACCTGTTGGCAGCTCAGCGGCTGCTCAGCTCGGGCCGGGACTCGAACCGCTGTTACTCAGAGCTCAAACTCTTGAGCGAGCTCCGCATCTTCTTTATCCAATTATTTATGGAAGGATACTTTGGTTGTTTCCATGTCTTGACCACCATAAATAAAGCTGTGAACATCAGAGAATATATATCTTTATGGATAAATGTTTTCAGACTTTTTGGGTAGATACTCAGAAGAGGGATTGCTTCTCCTAAGAAGACATACAAACAGCCAACAGATACATGAAAAAATGCTCAACTTCACTAGCTATTAGGGAAATGCAAATCAAAACCACAATGAGATATCACCTCACACCTCACAAGTTAGAATGATTATCAATAAGACAAGTAATAACAACTGTTGGAAGGCTGTGGAGAAAAAGAAACCCTCATACACTGTTGGTGGGAACGTAAATTGGTACAGCCACTATGGAAAGCAGTATGGAGGTTCCTCAAAAAATTAAGAATAGAATTACCATATGACCCAGCCATCCCTCTCCTGGGTACCTACCCAAAAATATGTACTGGGAAAATTGGAAAGCCACATGCAAAAAAATGAATCTAGACTGCTATCTGTCACAATATACCAAAATTAACTCAAAATGTATCAAAGACATAAACATTAAGACCTAAACAATAAACTGCATACAAAAAAGCATAGGCACTAAACTTATGGACCTTGGGTTCAAAGAGAATTTTATGAATTTGACCTCAAATGCAAGGGAGGTAAAAGCTAAAATAAATGAATGGGGCTATATCAAACTAAAAAGCTTCTGCACAGCAAAAGGAACCATCAACAAAACAAAGGGGCAACACACCGAATGGGAGAATATATTTGCTTAAGTATTTTGGAAACATTAAGCATAGTTTTCAAAAGAACTGCTCTCGTTTCATGCTCAGATTCCATTAGGTGGTATAAATAATAAAAAGTAATAAAAGAAGTGATAAAAAGTACACCTGAAAAAAATGATTTTGGAAAAAAAAATATTCTTGCTAAGCATGCAGCTTATCTGGTGGTAGCAGAAACAGGAGCATATTAGACCATAATTTAGTACCCTTGAGCAGTCTTGGGTGATAAATGCAAGTTATAAATTTTGCAAAGGAAATTGAGATTCTTAGTTAGTCCAATAGGTTAGTTAATTGGAAGTCAGTTAAAAGGGCTTCTACCGTATTTACTATTTGCATATCTTTTTTTTTTGTATGGTAATACCAATCCACACATACATTATGTATTTATTCTATTTTTTTTTTGGCTTAGTTTAGTTCAACAGCCTTTTGGAATACTTTGTGGTGGACACATACTCAGCTTGGTGTTGGGAATGCCAAGGTAAGGACTGGACCCTGGGTGCAGCGAGGGTCTAAAAGGGGATAACAAGCTCTCATCCATAGTTTATGTATTAATTCCACCAAGCACAAACATTAGAAGTATATGGCTTCACCTATTAGAAATAGGCCCCCACGTTATTTATTTTTATGTCAGTTTTTCTTCCAATACTTTATGTAATATTCTGCATAATTTAAAGCAAGGTTTAAAGACACAAAAACAGCAGGATTAAAGTGTGTAACCTCATCACTGATGGTCAGTCTATTTTTTTAATGTTCTTCACACCAGTGTGAGGAGGGTTACATTCAAACCATTATCAATCTCCTGAGATTTCCGCTGCATGTATGTAGCTCTGTGATACCATGAGCAGGATGGTATCCAATGCTTTTGCAGATGTTTTTACTCATGAACTGCCACGTGCCATGTGCCATGTGCCCCATTCATTAACTTCTCTTAGCTCTGATAGTGAGTAGACGTCATTATTTGGCCTTCCAACACTATGGATCAATTTTAGGCCAAAATTATTTTCTCTCTGATTTCCCCTCATCTTTTTGAAATTTTTAGCAAACACAAAATGAAATAATTATTTAACAGCTAACGTAGTACATTTTTTTAAAGACTGCTTTCTGTCTTTGTAACTAGGATCAATTTTATTATGTTTCAAAATTATGAAGATACTTTAGTATTAAACATTTCTGTTGTAGTTCCCTTAACAATGAATCTGTGAGGTTTTCTGTTCAGTTTCCAGACTCCTTTTAGTTTCCATTAAGATTTGGTGAAACACTTTTAAAAACTCATATATAAGAGAATATAACACTTTAAATCAAAATTCAAATCACATTCTTTAGAAATATCTTTCTGCTTCTACCTAGTAATTTGTATTCATTTTAATAAAATTGCTAGCCTAGTGCCTGACAAATATTTGGCACTCAACAAGTTTATTAAATTAATGCATTTGAGCTGACATAACTGCTTAGTTGAGGCTTCTCTCTTTCATTTTAAGTGTTTTTTTTCTTTTTTTTACAAGATGTTTTCCATCTGTAGAGAGAGATGATAGAGAATCTTAGAAACAGAAAGGTAATGCTCATAGGAACTAAAGCAATCATCTACTCCACCTTCTCCAATTTTCAGATGAAAATGAGCCAAAGAAATTAAGTGGTTTAACCAATGGCACATTAAACTGACTTCAATTTTTTTATGTATTATAATACTAAGCCATGTAGTTTATTTGGGTCAAAGGTTTGATTCAATCAATACATATTATAATAAGTATGTGCAATGGTGAAGGCACTCTATAAGTGCTGAGCTTTGATTTTTTATTATTTATTTATTTACTTATTTATTTATTTATTTATTTATTTATTTTTTAATGAATGAAACACAAAATTCCTACCCACAAAGTGTTTGTCAACTCTGGACTAGTATTTGGGAAATACTAAATTTTGATTCAGGCTCAGGACTGGAATCTGGTCTGGAGATATTGATTTCAGAATCATTCACGTCCAGTTGTGAGAACTGAGCACCTGTAGTAGATGAGATCCCACAAGAAAAGAAAAGAAAACAAAATAAATAATAGAAATAAGGATAGGGTCCTGGTGGAGACTTACTTCTAAGATGATATATAGTCGGTGGGGGAGGCACATTGAGGAGAATCAGAAAATAGTACTTCCTTGAAAATCAAGGGACACAGAGACTCACCTCGTGATGATGGGTGGTTTCATAATCATTGCAGAAAACCCAATTAGGATGAAGACTTAAAAGACACCATTGAGATCAGAAAAGTTCAGAAACATTGGAGACTTTTGCAAAAGTGCTTTTGCTACTAAGGGAGTAGCATCTGTAAGGGCCACAGTGCAGACTGCAAAATATTTTGAAGACAAGAAGAGATAAGGGAAGGAAGGTACAAATCAAAGGCTCACATTTTCCAGAATGTGTCCTGCTGACTTCACAGTTTTTAATAACTATGTCTTCAAAAATATAATAGCTATGCTTTCAAAAACTATGAACTCTGGGGCAGAGTTCAGTTGTGAAATACCTTGGGGAGGCAATCTAAAAAGTTAATTTTCTTATGGGACTTCTCAGAAAATTCATTTGGCAAATGGGAATGAAGAATATCCACAAGGGGGTGTATCTGGTCATATACTTTCTTAAAAATATTTTTTTAAAGAAAAGGATACTTTGGGGGATTAATTTTCTACATTAGTCTCTTGGGAAAATTTGTTTTGTAATAAAAAGAAAAATCAAAGTTATGTAACACTAACATAAAAAGAGAAAAAGGAAGGAAAGAGCAGGTGTTTAAAAAATAAAAAAAAAACTGTTCCCCAGCTTTATTGAAGTGGAATTTACATACAACATTGTGTAAGTTTTGGTATACAATGCATTGATTTGATACATTTATATATTGCAAAATGATCAACACCGTAGGGTGAGCTAACAACTTCTTCATATCATATAACTATCATTTTTTGTGTGTGGTGAGAACACTTAAGATCTACTCTCTTAGCAACTTTCACATATATTAAATAGTTTTATGCACTATAACAGTGCTGTACATTTGGTCCCCAGAACTTACTCATTTTGAAACTGGAAGCTTGTGACCAACATCTCCCCATTTCCCCCATCCCGTTGCCCCTGGTAACCACCATTCTAGTTTCTGTTCCCATGAATTTGGCTTTTTTAGATTCCATATATAAGTGAGAGCATGCAGTTCTCTGTCTGACTTATTTCACTTAGCATAATGCCCTGAAGGTCCATTCATGGGATCGATTAAAAGAAGCCCTCTTGGAGCAAAGGCATGAATCCCTTCTACCCCAGGATAAGTTTTATCAGATTTGAAAACAAAAGTATTGAAACTTCAATATGTTTAAAGGTTCAATGTAAATAAAGCACTTCTGAAGTCAAGCATATACTCAAATATTGACAGTCTTACAACAGACTATATTTATTTTCAATTTTCTTCACAAAGATATCAAGGAAACATGCAACAAAGGGAAAAATCTAATAGAAAATCTTAAACCGAGTATAATTGGTAAGGCTGATTAAAGAGAAGAGAAAGCAGGCAGCAAAGAAACTTAGGAAGTAGTTTTTATACCCCAGGTTGATTGAGATTATAATGGACAGATAACACTGTGTAAGTTGAGGTGTACAAACATTGATTTGATGCATTTATATATTGTGACTTGATACCACTATAGCTTTAGCTAACACCTAAATCATGTCACATAATTTCCATTTCTTTTTTGTGGTGAGAACATTTAAGATATCATCTCTTAGCAACTTCCAAGCATATAACAGAGTATCATTCACTGTCATCACTATGCTCTACATTAGATCTCTAGAAGTGATAACTGGAAGTTTGTATTCTTTGAAAACATCTCCCCCCATCCCCTGGTAACCATTATTTTACTTTCTGTTTCTGCAAGTGTTTTTTGAGATTCCACATTTAAATGAGATCATACAGTATTGGTCTTTCTGTGTCTGACTTATTTCATTTAGCATAGTACCCTCAAGATCTATCCATGTTGTCACAAATGGCAGGATGTCCTTCTTTCTTGTGGCTGATTATATATTAGATATGTAATGTTGTGATGTTATTATATATTAGATATAATAATATATATGATGTTTCCATATCTTGGCTATTGTGAATAATTCTTCAATCAATGAGTGTTTCATTTCCTTTAGACATATACCCAGAAATAGGCTTTCTGGATTATATGATAGTTTTATTTTTAATTTTTTGAGGAACCTCCATACTCTTTGCCATTATGGCTGCACTGATTTATATTCCCACCAACAATGCACAAGGGTTCCCTTTTCTCCACATCCTTGCCAACACTTATCTCTTGTATTTTTGATGATAGCAATTCTAACAGGTGTGATGTATTATCTCATGGTTTTGATTTGCATTTCCTTGACAATTATTGATATTGAACACCTTTTCATGTACCTGTTGACCATTTTCATGTCTTATTTGGAAAAATTTAAGAAGATTGAAATCCTACCATGTACATTTTCTTACCATAGTAGTGTAAAACTAGTAATCAACTACAAGAAGAAAACTGGAAAATTCACAATTATGTGGAGATTAAACAACATGCTACCAAACAACCAATGGATCAAATATGAAATCAAAAGAAAAAAAATCTTGAGACAAATAAAAACAAAAATAGAACCTATCAAAACTTATGGAATGTAGCAAACAGTTCTAAGAGGGAAGTTCATAGTGATAATTGCCTATATTAAGAAAATGAAAGATTTCTAATAAAGAACCTTAATTTACACCTCAAGTAATTAGAAAAAGAAGAACAAACAATGCCCAAAGTTAGTATAAGGAAATAAATAAAGATCAGAGCAGTAATAAGTGAAATAGCAACTAAAAAGACAATAAAAAGATCAGTAAAACTAATTTTTTAAAGATAAAATAGACAACCCTTTAGCTAGACTTATCAAGAAAGAGAAATGATTCAAATAAACTTATAAAAAAAACACATAAGTGACACCACACAATACAAAGGAATGTAAGAAACTCCTGTAAATAATTATACACCAACAAACTGGACAAACTAGAAGAGATGGATATAGTTTTAGTAAGTACTTTTGCTGGTCTTATATTAATGCTCATTTTCTGGGATTCCAAAATCTTATTTGCAAATTTTGGTGTAAACATTGAAGAATCTACTGGTTAACAATGAAATTTTATTTATTTATTTATTTATTTAATTCAGAAGGATTTTTCTGTTTCTGAGACATATTCTTTCCTACATCAAGTAAATGCTTTAGGGAGTCACCTTTTGTCACTTGTCCCCATCCCTGGAACATGGTTTGCTTTGTGGTTTGGCATTTTCAAGCTGTTGCTTTTAGGCAAGTCTTGAGTAAGCCATTTTTCACGTAATTTGACAGACGCAAAATGCTACCCTTATCTAAAATATCACCTACACTAGACTGGCATTATGCTTGAGATTATAAGTATTAGAATAATTCCAAAAGAGCCCTTTTTGTTTATCTCAGAAATGTTACTATCTGATGGTATCTAAGAGGCTGTCATCCTTTGGTTACTTTATTAGGTCAAACTTTAATCCGTGATAGCGAGTAAAGTATTATAAAACTGGGGCCTAGGACTGATAAATTTTGCTTTAGTCATTAAACATTAGAGCTGGGAAGAAAATAGAATTTGTTGAATTCAATGGTTAGTAAAATGAATTTAGAGGAATTCCCAGTTTCAGAACCACTGTGGAGAAAGGAGTGAGCTAAATCAGTAGGGTTTCTGGTCCCTCAATTTTCTTCCTCCATAGTATTTCTTTAGGTTTCTTTTTACATTGTGGTCTTCTTTATTAGATGGGGAAAAACAAGTTTTAAAACAATGATTTAATATAACTTTTTCATAATTAAAAGGTGGCAAATTAGTTTCTAAGGGATGAAATGATTTTCCCAAGTCATAACTCTAGTAAAAGACATACTTGGAACTGGGACCATAGTTTCTTACATTTTAGCACATAGTGCTTTTTATTTCACTCTTGTATTACATTAAAGATCTAAGAACCCAATTGGGATGTCATTATAGGACAGAGTGGCTTAAAAACAATGGAGAGAATGAAAGAAAATTATTATAAAGAGGAATGAAATCATCAGTGATTCCCCTTGCCTAATGAACTCTGCCTTCATATGATTCTTTCTTCACCTGTTTGAGTATATTACATGGATATTGGAAATGATAAGCAATTTAAATAATAAAATAAAATGGTTTCCAAAATGTATGAGGTTATTAATCTAGACCAGAGTTCTCAGCACTGTTGGAATTTTGGGCTGAACCATCCTTTGTTGTTTGCTGTCCTTGGTATTATAGGATGTTTAGCAGCATCCCAGGCCTCAACCCACTAGATACCAGGAGAGATATCTCAGTCATGAGAATCAAAAATGTCTCCAGACAATGCCACATATCCATTTGGGAGCAATATCACCCCTGGTAGACTCTAGGCCAGAATTGAGAGACCTAACTGAAGACATCTTACCATATGTTACTTATTGTGTATGGGCATTTGATCCAAGATTTTAAGCAGTACAGTGAGATATTTCAGAAAGTCTAAGGAAAATGATTGGGGCCGTGAGAAGAGAGGCAGGTGTGGGAGTCAAGGTTTAATATCAATAGATGAAGTGGGCTGCATGTGAGTTGACTTGGTAGGTGTGGTGTGGTGAGTCAACAAACATTTAATATTGTCACTTAATAGAACTCAGTTCTTAGTAACTTCTTTATGTGGCCCCACAAATAATGGGCAGAGAGCAGTTCAATATTTGTCTTTGATGTCTGGGCAAGACAGTCAAACTCTAGCATAGAGAATGGTGATGGGGATGGTTTTTTTGTTTTTGTTTTTGTATTTTGTTTTCCTTTTTATGCTTGCTAATTTGATGCCTGGATGTGTTTTAGAGTGGAAAATGGAAAAAAAAATTATAAAGAAAGGGCTGTCTTGAGGAGAGGGCTACCACATTCCATGCACCTTCCGTTGTACACCGATTCCTTTACTACCAAAAACCACGGAGATCTGTAAATCAGCTTCCCGGAGTTACAGTAAAAGGGAGTTATTTGTTGGCTTATTTTGGGCTTGTTTTTTTTTTACTTTGTATTTAGTGAACAACTTATGTCCCGTGTGGAATTGCACTTCCATTACCCATATTTATGTTGAGTCTCTTAACCATCATGGTTGATCATTTCTTGGTGCAAAACATGACTCAGTTTTGCCCAATCCAATTACTTTTATGATATTTTTTATATCTTTTTATGGTCATTGGCATACAAATCTCTATTACTTCTAGATTTTGACATTTAATGATTCTGTGATGTGGCTGGGACTGTGATTGACTTTCCTGCCAATATAAACAGCAGGAGAGAACAAAGCCAACAAGCATTGACATGCAACGGCAAATAGACCCTGGAAGAGAAAGAGCCCCAAGGCTTCTTGCAGCGCCCAGATCCAGCCATATCTGAAGCTGGTTTTTGCTCTTGGACATCCCACAGCATAAGTCAGTAAAATTACATTCTTATTTTTATTTTTTTGGCTTCATTTAGCTTGTGTTAGGTTTCCACCACTTACAAATGTAAGAGGTGAGCTGAATATAGTGACTATTCCAAAGTGATGCCTGTAGAGATGAAAGACGAACAATATAACAGCAAGGGGTAGAAAGCCCCATGAGACTTCATTCAGGAATAATGAACAAATAAAGAGTGAGTGTGAGAGTTATCTCGAAAGCCTGTTTCTCAAGGACAAGCAAGGCATCAGAGAAAAATGACCTCATAACAGATTGAAATGGAGACGATAATGGAGGAGGAAAACATCCAGAATCAAACCGGAGACGTTGTCCTTCTAGCCACCTACTGTTTGCAAATGTCAACTCACCTGTGTAAGAACAGTATAATTTATTTATTCAACAAACACTTAGAAATCATCAACCAAGAGGGCGGATTCTAACTTGATAAAGACCAAGAGTCTGGACCTCAGTCTTTATCCATAATTTTGGTCTAAGGAAGACAGGGACAATTCAAGAAACCATGCCCAGAATGCTAGCTATTGCAGTGTATGTAAGTGCAGAACGCAAACAGGACATTTACTCTATTACATGTGGCTTCTTCAGTTGTAAGTGACAGAAAAAAAAATCAAAGTAGTTTAATTAGTGGGAAAAAAGCTTGCATGGGGGATGCATTCAGGCACAGCTAGATCCAGGAGTTCAAATCATGGCACCAGGACCCTGTCTCCCTCTCTACCTCGAAGTTTTGTTTGCTTCCGAGCTGGCTTTGTCTCCAGGGAAAGTCTTTCCACCGTGTGACAAAGGTGGCCATTGGCAGCTCTGGGTTAACATCATTAGAAGTTATGAGTCCAGTGGCATCTTCCCCAAGTGACACTGATGGACTCTGCTTTAGTCTCAGGCTCATTTCTGGACAGATCTCCGAGTCTATCTGAGAGGTTGTACTTCAGCCTTGTCCACGTTTCACTTCTGTAGCTGAGTGCTGGCGCCGAGAGACTGCCCGCCCCACGAGATAAGGAACAGTGAGAGTTAGCTAAAGGACTAGAGTAGTCAACTCATTATTATTGTTATTATTAATAGTTAATCTTCATCATCATTATTGTAGATACCCTTCAGTCTCCTAACCCATTCTGGGTGGGACCTGGCAGTTGTTAGGTGACATCTGAGCTAACTATTGAAAGGGAAGTATTCATATGATCAGCACTAGGTTAGGATGAAAAACAAGAGGGCGCATTAATGTAGAGGATTCAGTGTAATTACGTAGCCATATTTTGGCACAATTCACTAATGTCTGTATATGCACAAATATCATCTACCATTTGCTGAGTATTGATTATGTTCCAGGTGTTTTCTAAGTAAGCTCTTTATTTGATCATCTCACTTAATTCTCCCAAGTTTTATAAGGTATTCATTACTCTCAAATTGCAAATAATACTCAATAAGGTTAAATAATGTACCCAACTAGCAAGTGGCAGAGATTGAACTGAAACGCAGGAAGTGTAAAAGAAGGACTTATATATTTAATATAGCTTTGTACTTAAGGTGACCATACATCTCATTTTATGTCTCTTGCCCTGATATAATTATTAATAGCACCCCTTTCTACTCTAAAAATGGCCAATAAATTTGATCACTGTAACACTGCCTCCCTCACGGGTGTACATAGAGAGTGGGTACCAAAAAAATGTATACACATTTTAAGAAAGGAAAACACTGTATTAAAATTGCAATACTCAATATATACCGATAATAAAAGATGATTACAAGTCATGTGTATACATTTTTTGGCACCCCCAATATATAACACTCCCCTGTATTTTATATATGTATCTTTCATTCAAAATGATTTTAACAAACTTTTTTGTTTTAATTTTAAGAGAGGAGCTTCAGATTACAGAGAAGTTACAAAGATAGTAGAAAGTTCTGATACACCTCACACCCAGTTTCCCCTATTAGTGTCTTATATTAATTGTCACAATTAATGGCCAAATTGATACAATATGATTAACTAAAGTCCATACCTTATATATCTTTCCATAATTTTTCCCTAATGTCCTTTGTCTGTTATAGGAGGCCATCCAGGCACCACATTATATTTAGTCGTCATGTCTCCTCAGGCTCCTCTTAACTGACAGTTTCTCAGTCTTTTCTTGTTTTTGATGACATTGACACTTTTGAGAAGTACTGGTCAGATATTTTGTAGAATGTCTCTCAATTGGGATTTCCCTGATGTTTTTCTCACAATTAGAATGGGTTATGGGTTTTTAGGAGGAAAACACCAACAGTAAAGGGCCAATTTGATCACATCACATCAAGGATGTATACCATTAATATGGTTGAGGTAGTTTTTGACATGTTTCTCCACTGTACAGTTACGCTTTTAAAATGGCTGTTAACCTTTTCAAAGGTATAGTTATATGGAGAAAATGCGCACATTTTAAGGGTATGAATCCATTACTTTTGACAGATACATTTATCTGTGTAACCACTACCCCAGTCAAGATGTAGAAACATTTCCATCGACCTTCTAAGGTTGTTTTAACTTTTCTTAATTAAATATTTTAATTTCATGGAGTCCCTAAAGAATCTTTCCAGTTATAATTGAATCAAAAGTGCCCTCAATACTAGCAGACATATCACACAATTTTGAAACGCTCTGGAAATAAATAGCCATGTTGTTAACAATACTGGATTCTCCCAGGTTACCTTTTATATTATAGATTGGACATCTCTCCATATGTCTTCCCTGAGTGGAGCAACTAGGAAATCCAGCCCTACAACTCTGTGGACTTAAAACTCTCGTCCCTTAAGCAGAAACATGAGGGTGAACCTTGTGCCAAAAGTGGAAACATGAGGATGAATAAATCTCCTAAGAAAAGGAAATTTATTTTTAAAAAATCACAAGGAACCAACAGTTTCCTTTATAACTGCTGAGTGTGTGACCAAATGTGAAGAAGCCTGACATGACTTTGACAAATCTGGCAGAGAGAAGACTATTTTGGATAAAATCATGGGATACCACCTTCTGAAGAGCAAGGATGTGAAGCAAGAGAATCAAGTGGTATTTTATATTCAAATGTTCCTAAGAAAAGGGTGGACCTGAAGTAGGAGTGAGACAGGTGTGATCTTAACATCCTTAGTAAGACTTTTTATCAGTGTTAGAGAAGCTTCTAAAGCACTTTTATTTATCAGTGCCTTTTTGAAAGTGCTGGTTATAACATTAATCACAGTTAGATTTATGGGAAAAGTCATGTTTTACAAGAAGCAACACAAATATAAATGTAAAAGTTCATGAGAAGACATTATGCAAGTTTACATTTTAACAATATTTATAAAAATCTTGACATGTAATTAGAACAGAAAGAAATGTTAAAACTCAGAGAGTAAAAAAAAACAACTCTTCAGTTTATAGATGATAGAAATGGGTAAGAGAAGAGTCGAATCATTTCCCTAGACTTTGATTTTTTTAACCTTTTATGTCAACTTTTATTGAGGTATAATTTAGATAAACAAAAATGCCAACAAATTAAGTACATAGGTTGATGAGTTTATAAATACATTAACTAGGTATAAAACTTAATATAATATAATCACCAAATTCGAGATCTAGAACATTTCCATCACCCTGGAAAGGTCACTTATACTCCTATTTAATCAATTCACCTAGAACCAGGCTGATCTGCTATACTATCCATTAATTTTGACTTTCCTAGAATTTCATTTAAATGGTGTCATGACATACACTGTTTTTGATCTTTCTTTTTTTAATTAAAGTTTATTGGGGTGACAATGGTTAGTAAAGTTACATAGGTTTCAAGTGTACAATTCTGTAATACATCATCTATATATCACATTGTGTGTTCACAAGAAAAGATGAAATAGTGCCATTTGTGACAACATGGATGGATCTTGTGATTATTATGCTAAGCAAAATAAATCAGACAGAAAAAGTCAAGAACCATATGATTTCACTGATGTGTTTTTGGTCTTTCTTCTTTTACTTGATATAACATTTTTGAGATTTATCTGTGTTGTTTGTATCATTAATTTGTTCCTTTTTATAGCTGACTAATGTTCTAGTGTGTGACTCTAACACAATGTGTTTATCCTTTTGATGGGCATTTGGGTTGTTTTCATTTTATAGTTATTTTGAATAACACTACTATAAATATTTGTACAGACATCTCTGTGGACATACATTATTATTCCCTGGGGTAGAAATGGAAATGTTGGTTTGCGTGCTAAGTGTGTACTTAACTTTATAAAAAAATTATGAGTTTTCTAAAGTGATTGCACCATGATACATTCTGATAAGCGGTGCTTGAAGGTACCAATTCCTTTACCTCCTTGCCAACATTTGAAATGATCAATCTTTTTTATTTTAGCCATTCTAATAGGCAACACTAGGCAATCATGAGAAGGTTTTTAATCAGAAAGGAAATTTAACGGACATAAACCTTTTTATATTTTATCTTTCTTTTTAAATCAGTTTTGGTAAGTTGTTCCTTTCAATGAATTTGACCATTTTATTTAGTTGTCAATTTTTTTATATAAAATTTTTCATGACATTTCCTTATTATTCTTTTCAAGATTATAAAATTTAGATTGATGTTATTTTTTTATATTGGTCATTTCTCTCTTCTTTCTTTTTTCTTAATTTGTCCAGCTAGACATTTTCAGTTTTACTAAACTTTATAAGGAATGACTTTTGGTATTATTGATTTTTCTCTCTTTTCTATTTTAATGATTTATGCTCTTTATTTTTTCTACTTACTGTGGGTTTCATTTCTTTTTCCAGTTTCTAATGAAAGTTTAGATGATTTAATTAAATATATATATTTTTTAATGTAAGGATTTAAGCTATAAATCTCTCCTTAAGAACTGCTTTAGCTACACTCAACAAAATTTGACAGGCTGCTTTTGTTATCAATCATTTAAAAATATTTTCTAATTATCTAGATATGTTTGTTTGAATTGTGAGTTATTTGGAGTATATTGTTTAATTTTCAAATATTAGGGGGGCTTCCAGATATCATTTTGTTATTGATTTGTAAGTTAATGCCATTATTATCAGAATGAGTTCAATACTTTTAAATGTAATGGAACTTGTATGGAACAATATATGATCTATCTTGATCAGTTTTGTGTTTCTTCAAGTTCATCGATCTTTTCTTTTGCAGTATGCAACTGCTATTACTACACACATGCAGTAAATGTCAGATAATGTACTTTTCAGCTATAGACATTCCATTTGGTTCTTTTTATATATTCCTCTTCATTGAGTTTATGTTTAACTCAAATTCTCGAACATATTTACACTAGCTTCTTGTATTCATTTTTTATTGCTGTGTCACAAACTACCACCAATTCATGGCTTAAAACAACACATTCATCTCACAGATACTCAGAAGTGTGGGCAGGCTCATCTGAGGCTCTCACAGGCTGAAGTCAAAGTGTCAGCCAGGCTGGGCTGTTATCTGGAAGCTCTGGAGAACAATCCACTTCCACACTTATTCAAGTGATTAGCAGAAGTTCCCTCCTTATAACTGAAGGGCCGATGTCACTGTCATCTTGTAGGCTGTCATTCAAGGGCCAGCCAGCTGCTAGGGCCACTCTCAGGTGCTTCCATATGGCTTCCTCCCTCTCAGCTACAGAGAACCTCATTGATGTTGAATCCCTCTCACACTTAGAATCTCTCTGACACACTCTTGCTGCCAGCCAAAGAAAAGGCTGCATTTAAAGGACTGATCTGATTAGGTTAGGCTCACCTAGATAATCACTCTCAAAATCAGCTGGTTAATAACCTTAATTACATCTGCAAAACCTCTTTCAGCATGTAATATAATATAATCATGGGGGCTATTTTAGAATTCTGTCTACCATACTGTTTTGTTGTATCTGTCTGCTGATTCCAAAATCTGTTACATCTGTTTTTATTGACTACTTTTTCTCCTGCCATTTCACATGCCTTATAATTTTTATTACACTCTGTACAGTGTACATATAACACGATGCCATGTCTGCATTTCATTTCCTGTAGAAAGTGTTCAATTTTGTTTTGGAAGTCATTAACTTACTTGCAGATCATCTTGATCCTTTCGAGGTTTGTTTTTAAGACATTTTAGGGTTGATATTTAGCCCTGATATTAAACTGTAACATTTCTGGATCTCTACTAAATGTTCTCTCCCCTCCGGAGGCTCCAAACTCTAATGTCTCCCAACCCGATGTGAGCTCTGTTAGTTTCCCAACAGTTGTTACTTTCCTGGGGCCCCCAGCTCCTCAGCCTATGTTTGCACAGTTTATTGTTGAGCCAAAACTCAAGGGATCACCATGCAAATGTCTGGCCCTCTTTCTTTGTGTAAATAGTCTCTTGTTCTCTTCTCTGCACATTACAGCCTCCGTAGCCTAAACTCTGATCTCTGTCTCCTCACATTAGCCAATCCACTGTGCTCAGCTTGGGTCTGAAAAAGGGCACCAGGCAAAAAGTCAGGTCGTTCATAGGGCTGTCCTCATTCATTCCTCTTCTTCAAGGATCACCATCCTGAGCTGCTGGTTGCCAATGTTTAATATATTCTTTCTAATTTTCTAATTATTGGCAATAAGAGGGCAGAGTCTGGGACCAACTACTCCATCATGCCTAGAAGCAGAGGTTCTCAATTCAGACTGATTGGTTGAATGAATGTCTGCAAGAGTTAAATGCTACCTTCTCCCCACAGAAATGGGACTTGATCCCAGTTCTTATGGTTTTGCTTTTTTATGGTGTGTGCATGGGTGAGGGGTCCTGAGGGACTGAAGAATCAAAATTATTATAGGATAAGAAATTTGTATGGCTAAGATACTAGCATCAACTTGCATTATATAATTTCAAAGCAGATATGATCATGTGAAATGGCCCAAAGAATCAAGCTTTGCAAAGAACATGAGTAATTACCCTAAGGAACATTGTTTGACTATTAATGAGGTATAGATATTGGTCTCATAAGACATATTAAGACAAAGAGAACTGTCCAATATATTGAACATTTAAAAAATAGATGTATAACATCTCTGTTGATTATTTTGAAAGACACAAAAAAATCATTTGGACAGCCATGTTTAGGTATTGTGAAAATACAGCTCTTATAAAATATAAAATACTCAACTAATATTTACTGAATCAAATCAGTAAATATTTGCTAAAGGATACACTGATATCATTGTGAAAGGGATACTTGTGAACCAGGAAGGAAGATATGCCCTTGGCTCACTCCAGATCAGTTGTTGAACTTGAGCTTGATTCAGGCAGGTGTTGTACTTGGCAGTTTTAGAGCGTAGGGGTAGCGAGCCATGTGGTTGGGAGTGACAGCTCAGTAACTGTAACAGGACATGGCACAGGGAGAAGGTCCTGACAAAGACAAGGCAGCTTGTCTAGCACCCTATTGTATAGTAGAGGTATTCAGCGCCACATGAAGAGCTAGATGACTGACTGAGAGCAGACACCCCCTACCTCTAGTATGTAATGTGCACATAACTGTGATAAGGGGCAGAAGGCAGGAATTGGATAAATGAGTACCCATGGTTCACTGGACATACCTTGAATGTGCTTCACCCAGGAGGAATGTTATGGAAACACTCTGCTGCTAGGGATCAGTGTCTCTAATACACAAACAGGCAATAGAGTATAGTAGTTAAATACTGAACTTAGGCATGGGTGTGAGCTCTGCCTCTGTACCCACAAACGAGGTGGCAGAATGGGTGAAATGTATAGACTTTCTGGCTTCAAATCTGAGCACTGGTGCTTCCTAGCTTTATGTCCTTGGCAAGTCTCTTAAAAATTCTGTGCCTCAATTTCTCCATCTGAAATATAGAGGTGATAATAATAATACCTACATTATATGTGCTAGAGATTAAATACATTCTCACTTTATTATGAGGATTAAGAAAAAAAAATCAACATGTGTAAACCATTAGAGCAGTACCTGGGGCATAATAAGTGCCAGATAAATTAACTGTTATAATTATTTCTTGTATACAATTACAGTAAGAACAATAATAGAATCCCTTTCATAGGTTTGATGTAGAGGTTAAATGAGTCACTGCCTATAAACTGCCCATTCTAGTGCCTAAAACAGTCGGTGCTCAATGCAAAAGAATAAACTTCACACATTTGTCATGGTTAATTCAAGAAATCCACAAGGTTCAACCAAGCAGGTTCAAATGCCTCCAATGTCCATACATAATCAGGTCTTGAGAATAAAATGGTGTGATTATTCCCAATGATCAAACAAACTCTACAACTTGAGAACTGCTACTCCCCTTTTACCAGAAATAAGGCCTAGCTGGGAAATACCCTCGCATGATTTTATGGCACCTTGGCATACTGGATATTTTAAGCTGAAGGAGTTTGTGGAAAAGGCACCCTTCTCCCTGAAACAGGTCATAAAACCCTCATGTAAAGGGTGCGTGCCCCTTAGATCCTGGAGGAATCATGCTAGGGCTCATTCTCCCGCTAGGTCTTATTTTCGGGGAAACGTGGTAACTTTAGACAGGCAAAACATTATACCCTATATATTTCATGTGTTACATAAATAAAAAAATCTATACTGTTGCTGTATTGCTTATGAAATGAACATAAGTTGTATTTTAAGAAAATTTAAAAATCCATCAGTTATACTCAAGCCTTCTTAATTTTTAATTATGCTTCCCACTCAGCTGGTCATTTGAAGTCACTGTCATTTGATATCATTATGTTCAAGGTCTGGATTCACATTAAGAGCTAACTCTAATACTCTTACACTCTATGTCACAGAGTTCTAAATGTTCTGTAGCTCATTCTCATGTTATCTGAGAATCAGCAGTTATCTTTCTTTTAATTGCCTGTTTATCTTTAGCAGTAACCACCTGAATTAGTATCCTCAATTTGAGAGACCCTACTCAAATGAATTATTAGCTTAAGCAAGTGATGGAGTATATTTGGGTGTCAAAAATGTAGTGTTCAAAGGCAAATGCAGCATCAGGCATTGCTGAATCCTAACCCTAACCCTCCTCAGGGCTCCACTTTTCTTTCTGTCTTTGATCTGCTTCCAGATGGGTTGATTTTATTCTTACCCAGGCTTTATTCATGGGATCAGGAAACACATACTGGGTGACACAAGACGTCAACTACAAATAAGTATGACAGGAAAAGAAATATAATATCTTTTCTCTCTCTCTCTCTCTCTCTCTCTCTCTCTCTCTCTCTCTCTCTCTCTCTCTCTCTCTCCAAGAAAAAGTGACCTCCACTCAGAGTGCAAGTCAAATGTAAGATTATGGGGGAGACTATGGATGAAGACCTACGTGAAGGCTGGAAGAACAGCCAGAGTGTAGCAGCAGCAGGAGCAGCAGCAGGTAAGGAGGACAACTTTGTAAATTACAAATTGGATTTAAATAGAGAGCGGATTGGAAGTGGAGACATTATTGTCTTCAGAAAATGATGGACAAAGTAAAACAACAAAGAAAATAAATAAAACTGAGATGATTAAGAAAACACAATACTAAGAATATAAATTAGGACTGAGCTCTTAGCTTTAGTTATCCATTTTCAGTAATTCCTTTATGAGGTCAGATTAATGACTACACAAAACTAAGCCTCTGAACACATTTTATAATGGACCGTCTTTCTGCCTAAAAGTAGATTCTCCTCCAATTAAATATGACACTAGAAAAATGACTGGCCCACTGTTAGATGAACCATTTTTACACAAACATTTTCCATTCATATAGTCTCAAAAAAACAAATACTGTACCCCTATAAAGCTCCAGATCCTATGCACTGTGGCTGAAAATATAAAGATGAATTAGATACCATATGTGCTGGATGTTTGTACATTTTGCAAGCTCAGTGCCATTTTTCCATTTATCAGGTAACAGATCACCCTTTCCAATTGGTTCAGGCGATGCTGGTGCCTGGCTTTGACCTTCCCCAGCCAGCCTATGGCAATGGCCCCAGTTATTGTTCCAGGAATGAGCATTTGACCTGGGAAGAACCAATGAATGCCTTACTTTAGAGTTGGCCAAGAGTGTTAGAGCATTTCAGTCTTATGCAATTTCTGTAAAACAGAATAATTTCTAAATTTACTAATTATAATGTACACCCTTGAAACTGCATACTGTGACAAAGAGGACTGCAATTTATCTGCTGTCATTTCTGCTCTGCCGCTTTGTATTTCGGTCACTGTCAGAGAAAGGCAATGGGGAATGGCCAAGCCGTTTCTGATTCATTCAACACATGAGTGCTCCTTAGGTACAAAACACCATTCTAAACATTGTCCGGGAGACATGATAAATGATAGCCAGCCCTTACCCTCAAGGATCTTACAGCTTGGCAGGGGAAAGACGACACGCACACAGGTGACCGCAATGAAAAGAAGATAATGATGGCTGCCAGATGTTTGCGGAGAATGAGCAGAGCAAAGGAGAACGCAGAATAAGGCAATATTCAATAGTCAGCCAAGACATGTTTATTGAATAATCACAGTATATGAAATGAAAAGGGAAGCGCAGAACATGGATCCAGGCATGAGCAGGTAAAAAACTCAAGTGACATTACTTGCTACCCATCTCTCCAAATAGTTTTGGTCACCAAGTTCCTAATAAATTGTCTTAAATTGAAAACTTAGGATCTCGTCTGTCAAATACAGCCTGAGGTACCAATGCCTAAATATTAGGATCATAGTGCTTGTGTTCCCAAATATGCCTTTCTATTGCTTTGCTTGCTTCTTTTTCTCTTTCCAAATGAGCTGATGCTACCTTAGCAAGTTGTCTGTTTCAGCTGTTCTGCCCTTTTTGATCTAGTAGTGTATTGGAACGAGTGAATTAAAAGAGGATATTTTTGGCTTCAAACTTGAGAAAGAAAATACTATATAACTGAAAAAAACCCAGAGGCAATCTTTCAGGCAAGGCTGAATCCAGGAGTTCAGATCTTATAATCAGGCCCCTACCTATCTCGACCCTCATACCTCTTTCTCTCTCCCTTCTCCCTCTCTTGTATCTTTTATTGTGGGAAATATCTCCCTATTTATGTGGAAACTTCTGGCACACAAGCTTACTCTCTTCACAGCCCTAGGACTGGCAGGAAGGAGTGGGGCTGTCACAGCATAAGGGTTTGCAAGGTGAGCGCCTATGTAGTGGGGCATCACATCTAAGAGCCATCGATAATCACATTATATACAACAGTAGATTAGCATATTAGCTACAGCACTGTTTTCTAGAAAATGGTGGTAAATGCTATGATCTTACAAAATTAGAGTAGTATAACATTTTCCAAAAGATATAAAGTGTTTTGAGGATGGCAGGGGGTGTGGGGGGGGCACGACTTTTCCCCCTAACTCATGCACAGATTATCTGTTGGCTACTGGTAACCCTGTGTCACTACCTTAGTTACTGCAGCAAAGTCCAGGGATTAGCCCTGGGTGGTTCACATTGGGTTCCATGCCCATCCTTGAACAAATACATCATCACTCTAACTAGAAGGACCCCATGCTCTGACTAGCCAAGGCTGGATTATGGGAAGTGGCATATGTTTTTCTCAAAACTTAAGTATTCAAATGTGAAGGAAGGGCACATTCAAAAAGAAATTAATGGGCTAGACTGTCCTTAGAAGAAAGGAATAGATGGTGGGCAAGGGAAAAAACAATCCTCTATACCAGGACACGCTTATAATGTTCTTTGGGTAGCAAAAACCTGATCTCATCCACATACAGCAACAGAGGATATTGGTCTAAAAAGAGCACCATGGCCAAAGGGATATGACCCATTTTCACAGAGGATTTGAGAGTTAAAAGATAACTTGGAGAGCATCCAATTCAATCTCATCATTTTACAGATGGGGAAACTGAAACCCAAACAGGGAATTGGACATGCCAGCGATACACAGCTACTTGGTGGTAGAGACAAGCAGCTACTTATCTTGTGACTTTTTGCTGGGAGTGTGTGTGTGTGTGTGTGTGTGTGTGTACAAGGACTTTTTTTGGGTACATTAGTAAGAACAACAAAAAGTATAGCCTTGTTTCTTATCTTCTCTCCTCCTCAAAACTGTGCAATATAGTTTTGCTGCACTCCACCAGAAAGCCTCAGGAAGAGCTGAGTTAACCTCCCTGAGTCCACTCTGGTCCCCCAGGACAAAGACATCAGCTTTCCTAGGGTCACTTGTTGCTTTAATGGGCCAAGTTTGGGCTGGGCTTGCAAAAGAGGACACTTTTGACAAACAGCTTCCTAACTGCGCTGCAGCCTACTCTGGTTATCCTGATTTTGCCGCAAATCTCCAGCCAGAGAAAAGAGAGAAAGGCATGCCGAATCATTGAAGAGACTTCTGTCTGCCCCTCTTTCTTCCTCCTCCTATCACCTCCTTCCTGCTGTTTCCTGCCCTGGGAAACCTGTCACCAGCAGAGAAGCATCTCTGGAAATGGAAGGAGGGCGCCTTACACCTGTCAGCGCCAGGGAGACAGTGCTCTGCAGAGTTCTCAGTTATTCCATCTCTTGCAACGAAAGGAAGAAAAGGGTGAAGTCCAGGCTTTCCACTTCAGATGAGCTGGCGATGGCAGTGAGTGCATCCGGCTCTGGCCCCAGGAACCCCTGAAGACCAAGAACGTACTTCCATTCCTAACGTTTCTTGTTGGGGAGTTCCCCTAAGGGTAGCCCAGTTCCTGGCCCTGGAGAAGTCTCTGGGTAAAGGTTAAGTCATGGGTCAGGCTCCTCTGTGTATGTTCTTTTTCTTAGGAAAAACTGGCCCTGGCGGATCAGCAGTAGTGACTAGGGTCTTCCCGCTCCCCTCCGTCATCACTGGCTTCTCCGCCTTGCGACTCCCTGGCGCTCTTCCGGAGCTGAGAGCCGGGGCTCCCGACCTCAGGGTTGGGAGCAGCCAGCACCAGACATCCTCGCCCCATCCCTGGGCTGATGCCACCCGTGCCTGGGATGTGCCCATGGGTGCGGGCGGGCGAGCAAGAGGCTTCCACAGGGAGACGGGGGCAAGAGCTCAGCCCTCGCCTGCGACCTCCAATCCCCAGATTCCCTGGGGACCGAGAAACTCCCTGTCGGAGGCACTCCCCAACACGGCCAGCCGCCCACCCATTCCCCCCTTACCTCAGCACGCAGCCCCTCCCTGCGTGATGATGCAAACCAGTGGGGAGGGCAGGCGCTGGAAAGGGTGGGGAGAGACTGAGAGCAAGCGAGGGAGGGAGGGAGTGGGAGGAGGAGGAGGAGAGGGAGCCGAACGACCATTTAAAGCGATAGCAATCCGTGCCCTCTCCCCAGTGCTGGGCTGTTGAAGAGCGCGAGCGGCAAGCCGGGAGCGCGAGCGCGGCGCGCGGGCCGGCGACCCAGAGAGCGCCAGGAGCCCCAAGCTGGCAGGCGCCGCGGGACCCCCCACCCTCTCCGGCCGCCCCTTCCCGGGGGCCCCCACCCTCCGCGCCTGCAGGAGTTTTGGGGCTTCCCCGGAGGAACCCACCCCCAGGAGCCCGGCCCCCAGTGAGCCCGCCGCCGCCGCCGCCGCCGCCGCAGCCGCAGCCGGAGCAGCCGGAGCAGCCGGAGCAGCATGGTCCAGCTCGGGAAGCTGCTCCGCGTCCTGACTTTGATGAAGTTCCCCTGCTGCGTGCTGGAGGTGCTCCTGTGCGCGCTGGCGGCGGCGGCACGCGGCCAGGAGATGTACGCCCCGCACTCTATCCGGATCGAGGGGGACGTCACCCTCGGGGGGCTATTCCCCGTGCACGCCAAGGGTCCCAGCGGAGTGCCCTGCGGCGACATCAAGCGAGAGAACGGGATCCACAGGCTGGAAGCAATGCTCTACGCCCTGGACCAGATCAACAGCGATCCCAACCTGCTGCCCAACGTGACGCTAGGCGCGCGGATCCTGGACACTTGTTCCAGGGACACTTACGCGCTCGAACAGTCGCTCACTTTCGTCCAGGCGCTCATCCAGAAGGATACCTCCGACGTGCGCTGCACCAACGGCGAGCCTCCGGTTTTCGTCAAGCCCGAGAAAGTAGTTGGAGTGATTGGGGCTTCGGGGAGTTCGGTCTCCATCATGGTAGCCAACATCCTGAGGCTTTTCCAGGTAGGGGGGGCGCTCCCTCCGGGGCAGAGCGCGACGTAGCTTCCCCGCGCTCTTAATCCTAAAAGCTGGTTTGGACTCCAGGGATGCGGGGTCCGGTCAGCCTTCGCGCGTTTACACCCTGGCGATCCTGCCGAATCCCTCCCACCCCGCCCTGCTTCGTGCATTTCCCTTCCATCTCTCCCCTGTCCGCGCTCCACTTCATCAGGCTTGACATCCTGGATTTATGGCCCCATTTACAAGAAGCAATATGCGAAAAACAAGGCGATGATTTAAATGGGTTTGCATTAGAGTGAAATATGGTCCGAAAACAGGCTTGTAAAAGTGCCGGGCTCCTGTGAGAGCCGGTTAGGCGCATGGAATACGAACGATGAGAAGATGCCTCGAGCCCGGGCATTTCTCAACTCCCCAGCTTCCCAGCTCCAAGCCTCCCAGCAAGCCGCAGCTCCCTTGGAAAAATTGAAGAGCTTAGGGAGGCGCTTCTTAAGCGGGGGCTAGGTCTTCACCCACATGAGGATGTTAACCGCCCATCTCTCTCGGGTTGGAGTCCCCGACCTGTAGCCTGTCTCCGCGAGGGCAGGGGCGGCAGGCACGGGGACGCTCCGCAAGTGGGGGAGATGCCACCCGCAGCTGTGACCCCCTGGTGATCTGCTGTAGGCAAATGTGCGCACCGTCTCAATTGCATTTGCAGTCCGGCCCCTGGCAGGAGGAGCTGGGCGATCAGCTTTCCACTCTTGTCACTTCAGAGCCAGAGATGAGCTCATGCGAACTGCGAAACAAAATCGCTTTCGCTGCCTGCTCCCTCCGCCCGTCCTTTCCCACGACCTCCCTGAGACAGCCCCCCAACCCCAATCCTGGGCCCCTAGGACAATGCCCGGAGCCAGGCAAGAAGGCTTCTGGAGCGAGGCCGGAGGGCAACGGCGAAACGGGAGGAAGGCGGGTCGGGGGCAGCTGAGCGGTGGGCTCTACCGCAGTGCTCTCTGGCCGCCCGCTCCGCAGCCTCTGCCCCGTGGCTCCGGTGCTGCATTGGGGATACATGGAGAGCTGTGGGGTTAAGAAATGGAGTTTCTGGGTCTGCGTGACTGTGGGTTGGTTCCCTTCTCTTGGTTTCTCCCTGTTTCTCCTTATGTTTCTTTCTCTTTCTCCCTCCTTTTTTTCTTTCTTTCAATTTCTGCCTTTCTTCTCCCTTTACCCCCACCCCCAAGTGTCTTGTTCATCTCCGTCTGTAGATGATCCTTTCCTAATGCACAGCTCTCCCCCTGCCTGGTGGTACCCAGACCCGGTTCATCTCTTCTCCAGATGTTCGGGCTGACCCTGGTGCCCTTATGACTCCCCATAGCCAAAGAACCGGCACCCTTGCAGGTGCTTTTCTGAAGGGGGTTGGGGTTCTGGAGGGGACTCCTTGTGCGATTCAAGCTGTCATCACATCAGTTCCCAGGAGTGTGAAGTTTGTTTTTGCGTCAGAAGGTGGGGTGCCCTCCAAGCTGCAGCCTGGTATGGCCTCTGATCCTCTGAGCCTCCTTAAGACCTCCTGAGTATGCCGTCATGGAGAGCCCTGGAGGTTTGCAAACCCAAAAGTGCTTTGGGGACAGCCTTCACTCTGAGCTGGCGCTTTCAGGAGGGGCTACCCCTGGGTGGTTGTAAGCAAAATCCAGAAGCACTTCCTTCATCTCCGAGCTGAAAGCTAGACAACTCAGGAGGCAGTGCTGTGGGAAAGGATGAGGTCAGAGAGCACCTGAGATCACTGGGGCAATGCACAGGTTTCCCTGCGCCCCCCTGGGGTTGAAGGTGCATTTGGTTTAGCATTTGTATATTATTTTGCTGCCTGTTCCTGTCTTTGCTCAGAGCATGGCAGTACTGCAGAGGGGGCTGTATGAAATAAGAGTGAAATGTGCAAGTCGAGAGAGAGATTGCAGACTAGGTTGAAGAATTGTGTTTGCTGAAAAAGATTCCAGGGGGAGCTGATTCCTCTTCTGGTGTGTGAACCTGAGGGCACTTGTGAGAAAAGGAACAGCCTGCCTTACACTTAGTTTCCTCATTCTCTGGGAAGGAAAGGAACCCAGTATTAGCCAGTGTTAGCAGTGTGGGCTGGGACCAAAACCATTCAGAGAAAACACTGTCATTTTCCTCTAATTTGCAAATTGCAGCTATTCATGTTGGATTGAACAGCTGAGCGAAAAGGAGCCCCCCAGTTTTCACCTACATTTGTTGAAAGGAGGATGGGAGTTAGAGGACTGCACCAACTTGTAGCTTGTGCTGCAAGTTGGATACAGCCGTTGATGTGGGCACCCTGGTTAACCGTTGCCCATGCTGGGATATATAGCGGCCTTTACTGCGTGTGATCTTAGAGGCTCCTGGCATGCAAGTCCAATCTCACTTCCCGGGCTGTGTAAGCCTACAAAATGAATAGAGAGAACAGTGGTACACAGGCCCATTGTTCAAAGGCACATTAGGGAGAGAGGGAAAGAATGCGAGGTGCACCTTCTCTGGGATTGCAGGGTTCAGCTCAATTAAGATTGTCCTATAAAAAAGAAACTCCTTGAAATGATTGAATTCTTAGCTCTCCAGAGATTTGAGTTCTCTTTTCCCCATCCCTGTGGGTTGCTGTGGGGACCATGCCAAACCTATCGTTTGAAACAAAAATGTATGGTGAAATAAGCTTCTAGGCTGGGGGAAGGAATACTGAGTGACTTAAAGGCAGGGAGAGCTAAGCACTGGGGGGCAGGAGGGAGCAATGAGGTAGTCATAGATGTAACAAATGCTGATGCTGCCAGCAGACCCTGGAATGAGGCTCTTTCCAGGCAGTTAGGACCTGGGCAAGAAAGACTACTCATGTGTCAATAGTGTCTAGGACTTCAAATGCTGTTTGTTTGTTTTTTTACTGGTGTACCAGACCTAAGATAAAACTAAGCAAGTTCTCTCTCTCTCTCTCTCCCTCTCTCTCTCTCTCTCTCTCTCTCTCTCTCTCTCTCTCCTCTCTCTCTTCTCTTCTCTTCTCTTCTCTTCTCTTCTCTTCTCTTCTCTATAAGCACACTGAGTTGGTAAGTAAGTAACATGTCACAGGACAGGGATTATATCCAGTGGGTCTTTCAAATGCAGGAATTTGAGGCTAATGAAATCACTGTGAGGCCAGGGCTCCGCCAACTACAATTAAGTCACTGCAACTGCCTTGTAATGCATTTTCAGCCTCAAAGAAGCATCGGGGAGGAATTTCTAGAGATTTGTTTCTGAGCCCGTACAAAATAATACTCTCTAATGCTGAGAAAGATTAAATGTAAATTAATATTGACTATGAGTAACATATTTAAAGAATAATCACAGGGTGAGGATAGCTTAAAGTGGAGAGCTTATATAATATGGTGCCCAGAGGCTAAATCTCCCCTGACCGTTATTTTATGGGCTTTAAGTAAGATATAGTGGAAAGTAATGGGAACATTTTTATTCAAGGCTTTCCTGTTATTGACTTGAGAACAAATACTCTGAGAGTATAAATTACTCTTGCTACATCCTAACTCAGAATGGACAATATTTCATGTGTAGTGTTATGGTCTAAGACATAGATTTGGAATTGAATGGCATCTGTTTCAGGATTGTTCCATCAAAAGCAACTACATGGAAAAAGTGGTCAACTTGACCATTGCTGGAGCATAGTGCAAATCTAAACCCGTGGACCTTGTACCTTAAGTGAAACACATTTGTAAATGTGTAGTTGTTTACTTTCTCTCCATTGAAGTTTGAATATTATCTCAAACTCTTGGGGCAACATTTTATACATAAGTACCTAGTTTTCCTTCTTATTTTTTTTTCTTTCTTATTATCTATCTCTATCTATCTGTCTATCTATCTATCTATCTATCTATCTATCTATCTATCTATCTTATGTAATTGAGTAGAACTGGGCACCTGTTATGGTGTGATATTATTATAGTAGATTTTTTAAAAGCAACTCTAACCTACTCTTTTTAAAATTTCATAAATATAGGTGTCAGTGCCACTTGGAATAGTCTCTATAACTATCTCTGCCTCCACATTTACTGTGTCTCAGGAAATTTACCTAACAGATGGTGAGTGGGCAATTTTTAAAGGGGCATTTTTTAAAAGAACAGAGAGGGAAGGAATAGAGATAGGCACATACTCTGTTTGAAAATACCTCCACGTGTATTTCATGTGTACATTCTCATAGAATTAATTAGGATGCCTTTGTGCACTATTTTTTTCTTCAAGGATCATTGAAATAGTAGATGCTTTTAATTCAACTTTATAGGCATTTAGAGTTTAACAAATCATGAATGCTCTATTTTTTACATATATAGGTTTTGTCATGGATTTAAAAGACCATAACCAGATTACACAAAGTGTGTTGTCGTCTCAATTCGGCCATTAATTAACTGTTACCCCAACTAATTCACTTAATTTTTTAGGCCTCATTTTACTCATCTCATTTTTCTCTTTTAAAAAAAATGTAGTTTTAGAAGTCTCTAATCTCTTTGTGTTATAATTTACCTGGAGAAAACCTGCTCTTGTCAAAACCCCATGACATCATGTTTCCAGCTCCCACTTTGAATATTTGAGTGAGTTTGGGGAGGCATTTTAAGGCTATTTTTTCACACAGCCACCTTAGTTAATATTAGTGTGGCTGATTTCCCATCTTCAGACATTACCCTTTTTCTTTTACCAGTGTGTCACTTACTAATATATATTAAGACTGGTAATGAGGAAAATGGCCTCCTAGGTCAGCTTACCACATGATTATAAGACACGGGACAAGGAGTAAGAACTGTAAAGTTTATAGTAGCAGATATAGCTTTTATTATTCAGTGTCCTGTCCCCTTACATCTTGCAAAAACACCAAGCTTGTCTTTTGGAAAACTGCCAAATAATGCCATACTGCGTCAGGGATAAGTCACCTGATTGGGCTCCAGCAAAGCAGACGATTGGTTCGGGTGTAGGCATCTGACCTTGGCTAGTCCAATCAGAACCCTCCCCAAGACTTTTCTGTCAGAGGAAAATGGGGATATTGTCTCTTTTCTCTGGAATGTCTAAGCTGGGGAGACATGACTCTGGGACTCCCAGTGGTCATCCAACACAAGAGGAGGATTTCTGTAGAAGAAAGTCACGCCATGGCAGGTAGGGCCAGCGATGGAGAGAGCTGGAACCCTGCTGATATTCTGTAACTCACCAATCCAGTTATATCTGAATCTAACTGCATCCTTGAATTTCTAGTACTTTTTGGTTGTTGTTAGTTTGTTTGTTGAGATTTCTTTCGCTACTTTGAGTTTGTTTTCAGCCATGTGCAATTGAAAGCATCCTAACCAAAGCAGCTGATTTCCTGTTTATGTAAGGTTCTCTGACTGGCATTCAAGTGAACAATAATATCTGATATTTTCTTTACTTTAACTATAATCCTTTTAACCAAGGTTGAGGATATTAAAAATGTCACATACTTTTCCACTTCTCCCAACCTTCACTGTTTTAGCTTTAAGCATTTGTGTTCACATGTTTCCCATCTTGATGCAGTTGGGAGAGAGGGTGACCGCTTTCTGATGTGGTCTATAGGCCTTCTGTTTGGAAGCTTTAGAATCATACTTGGTTCCTTTCATTAAAGCAAATCTTTTGTTGATGTCCCCAGGGCACAGAAGCATTTTCATGGCATAATGGAGTACAAAGTACATTAAGCGCCTGGGTCACTCTACAGTAGGCATCAAGCCTAACTCTACTTCTTACCCCCTTTTACTTTAAATAGGCAAAAAAAAAAGAAAAAAAAAGCTGCAAACATCTTCCCAACAACTAGAATGCACATATGATTACTATTTAAGAGAACATGAATGGAACATGTAGTCATACTAATTAATTAATGGGGCTTTTGCCATTGGCACAGTAAATATATGTGTTTTATGTACCTAATAAAAAACACAAAACAATAAAACCTTTTCACAGATAAATATTTATCTGAGAAGAGTATTGTGCCAGCACACTTAATATTTTGTGTTTCCATGTTTGACAGATATTTCCATGTTTGACAGGTAACCTCCTTTAAATTATATTTACTACTAAACATTTCTTGGATCGAGATTGTAAGGTCAAAAATAAAGTATGTGGTATTAAATAATACAGGACACATATCTCATTTTAGGAGATCAGAAGTTCTAATTTCTTTTCAAAAATAGCAGTAGTGGCCGTAGTAATAATAATTTCGAGTCCTCACTATGGGCCACTATGTGATGTATTGGGTTGTTGGAAAAGTCATGAATATTTTTTCTATGTTTTTCATTGCAAAAATGTGTCATGACTTTTCCAACAACCCAGTAGTATAAATACTTCAACTAATTCAATTTTTACAATAGTCCTGCAAAGGGCATGCCTATTGTCATCCCTATTGTACAGCCGAACAAAGGGATTCACAGAACGCCAAATCACATAGCAGGTAACTGTGAAAGTCTAGATTCAAACTTAGATTTGTCTGGCAATCCCCAGATTATTAACCACTAAGCATACTGCTCAGTTGTTGCACAAATACAGAAATGATTAAAATAATTATAGATTTACCTACCCTGAAATTGTAGTGGCTTAAAGACATCAAAGTTGCTGATTGCTTAATCACATCTGTTTACAGAAAGAAATAATATTTCATTTTAGTTCTAAAATAAGATTAAATCTGTAGGTCCACATGAACTTGAACACACACATCCTTTTACTCCAAATGAAAGATCCTTATTCTCCATGATTCATCATGTGTGCAGGCAATAAACATATAGTAGACTTTTCTTTCAAATACATGAGAAAAGGTGTTTCTCTTTGTCCTGATTCAGTGCCCATCATTGTGGATTATGATGGCTCCTCCTGAACTTTATTTCATTCACTCCACTCTTTCTACAAACCTCAAGTGGGAAAATCCATCGTTCAGATATATGGGCAAAGTGAGAGCACTGTATTAATACAATTGCCGAAAAGTCAAGTTGACAGAGCACAGGAAATGCATCCTAATAAATGCAACATTAATGTTTGTGTGGGCTGTAGAATGAGGAGTAGGAGAATTTTCAACTTAATGGATTATTTTGCCTGTTGCTATAAAAGTGCTGCAGCGTAATAGTTTTATAATTGGTCATTTACAGAATTTTCCATCTCTGGGTGTTGTGTTTTCTGCGTTCTGCAGCTGCTGATTCTTTCTCTTAGTCTTGATGGGAAATAGCAAGGAAGCTACTTCAAAGGCCTCAGTCTGCCTTTGTCCATTATTGTTTAAATGTAAATATTTCTATTTGTTAAAGTTCCATTAAAACATTTTTATCATGTTTTAAAATGAACTGTGTGCTGAAGATATTAGCACAGGCAGACATAATGGGGGATGTTTTCTAGCAGGAAACATACTTCTATCAAAGGACTTAACCAGAATTTTCATGTAGAGGTTAAGAATCAAATTGTGGAATTAAACCTGAATTTAAATTCATATACCAACCACTTATTACCTGCCTGACTCTGATCAAACAGGTACCACAGCTCTCTCATCAATTTCCTTATCTTTGAAATGGGGATAATAAAAATATACCTGCCCAATAGAATAATTGTAAGGATTGAACAAAATATGTGTGGAAATATTTTAGCACAGAGTTTAGCATGAGATGAGTGTTCAACACATTTAAAAGTTATTATTTCATTATTATTATTGCACTATCATTAAATACCATTATTGCTTAAATGTCACTATTGCGAAATTTGCTATAAAATTATAATCATGCTGGATTCCACTCTTCTCTGTTTCTTTTGTTTAAATGGAAAACATATACAGAGAGAGAGAACGAGAACACTTTAGTGATGCTATTCAGTGGAATGAGAATTTCCACGGCACCGATTAAAGCAAATCATGAATTCCACGGACCTAAGATAGCAGAGAGGCTAAGAGAAGAGAAGTGGGCTGTAAGGTCAGTCAACCCCAAGCTTGAATTTTGTTGTGAAACTTTTCTAGCTGCAGAACCTTGAGGAAGTTACTTAAACTTTTTGAGCTTAACTACTAGTTTCCTTATCTTTTTTTTTCCCCGAGAAATATTTATTAGGCATACCCATGTGTGCTGTTCTACATGCTTGGACATACCAGTGAACAAAATAGACAAGAGCTTTCTCTTTTTCTTTCTCCCCCCTCCCCATCTCTCTCAGCTTACACTGTCATGTGGAAACAGATGGATGTTATAAATAACTCCCGTAGTATGTTAGAAGTTGATGTGCGCTATGGCATAAGGAAAAGAATCTGGAACACTGAAAAGTATTGGGCTGGGAGTGCCAGAGGGTGTACGGGTGGGTTCTCATTCTAAATAGGGTAGTCAGCGTGGATTTCATAAGGTAACATTTGACCAAAGACTTGAAATGAGAAAGTTGTCAGAGTGGTTTTGGGGAAGACCACTCCTTGAGAGCAGGTGTGGCCAGTGTCAGAACTCTAAGGCAGAAATATGCGTATGCCTGGCAGGTTGGAGGGATGGAAAGGAGGCCATGATGGCTGAGGAAGTCTGTGGGGAGTGAGAAGCAGTAGGGCTTGAGGTCTGAGAAGTGAAGGGGTAGGTCCTTGGAGGTCATCACAAGCGTTTTGTCTTTTACCCTAAATCCAGGCAGCTAGTGGTAGGATTGTAGCACAGGTGTGACATGATCAGTCTCTTGTTTTAGAATAATAGCTCTAGCTGTGGTATTGAGGGAAGGGGGAAAGAGTGGAGTTAGGGAGAATCTCAGGAAGCCATAACTGGTGTTTACAAGATAGATGTTGGTGTTTTGCACCAGGGTGTTAGCAGCAGATGTTCCAAGAAGTGGCGCATTGGGAAGGTTGCGAGGGAATTTCCGAAGACTTGAATGTGAGGTGTGAAAGGAAGAAGTGAAACAGGAGCGAATCCAAGATTTGGGGCCTGGGCAACTGGAAAGGTGAAGTTACTATCACCTGAGATGGAAAAAGCTTGGGGTGAAGCAGCTTGGGGGATTAAAGATCAGTTTTGGAGGTATAAAATGTGAGATGTTTTCTTGACATCTAAGTAGAGATGTTGAATACACAGTTGTGTATACAAGTCTGCAGTGCTGAAGAAAGGTCTAGACTAGAGGTACATTTTCATAACATGAAGATACCAAGAATGATTACACGGAAGTGTCATTATAAAGATTAAATGAGGTAAAGTAATTAATACTGTGTGTTCTCAAAACATTTAATCACTATTAGTAAAAAATAATTATTTGAAATGAAAAACATTCTGTACAGTTAACTGTTGAACAACATGGGGATTAGGGACACCGGCCACTTTCCACAGTCGAAAATCTGCACATAACTTCTGTGTCCTCCAAAACTCAGTGGTTCCTTGGTGTCTGTGGAGGATTGGCTCCAGGAACCCCACAGATACCAAAATCCCTGATACCCAAGTCCCTTGTAGAAAATGGCGGAGAACAATGTATACAGTCAGCCCTCCACATCCACAGACTCCCAATCACAGATCAAAAGTACTGTTTGCATTCCGTGGTTGGTTGAATCTGCAGGTATGAAACCCATGGATATGAAAGGCTAACTTGTATTTATTGAAAAATACCTGAATAAAAGTGGAATTGTACACCTCAAACCCATGTTATCCACTGTAGTTTGTTTTCACAGTAAAACTGAACAAAATGGCATCACATCATTTTAGCAGTATTTGTGATGCAATTATTTTAGTCAAGACACCATAACTACAAACATTTAGAGTAAACATTTCAATCTCCTACATTTCACTCTGATATTGTAGCCATAACCACATTTTGTAAGGTTTAAGTTAGTTGTAATAGGGTACCTCTTTAATTAGAAGTAATTGTGAACTATCGAGCTCAGTGCAAATATATATATATATATTATTCACATGGGGAGCTACTTTGAACAAGTTTTCCAGGCATTTCACATCTTTCATTAACTTTGCAATTGCAATTGAAAACACAGCTGGGGAAATTTTATCTTACTGATTTTAAGCTCCACTTAGTTATTTACAAATCCTTAAACAGCCTTTGTAGTTTAACCAAAATTCTGTTCCTTATTTACCTGGCTACCAGATACTTGTGTAAGCATGTACTTATACTAAAAATAAAAAAAAATGCATGACCATGTTGTCTCCACACATCTATAATTTCATTTTAACACTATCATTATGTAAACTATATTTTAATTGTAATTATGGCAAATTTTGTATCAACACACATCTATTTCTAGTGCTCAAGGGGAGAGCACAATGTAGTAAATTTTATCAAAATATAGCATCTGAAGAACAGAACAGAGGGTAATTGTGTAATTTTGTATTCACTATAATTAAGCTCAGTAGAGTTGGCATAATAGAATTAAGATGAAAAAATACCAAACATTGAGGCATCATGGCTCCCTCTCATAATTCAACCTTCTTACATCAGAGAGCACAGACTTAGTGTCTTCCTGTACAGAAATGGAGAAAGGAAGAGGCCAGAGGATGAGTGACAGGCATGAGTAGAGTGGAACTATGAAAAGCAACATGACAATGAAATATTGCTTTTGGGTTTGGTGGGAGCAGGTTCTACTAGTGCGTATGCCTACTGGGACCACATTTTTTGGAACAGTTAAGCCCAATGTCAAATTCGCTGTCCCACCTTCCACATAAGTGGAAGATTACACTCCATCTTTGGATTGGAGATTACACTCCAATCTTTGCTCCCTGTTTCTTGATAGTTGGTTGAGAAATTTATCACAAGAACTGTATCTTATGAGCAAAGGATATTGTTTTGAAATGATTGGTAGGTGCTCCCTCAGCTTGCAACCTCTAAGCTTGCTCTCTCTTTCTCTTGGACTAGTTTAAGTTTGGAGTGCAGGAGTGGGTTATGAGGAAAGATCACTGGGATTTTTCTATCTTCATGAGGCAGTACAGCATAATGGTTAAGACTGTAGGTGCTGGGCATAGTTCAAATCTCTGCTTTCCACTTGCTAACCACATAAGCTTGGGCAATTTACCTGATTACCTGGCCTCAGTATTCCTTTCTAAAAAATGATGATAATGATATTCCATCCCCATAGGACTGTTTTCAAGGTTAAATGTGGTTACCCTTGCCAAGCACTTAATACAATGCCTAGAGCACAGTGAGGTCTATTTATTATGATTATTGTTGTCATCATCATTGTCATCATCATCATCGTCATCACCATCACCACCATGCCAGACACTGTCGCTATCTTTCCTATGCCTTATTCCATTACTCCTCAACCCCCTTCCCTATCATGTTTCTGTACAAGGATAGAGTTGTCAACAGAGCTTTTGCTCCCACTGCTAACTGACCCCTAGTCATCAAGGTGGCTTTACCAGGACACGACATTTATTGCTGCTTATTTCAATGACCCCTGTTTTGAGAAAGGAAGTTGGATGTTGAGGCCAACCAGGGTCAAGGAGAGAGAGTTTTCTTCCTTCTTGGATATTTCCTCCTTGGAAATATCCAAGCATTAGAAGGTGAATCAGGCAAAGGGCAAAATGCTGAATTGTATATTTTAGTGATTAGCAACAAGTCAGACAGCCTGAATTGAACTCATTGCCAATACACACTGACAGTGTGATCTTAGGTGCTTAGTGTAAACTCCCTGAGCCTTACTATACATCTGCAAAAAAGGAATGGTATTAGGATCTACTGCATAGTATTGTTGTGAGTAATAAATGAGTAAGTCCTTTTAAAGCATTCAGCACATTATTAGGCATACAGTAAGCACTTAATAAATTTTAGCTTTCATGGCTACTACCTCTACCAATACTATGTAACTGAGTAAATCTGAGGCCCTTCCTTTTTACAGATTGCCTGCAATCGCTTGGAATACCAGCTCACATTTGTCAATCGTTACTTGTATATAAAGCCTCTTGAACCTAGGGGTCTTTTAACTGTACTCCCAGTCAGAGCCCGTTCTGGGAGTGGAATCCATACCACCACTGCCACCATCAACATTACCGTCATTGTTACTCCCTTAACCATCCTGAGCACCTTGTGTGTGCCAGGCACCAAGCTTAGCCCTGTATATGCACTGTATCATGTTCCCACACTCAGGTAGGAGGCTTTGGCATCTCCATTTTATAGACAAAGACACTGAAGTATTGAAAAGAAAAGCAACTGGAAACATGGTAAGAGATGGAGCCAGATTTTCAAACCCTTATTTCTCTGACCTCAAGAGCCCTTAAATATGATTATTCCACATCCTGGTAATAAAATCTTCTTCCAGCCACTCTAATAAGAGCAGAGAAGATTCTCAATCCCCATATTCCTCCATTCCCTACCCCACCTTCACCTCGTTACAAGAAGGGAGAGAAGGGAACCTATTCCCTTCAGACTTTCTGGAATCAACTACTATTTCATGTCCTTATGAATCGCCACATTTCCCTTTGGTGCTTCATTGGCCTTTTGGTATTCTTATGTTCTGTACATGATTCATCCACTCTACTTAATGTTAATTTATTTGAGGTCAAGTATAAGGTCTTGCTCATCCTGAAGTACAATTATGTCCTGTAGCATCTAACTCTCTGTTTTTCTTCTGATAGGGCTTCTGTGGTTATTTATTTGAGTTTTGTTGAAATGCGTTCAGCAATAGTACACTAAAGGTTATATAGAAAATGCTTTCTTGTAAGGAAAACCTTCTAAATAAATTTCTAGCTGGCTATGTTTATAGGATTATTATATAGGTTCTGAACCTTCAGGTCTTTTTTTTTCTTAGATTAAGTGCTTCATATTATCTATTTTAACACATAATAATAAACCCAAGTTTTCTCCATCAAATGTATGAAGCTTCACCAGCTTTTAACTTAGCTTGTTGATTATGTGTTATTGAGTTTTTCATTTATAATTATATCATTTGATTCTAGTAGGGGTTGGCTGGATGGGAAGATGCATCTTAGAGCCATAAATCGTTTTTCTAGAGAACTAACATAAAGGACTTGAGTTCTTTCATGTTTCTGCTGAACTCATCAACCGTTTTATTTGTGTAACCCATTCACTCAGGAGGAATAAAACTATTATCAAGGTGTTTATCCTAATGTGTTCATATTCTTCTCCTTAGTCTTAATTGAAGAGTCTAGGCTGACTGAAAGAAGGTCACTGTGACCACTGGGGCCACTGGGGTGAGAGTCAGTCCCCCGAGTCTTGTTTTTATCTCTCCCTATTAATATTAATTAGCTAACACCTTGAGTGTTTACTAGGCACAAGGTACTTTGCTGACCATTGCAAATGAATTTTGTCATCTAATCCTTTGACAATTATATGGCAAAAATATGTATTATGATGATGCACCTAATAATGCACACATGGATCAGAGCCTCATAAATGATTATTTGTCTATTAAAATATGGTAGAAGTGGAACTTGAATTCAGGTCTGACTCCAAGATCAGTGATTTTTTCCGCTAAATTAAAGTTGCATAACTCTGTGAGAGTGGACTAGTTCCTGTAATTTCCTCAGTTTTAACCTTTTACAATTGTCTGATTGCAAGCTTACAGGGATGAGGAGGGGCGAGGGGGAATTCCAGCCTGTTTCTTTCAGATAAGTATGAGGTCTGTTTTATGATACCAGTTCATTCATTCATTAAATATATACTGACTAGCTACTATGTGCAAAGGCATTTGTGTTACACACATCACAGAGTGAATGTCCCTTCCACAGACACCCGACAGCAGTCAGAGAAGCCTTGGGCTGGCTTACCTGCCATGAGGAAGGGGTTTGGTGCTGAGAGCCTAGCTGATCCCACACAGACTAAACCAAGGCATCCTCATATTACTTCACAGACATCTTGATACCCTGGCCCAGTGGCACATAGGATCTTACTATTTTTTCCTAGAATTAATGATACAAATTTGAATATGGAAAGTGGGTGCAATGAGGTGCGGTGATAGGCTTGTTGGTATGATTGGTATGATATATTTATTATATATATATATATATAATCATGGATTATCAGCCAGCAGCTACCGCCATCCCCAACTACTCCTCTTGCTTTGTACAATCCAAATAGGTTCCTTCTTATCCCTCCAATGGATCAGCTCTTGACAAGGTTGCTAGGGCCTAGCATACCCTAGTAAACACATCATTGGTTAAACAAATGGTTTTTCAGATATGCTCATTAAATAACCCATGAGTTAGACTGACATTCCACTGTTAAGAGTAGAAGATGGTTGTCCTTTACAATTTATGGGAAAAATAGTAGCCCATTGGCTATGCTTTCCTCAATTTAAAATTGCTCGTATATATATGAACAGTTATTACATATATATTTAAATTATTCATACATAATTGTTTATATGTATAAGCAATTTTAAATTGAGGAAATATATATACCAGGGGTGCCAAAACAATGTATACAAGAGGACACCTTGGTCAACATTTCTCAAGCAGTAGTTCATCATAATCAGAAGTGTCTGGACGTTGATGGCAACCACTTTGAGAATTGCAGAAGTCAAACGTGACTTGTATTCATCTTTTGTTATCAGTATATATTGAATATTACTATACACACACACACAGGGTGCCAAAAAATGTATATACATTTTAAGAAAGGAGAAACAGTATTAAAAATGTAATACTTAGGGCCGGCCGAGTGGCGAGATGGTTAAGAACTGGCTTGGGACGCCAGAGGGCCCCGCTTCGGATCCCACATATGAGGGCCAGTGACACTGCCCTCCACAGCTAAGATGCTGAACAACAGCTCCACCTGGGGCTGGGCTGCTGTGAGTCGGCGGCTCACATAGGCTGCAGCCCCTGTGGCAGTGGGTTGCCATGGGCTACCGTGTGTAGCCAGCAGCCTGCGTGAGCGGCCAGCAGCCACAGTGAGCAGCCATCCAGAAGCCGGCGACTGATCTGTCTCGCCCGGGAAGAGCGCAATGATGGTACCAACTTGGGCCAGTGGGGCAGCGTCCTCCACGAATAGACTGAAGAATAAAACAACAGCGACTTGTCTGTTCCCCTTCCCCCAATTCCCCAGCACTGTTCAGATCCCCCCAATTCCCCAATAAAAATCTTTAAAAAAATGTAATACTTAATATATACCAATAACAAAAACATGAATACAAGTCACGTTTGACTTCTGCAATTCTAGGAGGTGCTCAAAGTGGCTACCATCAGCGTCCAGACACTCCTGATTATGGCAAAATACTGCTTGAACAACATTGACCAAAGTGTCTACTTGTATACATTGTTTTGGGACCCCCAGTATATAAATTTTGGGTTCTGCTAGCAAGTAACAATGAAAATAACAGACACAGGTACACACACACACGGACACAAGAAAATAGCCAATCAGATTTAATTCAATTACTTGCTTTTTTTGTAGATTTGTGGTTGTGATTTTATATCTGCAGAGAGATTTGCTGAAGAAAATATTTCTTCTACTTTGTAGAAAACTGAATTTATTTAACACCCATACAACGTGTTCCAGACATCTTAGTACAGTTTTAATCTTTAATAGCATCAGAAGTATGGGTTTGCAAACATACCAAAAAAAATCATTTGAAAGTTTAATTATTTAAATTTTCCTTATATCTATTTACTTTTGTGAAGTTTGAAAAATAAACATTTAACCATATTTACCTGTTTCTGTGTGATTGAAGATGGTAAACACTGAACTGCAAAATTAAAATTAAAAATTTTATGTATTATTCAGGATGATCAAAACTAAGGAAATGGCAAAGAAATTCAAGGGATTAAACTTTCTTAGTGAGTGTGTAAGTACTTCTGAAGGAATTAATCTGAGCTCCACTAAAACCTCTGGGACACCTGTTTAATGAGCAACTACTTTGTGCCAGGGACTGCACTATGCATTAAAATAATAATAATAATAATAATAATAATAATAATAATACAAACAACAACAAATCTTCACAGCCCTTCCTTGCAAGGAAGTTGTGTCCACTGGAGAAAGAGACCAGCTCACACATTCAAAAGGGCAGGGGTTTTCAGATGAATGTGCTGACGAATCGTGGCAGGCAGGCTAACCATGCGGTTCCCTGGATCCCTTCTCCAACTGGACAGTTTTAAAATCCTGGGAACTCTAGTTTTGGTGAACAGCCTCCAGGAAAGTCTGAAACGGATGTTCTCAGCTGTCCTCAACCTTTATTGTCCTCAACTTTATTGTACATCAGAGGTGTACAAGTCTGAGAGTCTTGTTAAAACACACAGATTCCTGGGCTCCTCCCGCAGAATTTCGGGATCAGCAGGTATGCATTCCTCACCATTCTCCAGGTGTCGCTGATGTTACAGGCCCAGGGACCACACTTTGGGAACTACTTATTTATAGAAAATGCCTCTAAAACTCTGCAGTATGAGATTGTGCATGTGATGCGCAAGATGGACACAGAGAGCCATAGGTGAGCAGAGGAGCTCTACTCTAAATGGACCAAAGTGACAATAGTAGCCAGATTTGATTGACCCAAGAAAGATTACAAGGACTTTACCTGCATCAGCTCATTTCGTCCTTTCAATAAGGTATGCAGGTACTATGCAGTGTCCCCATCTTGCAGGGGAGACTAGAGACCGTAATTAATCTGGCCAAGTCCTAAACTGCTATGTCGCAGATTAAGAATTCAAATCTAGGAAGTCTGATCCAGACCTCACACTCTTAACCACTCTGTTTATAGAGAGGAGTAAAAAAGGTTGCCAGTGAAGGCTTCCTGGAGGGAGTGGCCTCTGAGTGTAGATAGAAGGATGAGTGGACATAAATATATTACTCATTTTTTTGGAGGGGGTGAGTATCAGACCTTTCAGAAGACCCAGTCCTCCCCACACATCTACCCTGAGTGAGACTCATTATCAGAAGTCTAGAATAGGTATATGACTATGGGATGCGGAGAGCGGTTCTAGAAATTTGAGGCTAGAATTCCATATCTATCGTATTAGTAATGAATTTCGTAGAATGAATAGGAAGTAAGAGATTTACCTCACTTTTCACCTGTAACAGGAAGTTTGGAGATGGTCCCTCTAGTGTTAATTCAGCTGCTGAAGAAAGTCAACAGGGATTGGTTCCTTCCTTCTTCCAGCTCCCACATTTCCAGCATGTCTCTGGGATCCCCTTAGTTGCAAGGTGACTGCTGAGTCTCTTAGCAGTGTTCCAACCATTCAGGCAGGAAGAAAGAGGAGGAAGGAAGGGAGGGAGGGAGGGAGGGAGTGGTGTCTAAATCAGGGAGCAAGTTATTTGCCACATATGGTCAGTAGACTTCCACTTATTCCCATCAGCTAGGGATTTTAACTGGCCCCTTCGGCCTTAAGGATAACAATATCCCCTAAACCACAGCTCAGACAGATAGTAAGGAATAAGGAGAGAGTGCTGATTGACTAGGCAGCTAGCAGTGTCTGCACAGATTTCCTCCCAATTATCCCAAATAAATACCCCCAAACTCTATTTTCTATAGTATATTTTACTTTAGAGAATGGTGGGGAAACATTACTTATCTGGAAATAGCCTCTTAGAAAGGGTACAATTATATAATTATACTACCCCCTAGAGAGCTGCTTTCTTCTAAAAACTCTTTGAAAACTGTTCAAGGTTGAAGACATTTTGATCTTAATTTAGTAACTTGCAGTTGATTATCCTGGAATGACATCCTCTCTCTGCAGACATTCTGTCAGGCTTTAGAAAATTCTGGAAGAAGTGGACAGAGAAGTTTTATGGTACATATATAAGCGATATGAATCTGTTTGAAATAAAATCCATTTAGGGACCGAGGGGCATTTCATGTCTTTGCTATTTTTTTTCCTTCTCTCTATATTTTCACAATTTTTTTCTTTCTAAAATGACTTGGAAGGAATCTCTTTGATATCACCCATCCATTTCTCCTATCTGAATTCTGTATTAATAAACATTCTTCAGCGTGCTCTCTCTCTCTCCTCTTTGTCAAAATCATTTCTCTGGGTCCCCTAACCTCTTCTCATCTCATATTTGAACTCATATTTCACAGTAAAGTAACAGTCTGTTATGACTCCTCCATAACTTGAAGAACCTGACTGTGGGAAAGAAGTAGACTTACTGATTAACTTAAAAGGTAAGCAATATGCAGAAAGTTTCCAAGAATTAAAAAATAAGATAAGAAATATAAGCACTGGAAAAAACTTAGAATTGTTCCTGTTCAGATACTTCATTTTACAGATAAGGCAAATCAGGTCTAAAGAAAAAAAGAAATCATTAGTTGAACACTAAGATAATAAACCTTAAATCTCCATAATGTGATACAATGGAAGTTCATTTCTTACTCAGTAAGTATTTCCCCATGTATAAGATGCACCTTTTTCAAACAATTTGGGGTCTAAAAACTGGGTGCGTCTTATACAGTGGTTGTAGATTTTTCTTTTACTTGCATTTTCTGCTTTTTTTGCGCTTGTTTTTGCGCTCATACAACCACTGTATAAGACGCACCCAGTTTTTAGACCCCACATTTTTTGAAAAAGGGTGCATCTTATACATGGGGAAATATGGTAGTTCAGTATGGGCTTTGGTTGTTTGGGTGTCAGTTTTCTGCTCAATGATTTAGGAACCCACCACCTTCATCATGTGGCTTCTATATTTGGCTTAAAAAGTACAGGTGAGAAAGTTGTCAGCTCAAATATCAACTTATTTCTCAAATAGAAACTATTCATATCACTTCTGGTCACCTTCCTTGGGAAAGAACTGGTCATGTGGCCACACAGAGAGATGCAAGTAGAGATGGAGAACGGTGTCCCTGGCTTGGTTCTAGTGATGCCTCTGCGATCTGGAGCAGCTAATTAAAGTCATTAGTTGACAGTTGGCCCTGTCTGCCACAGTGAGTGATTAGCCTAAGGTGATGGATTAAGTGTGTGTGTGTGTGTGTGTGTGTGTGTGTGTGTGTGTGTGTGTGTGCACTAAACACACACGGATACACACAGGTATAGTCTGTATTTATTAGTACAGACTGACATGGGGGCTTCTGCCTTGTAAGAAGAGGACACATCTAACTTCCTTTTGTTATTCTCTTTCCTAGTTCAAGATCACTAATACCTCATCCTCACCTCAGTATCAGATGAAAACTGTAAAATAAAATTTTCCAAAGTCTCTAATGTTTTGAAAAGTAATACAATACTGAAATCCTCACAATTTTATTCTGCGCAACTTTTACCAATTTCAGATGATGAATTTGTGGGAAGTAAATTTAGATTGATACCAAAAAAAAGAGCTGATTTTTCTTTTACCCAAATACTCTGAGCCATGGTGCAAAATATATGGAAAATTAGAGGCATCTAAATCTTTTTTTGAAAATTAAAATATTTTTAATTGTAAAAGTAATACATATTCATTGCAGTACCTCCAAAAATTGAGAAGATATAAAAAATAAAAAGTAAAATTAATCCAAATCCCATTTCTGATAAATCGCCTCTGTAACATTTTTGAGGATTTCTTTTGAGACTTTTTTTTTGTGAGGGAGGTGCATACAAACACACTGCAAGCACATAGCATATCTTTAATTAGATCAAACTATAAAAATATTCTGTAACATATTTTACTTGGCAATATATTATGAACATGATTCCATATCGCCTAATAAAAATCTGCATCATCGTTTTATTGGTGAACAGCATCCGTTATTTATCTAACCAGTCTCCTACTGCTCATCGTCTAGGTTACCCTTGTTTTGCTTCTCTAAACAGTGAGAGAAACTTCCTTGTTCATGTGGCTTTGAGTGTTTGATCATTTATTTTCTGAGAATGGATTTCTAGAATGTGAATGGCTGCTTGTCAATTTTGGTACATACTGACGTATTGTCTTCTGCAAAGGTTACGATGCCTTACTTTTTCACTAGAAATTTAACATCCTGTGTGATTCCTTATTCTCTCAGTAATATAAATATCATTTTTTTAAAGTTTTTGGTAATTCTGATGAGTAAAATGTGACACCTAAATCCTTTTTAAATGCATTTCTTTGATTAATAATAGTGAGGTTGAACACATTTTCCTATATGTTTACTGGCTGTTTATATTCCTTTATTTGTGACTTTATGACCTTTACTCATTTTTTTCATCAATTTATAACAACATTTTATATATAAATGTGTTTATGTTGTTATATTACTATGAATGCAGTTTGTTTTCTTTTAATTTATTCATTTTTAGTTTATGTATGTAGGACTTGTTTAATATTATTAAATCTATTCAAAAACCCTTTAATGAACACAGACATAGGGAAAATCACCAGTCACTCTGTAGCATATTATAACCAATTTCTTTTCTTCGGGGCAACATGAGAATGTAAATCTTTATTTCATGTGTTTGGAAATAATCTGTTTCCTCCGAAAGGGATTATAGCCTCATGATGCAGCAATGGGAGATTTTATGGGGTAGGCGGTGTCTACAGAAGAAAAAGCCATAAAACACAGTCCATTGGTGGTATCCTTATTTATAAAAATGACATTTGCGATTGTATGCTTGCCATCAGATAAGAAAAATAATTTTTAGAATGAAATACTAATGTTGGCAAGAACAGCCTAAGATAGGCTACTGGCCAGAAGAGGGGTGTTATGGGAGTTGGGGCTAGCCTATGTCCCCTCCAAAATAGCTAGGACTTTAAACTCTGGAACTCCTGCTTGGGATATCTTAATCCAATCAGTTTAGCTAGTATGGATTGTCAGGTAGAGTGAGTAGATTGAGAAGTTCAGGAGTTCATCCTTGATCCCCTCTGCAAATGAGCAGAAAGTACTGTGTCAAGCAGAGGTAATCAATCCATGATCTGGAGACTTGTAGCACCCTTCTCCCCCTCCCCTCAACATGCCTTCTGTAGTCATTAAAGTTAGTGTGAGACAAAATGCCAACACAAATTATATTGATCCCAGCATCAATGAGGTGAAATTTAGTCCTTTAAATGACCCGACATGTTTTTGTATTGTCCCATACATTGGCAAAATAGGCAAAGCCCTTTGACAGATCTATCTGGTACAATGAATGAGTCTGACACATTTTGAAAAACTGAAATTGTACCCATTTGACAAGAACAGTGGTTACTCGTTCTGCTTTATTCCCCAAGGTATATAACTAGATGACATTGTAGGCAGTGAGATGTTGCCCCATTTCTCCCTTGGAACTGTCCAAAACTTAAGGAAGCTGCCTCATCAGGTAGTCAGCTTTTTGTCACCAAGAATATTAAAGTAGATTTGTATGCTCAACAAATTAAAGAAACTATGTATAACTGCTATATTCAGTGGGACCTCCAAGTTATTCTAAAGAAATCCTAATAATATATTAGGATAGTTTGGATATTTTTAGTTGATTAGCCATAATCTTCTAGTTATGACATCCATCATCATTTTGACCATTGAAACATGTCCTTATTCCCTCATAGACTAGCTGTGTGTTCTTGGGTAAGTCACGAACCTGCTTGGACACAATTTTTCTCTCATGTAAAATAGACACAATACTATATGCTTTGAAAGACTGCAGAAATCTGAGTGGCAATGTTTATAAAGTGCCTATTATGTAGCTAGGCCTGTAATAGCTACTTGGTTAATCATATTTGTTGTAATTTTATTTTAAATTTTACTTACAAACATTGCTTTTTTTAATATCAGGAAGTCTAAAATTTCTTCTGATAGTAGAGGACTTTGGCAGCCCAGAAAGCTGTTTGGAGTCCTCCAATGCTCTACATATATACCTCACTTCTATTCCTGGATCATTTATATTAATGGAATAAATGATGCTTGGTACAATGACTCCCAGGTGATGAGAAACTAAATGAAGGTTCAGTATACACCTGGAAATATAAATGCATTGTCATGCCCAGTGCAAATGTGGAGAAGGCATTATTCTCACATTATAAAGGAGGTGGTGCAAAGAACAACCAACCTGAGGAGACTCTGGGTTGGGAGATGCGAGACCTCATTCTCTCTATATTTATCCCACGGCTGCCCACAGGGGCTTTTACTTCTGCAGCAGGAATTCCCACCTTATACACTTGTAGTTAGAAGTGAATTATACCACATAAGCATTATAGTTGTATTTACAATAAATAGGATTCATTTAATGTTTCCTATATTACCGTATTGTGACGATTAAGAGTGTAGTTTTTTGAGCTAGATAATCCTGGGTTGGAACCTCACCTCCATTACCTCTTTGGTTTTTCTTTGTTTGTTTGTTTGTTTGTTTGTTTGTTTGGTTTGTTTTTTCAGTTTTGTCAAGGTATAATTAATAAATAATATTATAAAATATTTAAATTGTACATCATCATGATTTGATGTATGTATACCATTGTGAAAGGATTCTCCTAATCGAGTTAATTAACACATCCAACACCTCACATATTTATTTCTTTTTGTTTGTGAGAACACTTAAGTTGTACTCCCTTAGCAAATTTCAATTGTTTAATACTGTATTATCAAGTACAGTCACCATGTTGTATATTAGCTCCTCAGACCATTTTATAGCTGAAAGTTTGCACCCTTGTACCAACCTCTCCCTATTTTCCCACCTGTCAGCACCTGCTAACCACTTTCTACTCTGTTTCTATTAATTTTGTTTTTTCTTTACATATATAAATGATACCATGCAATATTTCTCTTTATCTGTCTGGCGTATTGCACTTAGCACGATGCCTTCCAGGTTCATCTGCATTGTCACAAATGACAGGATCTCACTTTCTAAAGGCTGAGAAATACTCCATTGCCTCTTAGTTGGGTGATTTTTGCTTTTTATACTTTTTAAGCCTTGGGGACTTTCTCTTCTCTAAAAATAATATACTAACAAGTTATTTTTTTATTTTAAGATTTTTTTAATTAAAAATATAGTTAGCCTACAATATTATATTAGTTTCAGGGGTACATAATAGTTATTCAACATTTATATATCTAAAGAGGTGATCACCATAAGTCCAGCAACCATCTGACACCATACCATGCTATCACAATATTATTGACTATATTCCCTATTTTGTACATTACATCTCCATGACTTATTTGTTTTATACCTGGAAATTTGGATCTCTATTCCCTCCCTTTTTTAATTTTTCAGTTACAGTTAGCATTCAATATTTTATATTAATTTCAGCATATGTACAGCATATGGTTAGACATTTATGTAATTTAAGAAGTGATCCCCCTGACTAGTCTATACATAGTTATTACCATATTATTGACTATATTCCCTATGCTTTACATCCCCAAGATTACTTTGTAACTACCAATATGTACTTCTTAATCCCTTTATCTTTTTTACCCCGCCCCCCAACCCACCTCCCATCTATCATCCTGATAAACCTAGTACCCATATGACACCACATGTAGTTATTACAATATTATTGACTATATTCCTTATGCTATACCCTACATCCCCATGACTACTTTGTAACAACCAATTTGTACATCTTATATCCTTCCCTTTTTCACCTACCACCCCAACTCCTCTCCCATCTGGCAACCATCAACATGTTCTCTGTATCTATGAGTCTGTTTCTGTTTTGTGTGTTTATTTTGTTCTTTAGGTTCCACATGTAAACAAAATCACATCGTATCTGTCTGACACACTGCATGCAGCACAATACCCTTCAGGTCCATCCATGCCATCAGAGATGGCAAGATCCCATTTTCTTTGATGACTGAGCAACATTCCACTGTATATATGTACCACCTCCTCTTTATCCATTCTTCTATCGATGGACATCCAGACTGCCTTCATATCTTGGCCATTGTAAACAATGCTTCAATAAACATATGGATGCACATGTCCCCTTGAAGTAGCATTTTAGGTTTCTTCAGATAAATACCCTGAAGAGGGATCACTGGGCCCTTCTTTGTCTCTTGTTATAGCCTTTGTTTTAAAGTCTATTTTGTTTGGTATAAATATTGTTATCGTAGCTTTTTGTTTCGTTTTGTTTCTACTTTCATGAAATAATTTTTCTTTTTTTACCAAAAAATAAATACTTTAATTCTCAGTGGTTCCAATGATTAAAGTATAGTGTACTAAATAAATTTTAGTTTTACTATTTTTTTATTTCCCCATGCATTTGTAAGTGAAATAACTTTTTTTCATCCCTTTACTTTCACTGTGTGTGTGTGTGTGTATGTGTGTGTGTGTGTGTGTCTTTTAATCTAAAGTGACTTTCTTGTAGGCAGCATATGTCAGGGTTTTGTTTACTTATCTATTCAGCCATCCCATATTTTTTACTGGAGCATTTAATCCACTTACATTGAATGCAATTGATGAAGATATGTAGTTATTGCCATTTTATTATTCATATCTTTGATTTTTTTCCCCCTCTTCTTAAAGAAGTCCCTCTAATATTCCTTGTAATACTAGTTTGGTGGTGATGAATTCTTTTAGCTTTTTTCTTGTCTGGGAAGCTCTTTATCTGTCCTTCAATTTTACTTATTTTTTTAATTTTTATTTTATTTTATTTTATTTGGGAATTGGGGAAGGGGAACAGACAAGTGGCTGTCTTTTTGTTCTTTGGTCTAGTTGTGGAGGACGCCGCATCACTGGCCCATGTTGGTATTATCATTGCGCTCTTCCCAGTTGCTTGCTGGCCATTGGATGGCTGCTCATGGAGCCTCACGTGTCTTTCAATTTTAAATGAGAGCCTCGCTGGATAGAGTCATGTTGGTTGTAAGTCCTTGCTTTTCATCATGTGCAATATTTTGTGCCACTCCCTTCTGGTTTGCAAAGTTTCTGTTGAGAAATCAGCTGACAATCTTATGGGAGCTCCCTTGTAGGTAACTAACTGCTTTTCTTTTGCTGCTTTTAGGATTCTCTCTTTGTCTTTAACCTTTGCCATTTTAATTATAAGGTGTCTTGGTGAGGACCTGTTTAGGTTTATCCTTTTGGGGTCTCTCTGTGCTTTCTGGGCTTATATATTTATTTCCTTTGTCAGGTTAGGGAAGTTTTCCATGATTATTTCTTCAAATAGATTCTCAATCCCTTGCTTTCTCTCTTCTCCTGGTACCCCTATCATGCAAATGTTGTTATGCTTGATGTTGCCCCAAAGGTCTCTTAAACTGTCCACATTTTTTTGGATTCTTTTTTCTTTTTGCTTTTCTGATTGGGTATTTTCTACTGTCTTGTTTTCCCAATCACTGATTCAATCCTCTGCTACATCTAATCTGATTTCTTCTAGTGCATTCTTCGTTTCAGTTATTGTATTATTCACTTTTGACTGGTTCTTTTTTATGGTTTTTATGTTCTATTTTATGCTTGCTGTCTCTTTGTTGACGTTCTCACTAATTTACTTGAACATCCTTATAATCATTGTTTTGAACTTGTATGCAGTAGGTTGCTTGCCTCTATTTTGCTTAGTTCTTTTCTGAAGTTTTCTCCTGTTCTTTCATTTGGGACATATTTCACTGTTTCCTCATTTTTGCTGCCTCTCTGTGTTTGTTTATATTTATTAGGTAGGGCTGCTATGTGTCCCAGCCTTGGCAGAGTGGCCTTATGTAGTAGGTGCCCTGTGGGGGGCCCTGGCACAGTCTCCCTGGTCACTTGAGCTGGGTGCCCCAGGAGTGTCCCTTGTGTGGGTTGTGCATGTCCCCCTGTTATACTTGAGCCTTTATTGCTGTTGGCATGTTAGTGGGTGGTATTGACCCTCAGGCTGACTGGTTGTGGGGTTTGTCCACATCCACAGATTATCAGGGCTGTGTGTGTGTGGGCTTACCCCAGGGAGCATGTTCATCCTAGTGGGTTCTGGTGCCTGTTGAGACCACTCTTTGTGTGTGCCACTTGGGGGGCTAACTGGGTGGTGCTCTGCTGTGGTCTGAAGCCAACCTCCAAGTGTATTGGTTCTGGGGCCTCTTGGGAGGGGCTCCGGTGCAGACCTATGTCAGCCACTGCCTGTAATTGGCTGGGGACTACCTGTAGGAACTAGAAAGCTATTCATGATTGGTCACTGCCTGTGCTGTACCTGGAGATGGGTGGGAGAGGCTCCGCTGCGAACCAAGGACATCTGCCACCAGCATCGGGTAAGGGGTGGGTCTGCAAAAAGCAGAGGCCTGCTGCCGCCTCCTGTCTCCAGTAAGGTTCAGCAGCTGATAAGGCCTCCTTCTGCAGGCTAGTTGGGTGGGATGGGGTCCCAGTGAGTCAGCAGGCTGGAGCAGTGGAGCTCACCAGGCCAGTTAGATTCAGATTTGTCCATGTGGGGGCGGGCTCAACACAGGGAAGATGGCGCCTGCTGCCAGCTACACCAGACGAGGACCTCACTGGGGGAAAATGTTGACTGTCCTCCTGCCCTGCCCCGAAGCCACACACCTCAGTCTGCACCCCAGGGCTTGCCCCCCAGGGCTCCGACACCTCCCGAGTCACTGTCCCTTCGCTGGAGCCCAAGGTGAGTGCCTGTGAGTGAATTAGTCTGTGTCAGGCCATTTAAGAGGATGCCCGGGTTTCAGCAGCCTTTGTTGCCAACCAGACCGTTGGAATTCCCACTGTTTTTCACAACCAGGTTGTGGGGGCTCCTCTTCCCAGCACCAGTCCTCTAGCCTGGGGAGCCTGGTATGGGGGGCTGGGGTCCCTCACTCCTTTATGGGGAACCTCTGTGGTTGAGATATCTCTCCCTATTTTCAACCACCATACATGGGTGTAGGACCAGCCCGGTTTGTGTCTCCATCTGTCCTACCAGTCTTGGTGTAGCTTCTTTATATTCTTAGCTATACAACTTCTATTCAGCTAGACTTCAGATGGTTCTCCAGGATGGCTGTTCAATAATTTAGTTGTAATTTTGATGTGTTCATGGGTTGAGGCAAGCACAGCATTTATCTACTCCGCCATCTTGGATCTGTAGTTTTATTTCTAACAGGTTATTTTCTGATATGTGGAATGCTTGTTGAATCAACAAATGCTTAGTTGAGATAATACATGTGATACTTAGCATTGTATTAACATTTGCTATTAGTCTCCCTGTTAATTTTTATAATGGATGATATAATAAGTAATAATAGTTTTATAAAATGCTTGGGGTGTGCCAGGCACTTTTTGTATATTATCTTACTGAATCTGTACCACAAGTTCATATGTAAATGGTATCTTGCACATTTTTTTTCCTTCAGAGGAAATTGAAGCTAAGTGAGATTGAGTAGCTTGCTCAAGATATGAACTAAGGTCTGAATCATTCCACATTTTTGTTCTTTGCTACTTAATTCTGTAATTCTACATCTGACTTTGTTACTGTTTTTAACTTCCAAGCAGCTGATCAGAAATTCCTTCCTTTATTTGGTGACTTTTCCAGTTTGTGAGTCTTGGTGAGAAATAGAGCTTTCCTCCCATTACACAACCTGAAAATACCAGATACATCACTTACTCTTTTTCTCAGCATCCCTTACAGCTGAAAGACAGTCAGGTGACCTATAGTTGGCCAATTACACCCATGTCCTAGATTTCGAATCAGAAATAAATGATGTGAAAAAGCAAGGACAGCAAAGCCGGGGTCAGCCTCCTGTATTCTGTTCCTGTCAAGTCAGCAAGGTAGGCTGGGACATATAACATCACTTCGGCATGATTCTATAATTTCCATAGGATACCTTGACTTCTGATTGTTCAGTCTGCTTTTATTATAGTTACTGAGAACTAACCAATGACCTTTCAATGAATCAGCCATATCTGGCTCCTGTTACTTGCAAATAAGAGCTTTCTTGATATACAATGGTGACCTACTTACCCAGGCAGATGTAACATGTCCCTGGCAGGAACAGAGGGCAGGAAAATTCCCTGAACATCTGAACATGAGGAAAATGACCTAAGAAGGAAGAACTTAAGCCAATTTTGCTTGTGTCATAATTTTATCTGCAGCTGCCTCTGCTTCACAGACCACATAAGCACTGTGTCCCTTCACCTGTTACAGACAGGTGAGGTAAACCCAGGGCTGCCAGCCTGAGGTGCTTTGAGCTGTACCAAGGACAGTCCAGGAGGTAAAAGCCTTCACTCAATGTCTTTGTCACTTGACACTACATTGCTCCTCTCTTTGGGAGGCAGTTTCCTCTGTGTGTGACAAGAATATGCTTAACTGACATGCAAATGGACAGAGGTGAAATATGTCAAAATTAGTTGCAGAAAAAAAGTATAACATTATATGTAAGAGATCGTGTTAGGTCCCCATATACACTATGAGTCCTTGGAAGGAAAGGTATGCATGGCCCAGGGAATATTGAGCTTCCATGTGGCAGTATGACCTTGATTTATCATAAAAAAGATGATGATGATGAGACATGAGGACCATTTGTCAGTATTTCCTGGGTGAAAGGCACATCATCCTAATGACTTTTTATCCCCACTATAACCCTGTGAAATAGAAAATACTATTATTCCAGTATCTTCAAGGTTAAAAAAAAATAAGACTTTACTTTAGATCACAATTGGGTGGTAGGAACAACCAGAACTGGACACTAGCTCTGCCTGAATTCCCAGCCTGTGACCTTAGCAATTACAGTAATACCTTGGTTTGCAAGCAAAATTTCTTCCATAAACAAACTACTCATATTGCAAGACATCGCTTCCTTTACCATGTTTAAATTAAATGTATTAGAAATATTTGCTCATCTTGTGAAACACTCAAACCAAGTTACTCGCAATCCAAGGCTTTACTGTATATTGCTTGAGGCAGATCCATTCAAATGTCACCAAAGCCATGAAACATGGACCTACTTCTGAATGATTCTAACTTAGAAGCGCTGGAGTTAAGTGCGGAGAAGTTGAGTATGATTGAACTAAGATGCCTTTATAGACAATAGATAATATAAGGGAAATTGTTTCAAAGTATATTTGCATATTGCACTGCACTGAGATATCTGTGATTAGTTAGCTATTGAGTAGCTCACTAACACAAACCCTTACCCAATCTCTAATCTCATTCATCTCTTATATAATATTTGACTTATTTAGGCAGTTATCTTTGTTCTTTTCCACAAAAACAAATCAAACATGCAAATCATGCTCACAACCTCGCGAATATATTCTGTCACTTATTCAGGGGCTGAGTAAGAGTGAGAGAGAAAAAAGACATCAATAAATCTCTGCATATAAAATGTGGCTATCATTTTTATATCCTTTATATTGTTAATGCCTCTTAGCATTTACTAGTATTCACTAATTTGTATTTTTTTTTTTGGTATAGAAATTTCACTCACACAGCATTTTTAAAAAATCTTTAGTTTCCTTAATCTTTATTTTAATCTTTATTTTTATTAGTTTCAAGTACACAACATAGTTATTCAATCTAATGAAGTGATCACCTCAATAAGACTACTAACCAAATGCTACTGTACAAGGTTGTTACAATATTATTGACTGTATTCCCTGTTCTGTACATTACATCCCTATGACTAATTGATTTTATAAGTGGAAATTTCTACCTCTTACTCCCCTTCACCTGTTTGCAATTTTCCCTACCCCCTTTTTACATATAGTTTATTGTTTATATTCTACTTTAATAAAATTAATAATTATAGATTATTGACAAACTCATCAGACCTTACTCTTTCATTCCAAAATCATGAAAATAAGGTGGTGAGTGGAAAATGTGCCATATCTTTTCATTGATGGGATGACGGTCCAACCTTAATATCACTCCTTTAGCATTCCCTTTAAATTGTGTATTTTTTTTTTCCTCAGTGAATGTGAGCAACTTCTGTTAGGATAAATAGCTGTCTTGAGGGCAAACCTAAGAAGAGGAAAACTGAAAGTTTTGCGTTATGGTAAAATCAAACGTATTTTTTTTTCAGTACAAAAAATTATTTTTGAATAATTCAACGCCTAAGTTCCATGGTGAAAATCTTTCCACTTATAGCTATAACTTTCCACACAATTCTGGGAAATTTCATTAGTAGAGAGTGGTGCTGAGTACATCTATTTCATTTCTCTGTACATTATTTTTTTCCTTGCTATATTGACATTAAAATCTATAGAGGAATCACACAGTAAGCAGCCTCGGAAATTAGTATGATACTTGATCTAAATCTCCAAAGTAAATTTTAGATGGAGATGTAATGAAAGTCACATGAGGAAAAACAACAACAACAATCTAGAAATACCCTTATCTTATGAAATATACTAAAATAACAAAAGCAAATTTTCTTTGTAGCTAATAAAATATTCTTTAGGTGATGTTATATATGGCAGAGAAGACATTTATACATCTACTAAATCTATCCTAAAAATGCTAAGGAATGGGGACAAATGAACTAATTACATTAGTTGTTTTGGATTCAAGTTGTAGTTATTAGTTCATCCTTCTTAGTGAGTTTTCTGAAGCAAATTTATTTCATTTACCATTGCTACTAAATATGTTATTGTGTAGATTTACCAAAAAAAATTATCAACTATATATAAATGATTTATATAAATGTATCTATTTATATTATTGTTCTCCCTAATATCAAAATATGTTTTATACTATATTCAATCTCTATGACCTAAAAAGGGATATATGTTCAAACTCATTCAGATATTTATTAGGTGTCTACTTAGTGCCAGGCACTCCACTACGCTGTAGAGATATTGCATTAGAGATAGAAAATGTCCTTGTCCTCTGGAACTGATATTTTTGAAAGAGAAATACTGGTCAAACTCAGTCAAACGGTTTCTTTGCTGCAGAGCTCCTTAAGAATCTTGTGAATTAAGAGTCTAGTGAACAGCAGGTCCCAAATTCGTTTGAAATGAACCCTTTGTGTCATGGACTCTCACATAGGATTTGTGATCCATTGCACACACTTTGAGAGACACTAGTATTCTGTAATTGTTAGTTAATTACTTTCTATTAGGCAACTATATATCGACTCTATGACATTATTCTGGATTTTTTGGAGGATGCAATGATGTACATGACCACTGCAATTATAAGAGAGTCTAGTTTAGTTAGAAAGAGAAGATGCAGAAGTTATAACTTAATGTAACAAAGAAATACACACATATATATGTACATGTATTTATATATAAAATACAATTTATATAGTACATGATGTTTTCTGAAGATCAAGTTGTTTTCAACTTGGGAGCTCACAGCAGGTTTCACAGAGAAGGTAGGATGTGAGCTGGGCAGAATTTCAGTAAGTGTATTTGGTTCTGACTATAGAATAGCATCAGGCATTTTCACTGGTTTCCTGACCTTGATGGAGCAGCATTCCATCTGGAGGGAACAGTATGATCAAACCTGCAGAGTGGAGATTGCCAGAGTGCAATATCCCAGTACCTGGAAGGTACTGAAACATCTGCTTTCTCCATAGTCTGGAAAGGCACATCTCAAGTAACATGCAAGCATAATAGAGACTAAGGATCTTTGCTTTGCACGCTGCTTTGATTCTATAACATGCAACCATGCAGTAGTCTGTTTAAGATGGTCATTATTCAAAAGGGTTATTAGTAAGAGGAGCAGAAAAGAAAGGCCTCTCTTCCTGTATTTCTGCCCTCTGCTTATGAGCCAGAGAAAATGCTGACACCATTGACACTATCACAGGTATCTGCAGGGTGGATGTGAAGACTCATTCTAGTGAAAGATAACTAGAAGTCCAAAGAAGGACTCCAAAGATAGGATACAACTTCTGCCTATATACCTGGTACAACGAAGATGTCACCTCAGTGGTCCCCCTCCTTAGAAATGTGTCCGTGTATATTTTCTAGTGTGCAGCAGAGCTTCACAGGTAAAACTGGGATAAGTGTAGAGAAGAGTCTTAAAATTCTAGCTCCTTGAACAGGGCCTAACACACAACAGGTTTTCAATAATCTTAACAACCATGCTCATAACAAACCATGGGAATAACTTCTCTATTGTGCCAAAATATATTATCAAAAATATATTATCTCTGGGTGGTGAACACACAATGCAATTTATAGATGATGTATTATAGAAATGTACCTTTGAAACCTATATAATTTTACTAACCAATGTCACACCCATAAATTTAATTAAAAAATAATAACATGTAAGAAAATAACAAAATAAATGTAGTTAACCCCATGCTGACCTTCAAACGCTTGGATGCAAGAAACAGCAAAATAATTCTGTGATATTCAAGAGTAAACCTGGATAAAGCAAAAATACAAAGAAATATATTTAAGTATGTTTTATTGCTCATCAAATCCTAAAAAACAGTCATTTTATCTAAAGAGAAAGAAAACAAGATGAATGAAATCTTTGATATATTAAAAGAAACACATTATGACATTCATTTTGGTTTTTCTTCAGCTTTACAACTTGGCTTCTATTATTGTTTTGATTTTACCATTTAGGAAAGGGAGCCTCAGCGATCTTAAGTCACTTGGTCTAGGCCGCACAGCTAGTAATGAATAAATCTGCACCCTTTCTATCAGATCCTACAAGTCACAATTTAAGTCTTTCAAAATACACCTCAGAACATCTTAATGAATTAATAAATAAACCCTCATAGTCAGACTGACCAGATCATTATATGAAGTTCAGTAAAGTGGAGGAAATGGCAATAGTAGTTGGATAGAGTTGGGGAGTTAATACAAGAATTTACTTGTGTTGAATTTTCTAAATGAATTTTAGCTGATGGCTTCATGATTATAACCATTGAATAGAACTGACATATTTTGGTGACTGGAATAACATTTCACATTGAGTGAAATATATATTTATTCCTAGACCAATATGATATGAGTAATAAATGGCATTGAGATGCCATCTAGAAGTGCTCCTGTGTAGTCCATCATGTCAGCCCAGCCAATATATTTTCAATGTTCAGGGTTGATAATATATGCAGCCATAAAGCATATTTATAATCACTGCAAATAATATTTTTCCTATGCTAAACTCAGAGTTAAATTATAGTACACAGCATAAGATTAATGGGCCTTTTTTTTTTTTTCCATCATCGCTTTGTTAAATGACTTAGTTTGGAAGGATGTGAATTGAAGCTGTACTGAGCAGCTGGAATGAGATTTTGCCTTTGGTGAAACTATTTTCACTCTTGACCCTAGCTTCGTGGGAAAGAAGGGAAAATTTCTTCTAGAAAAAGTCACATGTTTATAAGCTGGCCCATAATACATATGAAGGAATATTGTGCCTTCTAAGCAAAACCTATCTTGGCATATAAAAAATAACGTTTACCTACCATTTCATAAAATGAACACTGATTTTGAGGTGAGGTCTTTTGCTATTTGACTCCTGCATCATGTTCATGAATATACTTTGCTTGAGACTAAGTTTGAGCTGAATATGTTATCCATATTGCAGTGTATCTAGCTGGCGTGGCTCCTTGAGGGCAGGTACTGTATCTGCATCATCAGTGTAACCCTGATGCTAAGCACAGTGTCTAGTGTTTAAGAGGCGCTCAATAAGTACTTGTATGATTCATGTGTGTGTGTGGTGAGCAAAGGTTGGCTTTCCATTTGACAGAGGAAAAATGTCCACACTTGTGTTCTATGAACATTGGATGCCAGAATCTTTTCTACATTATTTTTCAGTTTCCTTTGGGAGTTTCCTGAAAACTCATTTCCTGAACTTAGAATGCCCATCCCCTCCTGTGTTTCCTGGAGAATAACTCTTTAAATACTTAATCCCATTATTGACTCTTTGAGATGGAATTATTACCTTCCTATAAATAGAATTTATTTCTCCCTCAACTGTGCTCCACTGGTGTGTGTGTGTGTGTGTGTGTGTGTGTGTGTGTGTGTGTGTGTGTATATATATATGTATATGTATATATATATATATGTATATAGCATATATAATATATGCTTTCTTGAAACAGTTAACAGTTATCCTATTGCATTATAATTATTTGTTTATTTAAGGCTTGCTTGGTCAGAATGAATTCTTGAGCATGTGCATTTCTTTTTGACATTTCTCACCAGCAAATTATTCCAACACCTAAAATGCTTGCTGAATTAGATCACATTTTATAGACAATAATATTTCTTTAATCTTCTGACTTGCAGCTAGGAATTCAGCTGAAAACTAGCCCTAAAATATTTTTACTTCATACTATTGAACAGCTTCTTAAGTCATTGTATATGGAAAGCATTATTGCTGGGACCAGTGATATTCAAATTGTGGTTCCCAGACCAGCAAGTCAGTTTCTCCAAGGAATTTACTAGAAATCAAATTCTTGGGCCCTGCTTCTGACCTACAGAATTAGACACTCTGGGATGGGGCCCAGCAACTGTTTTAACAGGCCCTCCAGATGATGCTGGTACATGTTCACTGGCTTAGAGCTAGAACTTAAGGTTCGGGCTTTGGACAGATCTGAGTCCTAAGCTCCACTGAGCCACTGGATTGACCATGAGCAAGTTACTTCTGATACCATGTAACTATCTTTGTGCCTTTCTTAACTAATGGTGATTAATTAAATGAGGCTAATGCATGCAATGTACTCAGGAGAATGAGCAAAACATTACATGTGTTCAATAAATTCTAGCTGTTATCAATCAGAGCTTATTGACTCATCTTGAAGACAGTTTTAATAAGTGCAATAGCATGATTTGTAACATCAATAGCTTAGGAGAGCACATTAGGAACTTCATCAGACAGGGTCTCAGCAGGAAATCGGGGTATACTAAAAAGGATAATTTGAGCAGAATGTAAAAAAACAAGAGATGGTGTAGCACCCTGGGTTCAGGAAGACCTTGACTATCATCAAAGCCTAGGAGGTGGAAAAAGAAAGGAGGCATTGCTGGGGAGATAGGACCTCCTCAAGAAGATGTGACCACCCTCATAGAAACTGTACATTAGTTAAGTGTGCAGCCAGTCCTCAGCAACTTGGCAGGGAAGGAGCCAGAGGAATTAACACCCTGACCTCAATCAGCTCCTTCATTCCCTGCAGTCTCCTACTGGTGCTCTTCATGGTTGAACCCAAAGAGAAGCCAGAGCATAACACGTATTAAGGCAGTCCATGTAAGCCACCCACAGCTCAGAGTTTGATGGAGAAAGGGTCTGGAAGGGCAAATAGGATGCGTTTTCCACAGGTGGTAAGAAAGCTGTAAAAGCACTTGCCATTCTGTCGTAATTATCATTGTAGAAGCATGTAGGAACATGTGGTTATTTCTGGCTTGGCAGATCCAGGAAGCTTCAGAGCTGAGCTAGTATTTAAGTTGAGCTTTAAAGGAAGATGTGGATTTTCATGGAGCATATGGAGTACGAGTTAGCGAAGAATCAAGGGAAAGAGCGAGATTCACTGCAAGTAGAGAAAAAGCAATTTATATGATAGAAATAGCAACTATTCTGTGTATGACTGGAGCAGAGAATGTGTAAGTGAAGGTGGAAGTAAAGATGTAGTCAATACTGAAATAACATTCAAGTTTCCCCCTTTCACCTCAATTTCTACCTTCTAAGTCCTTTTTTAAGATTGGGGAACAAAAGTGAACTTTACTGGGGTAGGGAAAATGGAAGTATAAAGAAAAGAGAGAAAACGAGTAAAACATTTAGAAATACATTGGTGGAGCTGGGTAAATGTTGAATGCTGTTATCACATCAAAGCATAGGCAAGTAATTGTGACAAATACAGGGTTAGTTCCTGACTATGTGACTGCAGTCAAGGTACTTAAACCCTCTAGGCTGCAGTCC